>NC_046161.1:7715757-8315757 GCF_011064425.1 Rattus rattus | reverse complement strand
ACAGGGCTGCAGAGGGGGGAGATGAATCACAGAGATGGAATCTTTGGAGATTCAAACATGGCAAATAAATCTGTGGTCTGGAGAAGGAAGCCACAGGCATACAGATGCCGTGATGGGAGGCACAGGGTGAAATATGGGGTAGTAGACTCCCAGCTTTGGTGTAAATATGTGAGTCTTTACAGAGATGGGTACTGAGCATATGTTTGCTGTTCTGCACTTATTCTCAATAATTTCAACCTAGGTGGTTACCTTATTTGTATGAGAGAGGAACTTTTCATGAACAAACAGGTGATATTTTCAATGAAGCTGGCTTAATTTGGAAGGAAATGAGAATCCTAACTGAATTTGTGAGCAAAATATATACTTAAAATTTGAAATTATTTTACAATAAAAGCATATGATATTTGACTTTAAGACATAACATCATCTCTTTACATTGATTTCTTGTCCACTAATCCAACGTCTTACTATCATGCTGGGAATCTTGGGTATGAATCCAGTGACCTTCATGACAAGCTCTCTACATTTTCTTAAAATCCCAGTCCTCATCTGTTGTATCTCTGGCAAATAAATGCTACTGTAAGGTAGATGGTCAAAGGAAGAGTTGTTCAAGCACAGTCCATCCATTCTCTGGGCATTATAGCTTTTCTATTAATTTATAAAATCATTAAATATTCAATGCCTGGCTTATAAATTAGTAAGTGGAGGATATATGAATTTGTATTTCATTTTACAATCCTGTGAACCATATGAGAGTGATTATCTTATTCATCAGGCAAAGGGCCAGTGATTATTTGTGCACATTTGGGAATCAAAGACCTTCCTGCCATGTTTGAAAATGGCCCTTTCACAGGGTATATGGAGAAAAGTGTCTTGCCAAAATTAAAGCTGTTAACTTTTTGTAAGTGAGATATATAGACGAGAGCATTTTCTATTCTTCTGAAACATTGAAACAATGTTAATACATGAGATAATCTTTTACCTTCTGCCAACTTTGCATAAAGTTGCCTGGGTCACGTGTTTTGATTCCCTACCTGTTATGTGTAAGTCTGTACCCATGCAGAAACTCTGGTAATCTTATTTTCTTTCCTGACTTCTTTTTGTAGATGTCAAATATCATATAAGCTGGCTACTCCATTTCCATATAACTCACACTACTTTTTTTTTTAGCCTTCTGCAGTTATTTCCTCCACAAGTAAACAATGTTAATGACAGCTTTTCAATGTGATGTTGGGGAGTTAAAGGATACAACTCTTCAACCTTCAGAAAATGATTGTGTAACCATATTGTGAATATTATAAATGCTCCATTACATTTTGATGACATGCAACATTCTTTCCTATATGGAGATGTTTGTACTCTTGACGTTTAATACAAGAAGCTGTGCAGAGTCAGTGTGGGAGGGAAGGGAAGGATCTCAATGTGTACCTTCCCCAGTGGGAGAAATTCTTTGTTGAGATGTGTGAGAAATTTACTATGTCATTATTTTAAAAGAGCCATCTGGCCAGAAAATCATTAAAACATAACAAGATAAAACTGGGTGTCCATAGGTCCAGGGCCAGCTGTGGATGTACCTATAAGCACCGTGATGACATAGCAATGAGACTAGAATTGTGGCTTTATTGTTTAAAGTTTCTTTGTTTTTTCAAGACAGGGGCTTTATGCGTCCTATGCTGGATTCTCACTCACTGTGTTTAGCTAACGATGACTTGGTCTTCTGAAGCACCTGCCTTCCTATTTCATGTGCTGATTAGAGGTACACACCATCACACCTGGATATACCAGGGCAAAGAACTGAACCAAGGGCTTTGAACTCGTTAGGCAAGCACTTTACCAACTGAGCTCCACCCCTGCTTAATGAAATTTTACGTTTGTGACTTTCTAAATACAATGAAAAAAAAGCAACATTTCTATTTTACTTACAATTTGCTCTTAAAAAATGGTTTGTCTGTACTGTTGGCACACAATAGCTACTAATTTTACTTATTTCCCTCTCTGTGCTTTTGTTTTCTAACTCTGCTTCCCTAACCAGATTGTTTTTTCATTTTTTTTTAACATTTACACTCATACCTGTCTCTCACCTTTTCCCTCTGGAACCTCCTGGTCTTTATTTTTACTTTGGCCTTGTACTATTTTATCTCATTTTCATTCTAGTTCAAAATCAAAGCTAACTAAAAATATAACAATACATCCGACCTTTACAAGAGCGTTAATGATTCTTCCTTAAGGGTTTTTAGTGAGTTTCCAGCCCACAATGCCTATATTTGACCTTCTCAAACCTTTTATCTAATAAGATGGGAATGGAAAGCAACGAGACAGTTATTCTGAGACTGGTCAAATGTAATTCAAGTACATTTCTCTCTTTCTCTTCTTTTTATTAACCAAGAAGTGCAGGAATGTCAAGTCTGGTTTTTTCAAACCATAAAACATCTAAGAATAACGTTTCCTTCAGGAAGTTCAAATAGCTATCCCTTCTAGTAATGGCAAAGGGAAGTCTATTCATGACAGAGGAAAGAGTTTTTGGTCCATATTGAAAAGTAACAAATTGTCTGTAACTACATATTTGTTGCCTAGTTCATTAGGTCTCCTACCATGACTGATCTGAGTCATCTTGTATCACATTTTCTTCTCTGCTTTTTGTCACTACCCATAAAAAAGTCCACCACTGCTGAGACCACTAGAATAAAAAGCCTCTTCTATCTAATAAATAGCCACTATTGATAATAAGTTGATTTTAGAACTAAAATCTGACGGGTTATTCTGGTACTGAATAAAAGTATTGTTGATATTCTTAACATTATTAAAGTAACACTACATATTCTTCTTTGAATAACACTAAGTATGTTTGTATTCTATGCATGAGCTCCTTTTCTGTTTCTCTCAAGTGCGTTGACTCACTTCCTTTGAAAACCTCTAGTGTTTGCGTAAAGCCATTTCTATCCCAGGGCACATATGTGGAGGTCAGTGGAAAAGTGGGGCATTTAGCCCTCTTTTATCACTCACCTTGTTTGAGACAGGTCTGTTTGCTGTTGAATTTTCCAGGTCCACATTCATAATCTTTTCAAGTAATGACTTTATATCTATAATGTCTTTGCTCCAATTTGCTGTCTATATTTCAGCTGATATAAGTTCATAGTGGAAAGTTTTTCATTAACATAACAGCTCAAAAACCCTCCAGGGCCTCCTCTTCTGTTAGGACAAAGAGAATATATCTCTTCACAACCCTGATGTAGCCAGAGGCTCTGGTGTCTACATATGTTTGTGTCTTCATACAGCATCTGCCTTGGTCAGGTGAACCTGCACTGTTTCTGTATTTGCAGCATGGTGTCATTTCTTCTCTAGTGTACCTTCCTAGAACTCTAGGACTTCTCTAGTCCCCCTTTCATTGATGCCTATTATATTCATTGTAAAAATGTCAAGTAAAACAGCAAAATACTATTCAGGTATTAAAAATAAGGACATTGTAAATTTTTTAGGCAAAAAGATGGAACTATGAAATATCATCCTGAGTAAGGTAAACAAGATTCAAAAGGATCTGAATGGTATATACTCACTAATAAGTGGATATTAGCAAAAAAAAATGCAGAATACCCATGATATACCCCACAAAGAAGGTAAAAAAGTAGGAAGGCCCAAGTGAGGATCCTTGAATCCCACTTAGAAGTGGGAACAAAATAGTCATGGTAGGCAGAAAGAAGGACTGGGCACGAGAATTGATGACAGGGAGGGGAAGAGGGAGGCAGGATCAGGTGTGGAGATGTGGGACCAGGGATTGGTAAGTGGGAACTGGGGGTAAATGGAAATGGATTCCAAGAGCATGCCTGTAATTCAGACTCTGGAGACCAGCATCAGCGTGCACATCTAACTTTACTGTTTATTATATAACCTTGTATAGACTTCTAGCCAATAGGGCATACATATGTACTCAAGGGCAAATTGGGGTACAACCTGTGTTGTTTAGATCTTACCCACCCATCCATGAGCCTGTAGGTGAAGGTCCAATTCCCTGTGGAGATTTCCATAAAGACAGGGGAGGCAGCCCCCAGGCTGGCTTTAGGTACTTTGTGTTGTCTCACAGGTATGCCAGGAGCTAGGACAGAGGAGCCTGTGGTACCCAGCTCTGCATCACAAAACTTCTTCCACCTGGTTTATCTCCACATACTCGACACGGGGAGAGACAAAAGAGAGGCCCAGAAGGCCAGGAGAAGGAATGGGATACGTACATGCTGTGTTTGGTGGAGGTTTAGAGGGGATCTCTAAAAAGTCTCAGGGACCTGGGAGGTTCCCAGGAGTCATTGTGTGTGATCTTAACTAAAATGTCTGTCAGTGGGGATATGGAACCTTAAGAAACAACCTCCAGAAGCCAGACAGGATCCTCAGTAGAGAGGCGAAGAAACCAACCTTCCTACAAATGCTTTCATCAAAATTGGTCATGCCTAAAAGAAATGCAGGAACAAGTTGGAATAGAGACTGAAAAAATGGCTGACCAGTGACCAACACAACTTGACACCCATCCCATGGGTAGCTAACAATCTCTGACATTATTAGTTATGCTATGTTGTGCTTGCAGACAGATTTCTAGCATAATTGTCCTCTAATAGGTTCTACCCAGCATTGGATTGAGGCAGATGCAGATACCCACAGCCAACATTGGACAGAGGTAGAAGACCCCTATGGTAGAGGTAGAAGAAGGATTGAAGGCCCTGAAGGCAATGGCAACCCTACAAGAAAACCAACAGTGCCAACTAACCTGGAGCCCTCAGATCTCCTAGAGGCTAAGCTACCAACCAAAAAGCATAAGCAGGCTGGTCTGAGGCCTCCAGCACATATGTAGCAGAGAGCTGCATTGTTGCCTCAGTAGGAGAGGATGAACCTAATCCTACAGGGACTTGATGCATGAGGTCAGGAGGGTACCTGGTAGGGTACCCTCTCAGAGGAGGAGGGGTGGTGGAATAGGGGAGCAACCCTGTGTTAAGGGACCAGAAGGAGGGGCAGCTTTTGGAACGTAAATAACATATACAGGGTAAGCTTCTCTAAGCTTGAAGATAAGGCCAACTCTTGGTGAGATTACATTTTGCACATGGTACTTAATCTTCACTGACTCTGTGATACCTTGGAAACTTTCTTTCCACTGGAGACTTCCAAAATGGTTAAATTTAATTTAATTTCATAGTAAATCTCCTATCTGGATCCTTGTTACCCGTGTGGCTTTGTGTAATGTCTGTAAGATCAAGTCAACTAAAAATGAAAGAATCAGTAAAATGGATAGGTCAGTCTTTTGCATTGTTACATTGTACTTAATTATTCATGCTCTAAATATAATTATTTACTCAGGGATTCAATCCCAGAATGTTTCCATCCATTAACAAGGATGATTAATCTCAAAGAACTTTTTTTGAGCAAAGCAATTATTTATTGTAGGGAAATACAGATGATGACATCTCTATTTTATATGTCAATAACAATTCAAATGTCCCTGCATGACAGTAAAACGTCCTCTAAATATTACAATATATGAAATATCCATTAATATACATAAGGACTATACATTATAACGTTATATATGTACAAACATTATTGAATATATGCTTCTATAATATAATCATAAAGATGAACAAAAGTGTACTTCTGAAATTGGCTTCACTGGGGATGACAGTTTGGGAAAAATCTTCATTAATTTGGTAGCTCTTGGTCTTGGCGTTCATTCAGAAAGTGTAGTGAAATAAGAAGGATGAATACTTGGAATTCAGGTTTGGTATGCTTAAGCACTCTGCCCTTGGGAGAGACATGCTTCTTATTTGTGAGTTAAGGAACTGAGCTACTAGATCTGCTATTTCCCTTTAGCTTTGTAACATGATTTCTTTGAAGCTGGATGACAGTTCTGTGTATGGAGTTTTCAAGTAAGTAGAAGGGAATTGATACAGTCACAAAAGAAAGTGATTGAATGGGTTTCTCCTGAGTTTCACAACACAATGGAGTTGGAAATGTTCACCTTTTATAACACTTCATGTTTGATAACTGAGAACTTTAGCAATTAGAGTAAATTATTCCACTTCATTTAAATGATTAGAACTTTCTAAAATATGTTTAAATCCATTTCTCTGAGAAATATAAGAGGAGAATGTTTATTTATCTGGTACATAGACTCCATGTGCATTGAGTTTCAGAAACTGTAACATATAAACATCACACAGACAATTAAAAATCAAGTAAAATTATTCTTAAGAAGGAAATTGGGTTTTGGTAACAAATATTTGAAATGAAAGCCCTGGTGGATGAATACAATCAAACTTCAAGCTTTTCAATAAACTTGTCCAAACTAAAAAAAAAAAACCACAGCTTTTAATTTTTGGAAACCATAAACATGGAAATATTAACACCATTAAGAACAAGAGAGAAGGTGAACTTATTTTATATATTTTGTTAAATTCTCTCCTTGTATCATGTGAATATTGGGATCAGCATCAAAGTGGATAATTATGGACAGGGAGATGTATTTTTACCCACTGATACCTTGCTTGTCTCTATCTGTAATTTTATAGTTACAGTAGGTATGAAGACCTCCACACAATTTTTAGTTCCTTATACTTAAGGAAATTTAAGATGAAAATTTTACTTTAGGTAAATGAGTAGTAATTTCTGTGGTTATGTATCCATACCCTCTTAGGAAGTTATTTTCATTGACCTAAGTGCATAAATGTGACACATTTCATTATCATTAAGAATGTAGTGAAACTTGGACTGTACCTTGGAGTTTGAGGGTTGTTAGCACTGTTCTTTTTTGAAGTCATGTACTCATGACAGCCTTACTTTGCTCCTTAGGAAAAATCTCAAGCCTGCTACAATATCCACGTATTTGACAGCTGCATATACGATACAAAGGTTGGAAGTGAGGAGACAGCTCACAGAGATAATGAGGATGTAGATAGCCAATAGTCATCTTAAAACAGTTTAGCTAGAGACAGTAATGTGGCAGCCAGGAACTAGAATTGAAGATGTAAAATTTAATTCAATATGATAAGTGTTGTAACTCACAAAAATTTGTGTGTCATTAACCTTACAGGGTAGGATACTGAATAGTGGTTGACAAGATCTAGGTATTATTGTGATACCAATTCAAGTATATAGAAGTAAAAATCATAAAATGGATGAAAATTCAAGGAAATCTTCACCATTCAGTGTATTGTAGAAAACAAAAAGGAAGAAAAATAATGCATTAGCTTTTTAGTCAGGTTGATAGAGGAGTGAGAGGTATAGACAAATTCAAAATAAGGCTAAATATCTTAGCATACGATGTTAAGTACACAGTTATGATACCAGAACTTATGTTATCAATTCATTGGTCTATTCATTTTTTCTCACCCCATTTATGGACAACTTGTTCTTGTTCATACAGAAGAGGGTGGAAAGAAGTTTTCTTTTGTTCTTTTTTCCCATCTTTATTAAATTGGGTATTTCTTATTTACATTCCAATTGTTATTCCCCTACCCGGTTTCCAGGCCAACATTCCCCCTAACCCTTTCCCCTCCCCTTCTACATGGGCTTCCCCTCCCCATCCTCCCCGCATTACCACCCTTCCCCCAACAATCACATTCACTGGGGGTTCAGTCTTGGGAGGACCAAGGCTTCACCTTCCACTGGTGCTCTTACTAGGCTATTCATTGCTACCTATGCGACTGGAGCCCAGGGTCAGTCCATGTATAGTCTTTGGGTAGTAACTTAGTCCCTGGAAGCTCTGGTTGCTTCTCATTGTTGTTCATATGGAGTCTCAAGCCCTTTCATGCTCTTTCAGTCCTAAGATTTCTTCAACTGGGGTCCCGTTCTCAGTTCAGTGGTTTAATGATAGCATTCGTCTATGTATTTGCTGTATTCTGGCTGTGTCTCTCGGGAGAGATCTACATCCGGTTCCTGTCGGCCTGCACTTCTTTGCTTCATCCATCTTATCTAGTTTGGTGGCTTTATATGTATGGGCCACATGTGGGGCAGGCTCTGAATGGGTGTTCCTTCTGCCTCTGTTCTAAACTTTGCCTCCCTATTCCCTGCAAAGGGTATTCTTGTTCCCCTTTTAAAGAAGGAGTGAAGCATTTGCATTTTGGTCATTCTTCTTGAGTTTCATGTGTTCTGTGCATCTAGGGTAATTCAAGCATTTGGGCTAATATCCACTTATCAATGAGTGCATACCATGTGTTTTTCTGTGATTGGGTTACCTCACTCAGGATGATTTTTTCCAGTTCCATCCATTTGCCTATGAATTTCATAATGTCATTGTTTTTGATAGCTGAGTAATATTCCATTGTGTAGATGTACCACATTTTCTGTATCCATTCCTCTGTTGAAGGGCATCTGGGTTGTTTCCAGCTTCTGGCTATTATAAATAAGGCTGCTATGAACATAGTGGAGCATGTGTCTTTGTTATATGTTGGGGCAACTTTTGGGTATATGCCCAGAGAGGTATAGCTGAGTCCTCAGGTAGTTCAATGTCCAATTTTCTGAGGAACCTCCAGACTGATTTCCAGAATGGCTGTACCAGTCTGCAATCCCACCAACAATGGAGGAGTGTTCTTCTTTCTCCACATCCTAACAAACATCTGCTGTGAACTGAGTTTTTGAACTTTGCCATTCTCACTGGTGTGAGGTGAAATCTCAGGGTTGTTTTGATTTGCATTTCCCTTATGACTAAAGATGTTAAATATTTCTTTAGGTATTTCTCAGTCATTCAGCATTCCTCAGCTGTGAATTCTTTGTTTAGCTCTGAACTCCATTTTTTTTTTTTTTTTTTTTTTTTTTTTGAGTATTTCTTATGTACATTTGAGTGTTATTCCCTTTCCCGGTTTCGGGCAAACATCCCTTCCCTCCCCCTTCCTTATGGGTGTTCCCCCCCACCCTCCCCCCATTGCCGCCCTCCCCCCGACAGTCTAGTTCACTGGGGGTTCAGTCTTAGCAGGACCCAGGGCTTCCCCTTCCACTGGTGCTCTTACTAGGATATTCATTGCTACCTATGAGGTCAGAGTCCAGGGTCAGTCCATGTATAGTCTTTAGGTAGTGGCTTAGTGCCTGGAAGCTCTGGTTGCTTGGCATTGTTGTACATATGGGGTCTCAAGCCCCTTCAAGCTCTTCCAGTTCATTCTCTGATTCCTTCAACAGGGGTCCCGTTCTCAGTTCAGTGGTTTGCTGCTGGCATTCGCCTCTGTATTTGCTGTATTCTGGCTGTGTCTCTCAGGATCGATCTACATCCGGCTCCTGTCGGTCTGCACTTCTTTGCTTCATCCATCTTGTCTAATTGGGTGGCTCTATATGTATGGGCCACATGTGGGGCAGGCTCTGAATGGGTGTTCCTTCAGTCTCTGTTTTAATCTTTGCCTCTCTCTTCCCTGCCAAGGGTATTCTTGTTCCCCTTTTAAAGAAGGAGTGAAGCCTTCACATTTTGATCATCCGTCTTGAGTTTCATTTGTTCTAGGCAACTAGGGTAATTCAAGCATTTGGGCTAATAGCCACTTATCAGTGAGTGCATACCATGTATGTCTTTCTGTGATTGGGTTAGCTCACTCAGGATGATATTTTCCAGGTCCAACCATTTGCCTACTTAATTTCATAAAGTCGTTGTTTTTGATAGCTGAGTAATATTCCATTGTGTAGATGTACCACATTTTCTGTATCCATTCCTCTGTTGAAGGGCATCTGGGTTCTTTCCAGCTTCTGGCTATTATAAATAAGGCTGCGATGAACATAGTGGAGCACGTGTCTTTTTTATATGTTGGGGCATCTTTTGGGTATATGCCCAAGAGAGGTATAGCTGGATCCTCAGGCAGTTCAATGTCCAATTTTCTGAGAAACCTCCAGACTGATTTCCAGAATGGTTGTACCAGTCTGCAACCCCACCAACAATGGAGGAGTGTTCCTCTTTCTCCGCATCCTCCCCAGCATTTGCTGTCACCTGAGTTTTTGATCTTAGCCATTCTCACTGGTGTGAGGTGAAATCTCAGGGTTGTTTTGATTTGCATTTCCCTTATGACTAAAGATGTTGAACATTTCTTTAGGTGTTTCTCAGCCATTCGGCATTCCTCAGCTGTGAATTCTTTGTTTAGCTCTGAACCCCATTTTTTAATAGGGTTATTTGTCTCCCCTGCTTGGTCTAACTTTTTGAGTTCTTTGTATATTTTGGATATAAGGCCTCTATCTGTTGTAGGATTGGTAAAGATCTTTTCCCAATCTGTTGGTTGCCGTTTTGTCCTGACCACAGTGTCCTTTGCCTTACAGAAGCTTTGCAGTTTTATGAGATCCATTTGTCGATTCTTGATCTTAGAGCATAAGCCATTGGTGTTTTGTTCAGGAAATTTTTCCAGTGCCCATGTGTTCCAGATGCTTCCCTAGTTTTCTTCTATTAGTTTGAGTGTGTCTGGTTTGATGTGGAGGTCCTTGATCCACTTGGACTTAAGGTTTGTACAGGGTGATAAGCCTGAATCGATCTGCATTCTTCTACATGTTGAACTCCATTTTTTAATAGGGTTATTTGTCTCCCTGCAGTCTAACTTCTTGAGTTCTTTGTATATTTTGGATACAAGCCCTCTATCTGTTGTAGGATTGGTAAAGATCTTTTCCCAATCTGTTGGTTGCCGTTTTGTCCTAACAACAATGTCCTTTGCCTTACAGAAGCTTTACAGTTTTATGATATCCCATTTGTCGATTCTTGATCTTAGAGCATAAGCTATTGGTGTTTTGTTCAGGAAATTTTCTCCAGTGCCCATGTGATTCGAGATGCTTCCCCACTTTTTCCTCTATTAGTTTGAGTGTATCTGGTTTGATGTGGAGGTTCTTGATCCACTTGGACTTAAGCTTTGTACAGGGTGATAAGCATGGATCGATCTGCATTCTTCTACATGTTGACCTCCAGTTGAACCAGCACCATTTGCTGAAAATGCTATCTTTTTTCCATTGGATGGTTTTGGTTCCTTTGTCAAAAATCAAGTGACCATAGGTGTGTGGGTTCATTTCTGGGTTTTCAATTCTATTCCACTGGTGTATCTGTCTGTCTCTGTACCAATACCATGCAGGTTTTTTTTTTTTTTATCACTATTGCTCTGTAATACTGCTTGAGTTCAGGGATAGTGATTCCTCCGGAAGTCCTTTTATTTTTGAGGATAGTTTTAGCTATCCTGGGTTTTTTGTTATTCCAGATGAATTTGCAAATTTTCTGTCTAACTCTCTGAAGAATTGGATTGGTATTTTGATGGGGATTGCATTGAATCTGGAGATCGCTTTTGGTCCTGAGTCCACCAGGCAGGTCGATTGGAGCAGAAAAGTTGGTCTTACCTGTGGTCCTGTGGCTGAAGTTGCTCCTGCATGGCTGCTTTTGAGCTCTCCATGAGGACGGTAATCAGGAGGGCCTGCACCGCATTTTCCCGGGGCCCTGTGCAGTGGGGTCCCAGATAGAGTTAGGTGTTTTCCTCTGGAGTCAGAAATGTGAGCAGAGTGTAGTTTCTTCTGGCTTCCCAGGTGTGTCTGCCCCTCTGAAGGTTTAGCTCTCCCTCCCACAGGATTTGGGTGTAGGGAGCTGTTGACCAGGTCCCTTCAGCTCCGGGCGGTTTCTGGACTGCAGGGGACTGGCCGCTTGAGTGCCCCTATCTTCCTGTTCCCAGAGGCCCTAAACAGTTTCCTCTTTGGCCAGGGATGTGGGCAGGGGTAGGCAGTATTGGTGGTCTCTCCCTCTCTGCAGTCTCAGGAGTGCCCACCTGTCTGGGCAGTGAGTGCTCTCTCCCATGGAGTTCAGGAGCAGGGAGCTGTGGCCTGGGATCAGCAAGGTTGGGGCTCCAGCTAAAACCAGGAAGTGTCTGGTCCCCCAGGAATTTTGCCTCTGTGTGTCCTGAGTCCACCAGGCAGGTCTCTTGGAGCAGAAAAGTTTGTCTTATCTGTGGTCCTGTGGCTGAAGTTGGAAAGAAGTTTTCAAACTATCAAATTTTATATATTATATTATATATTCATTTGTAAATTTGAAAATATTGAACTATGCTAAGACATTTTTCTTTTCTGTATTGATAAGCAAACACACAGGTAGAAAGAAGAGCAATGGCCATGCTTATATCCCTTCTGTACCCCCTTCTCTCTTTATGAAAACTTTACTAATTACAGTCATAAATAAGTTTTCTCTTTTTTGTTTGTTTTTGGTTTTTCAAGACAAGGTGTCTCTGAGTAGCCCTGGCTATCCTGAAACTCATTTGTAGATTATGCTGGTCTCAAACTCTGAGATCCACCATCCTCTGCCTTCTGAGTGTTCGGATTAAAGTCGTGTGCCCACCCCACCCAGTGAGACAGGTTTTATAAATAAAGTAAAATTGGGTACAAGTCAAAGAACGTGTAACACTGATGCTTCTATAACTTAGTGCCATGTTTTCTAAGTATAATGCAAGCCATGGAAGAACTGATTAAATAAATATTAGTAATGGATTTTTAAAATAACTTTAAAGATACTCACTTTTCTACTTTACTTGAAATAGCTACTACACTGATACAAATACAGAGATGAGATTCATGTACTGTAAGGATTCTATCAGGTCTCATCTTATACCATGGTTGGTAGCATTTGTTAAAATCAGGACCTATGGCCAAAAACAAATAGCATTTCTTCTATGAGCTAGAACTGGCCTCAGAGACACCTTGACCCTTGAGAGTTCCCATCACTGCTTCCAGTTAAATCTCCCCAGAAGGAAATAATGAGTGTGGAGTCTGGCATTACATATTCTGAAATTCCTCACTGAATAGGCCAGAAGCAGATTCCTGACTAAAAATCTTTTGATTCAATGGATTCTCTGCCAGGATCTGTAGGTGCTGATGATTGTTTTTCACATTAAGGAGACGGAAACAGAAGGCATTACACATTCTTTCCATGACTATTCATGACATCTTTGCATCACTTATGTACCTTGAACTATTCTTGCCTGTGCTGGCAGAAGTACAGAAAGAAGTATGTGGTCATTCTCCTGGGGATTATATCAGAGAGGCATGAAGGTAATTTCTTTTGCATCTGCTCAGTTTTCATTGGCTATGTTGAGAAATACAATGGCATGAAACATGCAATAACTGATCTTACTTTTGATATTATGCCCGAAATCCTATTCTATTTTTGTATGAGTAAAATAAACATTTAAACTCTGCAGTGCAATAGAGCTTTAGAAGAGAAATAGATGCCACTATCTATTCTATAGATCTCTTCTTTAGAAGAGAATAGATGTCAATAAAGAATTGAATCACCCTGAAACTCTGAAACTCTGTTGCAATTTCTTCTGTAGTAAAATCCCCAAGAAATTTTGTATTGTTTTATTTAAAAGACTTTCTGGAATTTTAGGTCATTCACTAGAGTAATGAGCCCTTCAGTTATTTGAGTTTGTGGTCTTTTCAAAGCCTGTTTCCAGTTGCTATCGCAGAATACAGTAGACAAGGTAATTTGTAAAGAATTAAGGCTGATTCAGACATTGTTTCTGTATCTGAGAAGCCTGTGATGCACACAGAGACATCTGCAAATGACCTTGGTGCTATGTAACATGATTATTCCTGTCACATAATAATCAAAAGACTAAATTACAAAACAATGAAAGAATTTTAAAAGTGGTAAGGGAAGAATGTTGAGTAGCAAATAAAGGCAGATCTATCAACATTGCACCAGACTTCTCACCAGAGACTTTAAAAGCCAGAAGATCTTGGGCTGATGTCATACAGACCCTATGAGAAACCAGATACCAGTTCATGCTACTATACCCAGCAAAAGTCTCGAGTTACAATAAATATCTTTGTTCAAAGATATTCCATAACAAATCCAAATTTAAACCACGTTTCCACTAAACTAGCCCTACAGAGGATAATAGGAGGAAAAGTGCAACACAAGGAGGGATACTATACCCAAGGAAAAAAAACCAAGAAATTAGCCTTCTCACAACAAATCCAAAAGAAGAGAACCACACAAACATAATTCTACCTCTAACAACAAAGTAACTGGAAGTAACATTCATTGGTCTTTAATAACTCCAAAGATCACTGGGCTCAACTCCTCAATAAGAAGGCATAGGCTATCAAACTGAATATCTAAGCAGGACCCAGAATTTTGCTGTATACAGGGAACACAATTCAGTGACAAAGACAACCAGAGTAAAGGCTGGAAAAAAATTCTGAACAAATGTTCACAAGAAACAAGATGGAGTAGCCACTCTAATATAAAAAAAATTAGACTTTCAACAAAAATTATCAAAAAAGGTGGGAAAGGACACTTCATATTCATAAAAACAAAAATCCACCATGATGAACTCTCAATTCTGAACATTTATGTCACAAATTCAAGGCCACCCTCATTTGTAAAACAAAACATTGCTAAGGTTCAAAGTACACACTGAACCTCACACAGCAAAATTCGGAGGCTTCAACACCCAACTCTTAACACTGGAAAGATAATAGAAATAGAAATTAAACAACCTTGAAATTAATAGAGGATGTGAACCAATAAGTATTATAGTTATCTACAGAATATTTCACCCCAAAACAAAAGAATATACCTACTTCACAGCACCTCATGGTAACTTCTCCAAAATTATCTATATAATCAGACACGAAACAGATACAAGAATATTGCATTAATCCCACATTCTGTCAGATCATGAAGGAATATGGCTAGTCTTCAATAACAACAAAACAACGGAAAGCCTATATATTCATGGAAGCTGAACAACTGTCTACTAAATGATAACTTGGTCAGGGAAGAAATAAAGAAGTTAAAGACTTTGTAGAATTTAATAAAAATGAAGACACTTTATACCCAAACTTACAGGACAAAAATGAAAGCAGTTCTAAGAGGAAAATTCATATGTCCAAGTGCCTTCCTAAATAAATTGGAGAAATTATACACTAGCAGCTTAACAGCACATCTGAAAGCTCTAGAACAAAAAGGAACAAACACATCAAAGAGGAGTAGACAGCAGGAAATAATCAATATCGGCGCTGAAATCAACCAAGTAGAAACAAAGAAAACTGCATAAAGAGTCAAGAAAACTAGGAGCTGGTTCTTTCTGAAAACCAGCAAGAAAAATAAACAGTTAGCCAACCTAATAAGAGGATACCTTATCCAAATTAACAAAAAATAAATGAAAACGGAAAAGTCACAAGAGAAACTGAGGAAATTTAAAAAAAGTCATCAGGTCCTACTGCAAAAACCTATACTCAACAAAACTGTAAAATCTAAATGAAATAGTTGATACTCTAGGCAGATGCCAGGTACCAAAATTAAAACAGGATCAGATAAACCATTATAACAGGCTCTTAATTCCTAAGCAAATAGAAGCAATCATTAAAAGTCTCCCAACCAAAAATAGCCCAGGGATAGACAATTTTAGTGAAGAATTCTCTTTTTGTTAAGTGTGATAAAATTTTATTATATTGTGAGGTCCACATATGTTAGGGATCCAGCTATTAATAAAAATTTAAATATGACGGCTACTGTTCATTCTTTTTCTGTTTACACATAAATTTATTATTCAATTTTTACTTGATTATTATTGCTTTGCAACTCATTTAATTCTCCACACTGAACCATGAAGGGAGAGGGCTTGCCACACAATGGATGAACTCTAAGAGGACTTAAGTAGATCTTGGTCACAGCAATTTCAAGCTCTTGAACACTATCAAATTCTTAAGCATAGTAATGAGCCTAAAACAAAACAAAACAAAACAAAAACAAAAACTTGCATAGCTCAGGCACGCCTATCCGCCAGACCTAATCACATAATGCCATTATCTACCTGAGAGACATCTTACAATTCTCCTGTGCCCTGATTTAAATTTCAGGTCATACTTATAGCTTTGGCTGTCCTATTTCAAACTGACTCTCATCTTTTTTTTTAATTGTTGTTTATTGTATTTTACTGAAGCTATATCAGGTACTGTTCAAGATGCACTTCTTGGAATCAGCAATGTATGTATCAAGGTATGGTGGCTGTATGTGTATGGGCCAGATCCAGAGGTGGGGGGCAGTCTTTGGATAGCCTTTTCTTCAGTTTCTGCTCCAAATTTTGTTACCGTATTTCCTCCTATGAATATTTTTGTTCCCCCTTCTAAGAAAGACTGAAGCATCTGCACTTTGGTTGTCCTTCTTGATATTCATGTGGTCTGTGGGTTGTATCATTGGGTAATGCAAGCATTTAGGCTAAAATTCACGTATCATTGAGTGCATACCGTGTGTGTGTGTGTGTGTGTGTGTGTGTGTGTGTGTGTGTGTGTGTGTGTGTGTGTGTGTGTGTGTGTGTGTGTGTGTGTGTGTGTGTGTGTGTGTGTGATTGGGTTACCACACTGTGGATATTTTCTAGATTCATCTATCTACCTATGAATTTCATGAAGTCATTGTTTTGATAGCTGAGTAGTACTCCTTGTGTAGATATACCACATTTTCTGTATCCATTCCTCTGTTGAAGGGCATCTGGGATCTTTCCAGCTTCTGGCTATTATAAATAAGGCTACTCTGAACATAGTGGAGCATGTGTCTTTGTTGTATATTGGAGAATCTTTTGGGTATATGCCCAGGAGTGGTATAGTTGGGTCCTCAGGTAGTACTATGTCGAAGTTTCTGAAAAACCACCAGACTGATTTCCAGAGTAGTTGTGCCAGCATACAATCACACTAACAATGGAGGAGTGTTACTTTTTCTCCAAATCCTTGCTGTCATCTCTTGTCACATGAGTTTTTTAATCTTAGCCATTCTGACTGATCTGAGGTGGAATCTCAGGATTGCTTTGATTTGCATTCCCATAATGACTAAGAATGTTAAACATTTCTTTAGTTGCTTCTCAGTCCTTCGATATTCCTCAGCTGAGAATTCTTTGGTTAGCTGTGTACCCCATTTTTAATAGGGTACATTTTTGATTCTCTCTAGTCTAACTTCTTGAGTTCTTTGTATATATTGGATATTATCCCCTTAGTCAGATACATGATTGGTAAAGATCTTTTCCCAATCTGTTGGTTACTGTTTTGTCCTAATGACAATGTCCTTTGCTTTACAGAAGATTTGTAATTTTATGAAGTCCCATTTGTCAATTCTTGATCTTAGAGTATAAGCCATTGTTGATCAGGAAATTTTCCCCAGTGTCCACGTGTTAGAGAATTTTCCACACTTTTTCTTCTATTAGTTTGAGTGTATCTGATTTTATGTGGAGGTCCTTGATCTATTTGGACATGAACTTGTACAGGGTAATAAGAATGGTTCCATTTGCATTTTTCTACATGCTGGACTCCAGTTGAACCAGCAACATCTGTTATCTTTTCTCCACTGGATAGTTTTAGCTCCTTTTTCAAAGATCAAGTCACCATAGGTGTGTGGGTTCATTTATCATTCTATTCCATTGATCTACCTGCCTGTCTCTATACCTATACCATAGAGTTTTTATCACTATTGCTCTGTAATACAGCTTGAGGTCAGGGACTGTAATTCCCCAAAAGTTATTTTATTGTTGAGAATAGCTTTCTGTATCCTGGATTTTTTTTGTTAGTCCAAATGAATTTGCAAATTGTTATAAGTCTATGAAGAATTGAGTTGGAATTTTGATGGGGGTTGCATTGAATCTGTAGATTAGCTTTGGCAAGATCAACAATTTTACTATATTAATCCTGCTAACCCATGAGCATGGGAGATCTTTCCATCTTAAGAGAACTCCTTCAATTTCTTTCTTCAGAGACTTGAAGCTCTTGTCATACAGATTTTTCACTTGCTTGGTTAGAATCAGAACAAGTTATTTTATAGGATTTGTGATTATTGTAAAAGGTGTCCTTTCCCTAATTCCCTTCTCAGCCTGTTTATCAATTGAATAGAAGAAGGCTACTGATTTAAGTTAGTTGTATATCCAGCCACTTTGCTGAAGTCGATTATCAAGTTTAGGGGTTCTCTGGCAGAATTTTGGGGTCACTTAAGTAGACTATCATATGATCTACAAATAGAGATATTTTGACTTTTTTCTTCCCAATATGGATCCCTTTGTCCTCTTTTTGTTGTGTGATTGCTCTGGCTAGTTTTTTTGCGTACTATGTTGAGTAGGTAGGGAGAGAATTGTCAACCTTGTCTCTCCCCTGATTTTAGTGAGATTGCTTCACGTTTCTCTCCATTTAGTTTGATGTTGGTTACTGGTTTGCTGTGTATTGATTTTACTATATTTATATATCAGCCCTGAATTCCTGATCATTCCAAGACTTTTAACCTAAAAGGGTACAGGATTTTGTCAAACACTTTGTCAGCATCTAATGAGATGATTCTGTGTTATTTTATTCCCTTTGAGTTTGTTTATATATTGGATTACTTTGTTGGAGTTCCATAAATTGAATCATTCATGCATCAAAGGGATGAAGCCTACTTAATCATAGTTAATGCTAGTTTTCATGTGTTATTGGACTCAGTTTGCAAGAATTTTATTGAGTAAATTTGCATTGATATTCATAAGGAAATTTGGTCTGAAGTTTTCTTTCTTTGTTGTGCCTTTGTGTGGTTTAATTTTAAGCTTAATTGTGGCTTCATAGAAGGAACTGGGTATTGTTTCTTCTGTTTCTATTTTGTAGAATAATTTGGAGAGTATTGGTATTAGGTCTTCTTTGAAGGTCTGATAGAATTCTGCACTAAACCCATTTGGTCCTGGGCTGGTTTTGGTTGGGAGACTTTTAATGACTGCTTCTATTTCTTTAGGAGTTATGTGACTGTTTAGATGGTTTATCTGATCATGATTTAACTTTAGTACCTGGTATCTCTCTAGAAAATTGTCAATTTCATCCAGATTTTGTTGTTTTGTTGAGTACAGGCTTTTGTAGTAGGATGTGATGATTTTCTGAATTTCCTCAGTTTCTGTTGTTATGTCTCCCTTTTCATTTCTGACTTTGCTAATCTGGATATTGTCTCTCCACCCTCTGGTTTGTCTGCCTAATGGCTTATCTATATTGTTGATTTTCTCAAAGAACCAGCTCTTGGTATTCTTGATTCTTTGTATAGTTCTCTTTGTTTCTACTTGTTTGATTTCTACTCTGAGTTTGATTATTTCCTGTCATCGACTCCTCTTGTGTGTATTTGCTTCTTTTTTTTCTAGAGCTTTTAGTTGTGCTGTCAAGCTGTTAGTGTATGCTCTCTCCAGTTTCTTCTTTGAGGCACTCAGAGCTATGAATTTTCCTTTTTGTACTGCCTTCACTGTATCCCATAAGTTTGTGTACATAGTGTCTTCATTTTCATTAAATTCTAAAAAGTCTAATATCGTTCTTGATTTCTTACTTGACCAAGTTATTGTTGAGTAGAATATTGTTCAACTTCCATGTGTATGTGGGCTTTGTGTTGTTTTTGTTGTTACTGAAGTCCAGTCTTAGTCCCTGGTGATCTCTTAGGATGCATAGGATTATTTCAATCTTCTTATATTAGTTGAGGCCTGTTTTGTGACTGATTATATGGTCAGTTCTAGAGAAAGTACTATGAGGTGCTGAGAAAAAGGTATATTCATTTGTTTTAGGATGAAATGTTCTAGAGATATCTGTTAAAACCATTTGATTCATAATTTCTGTTAGTATCTCTGTGTCTCCATTTAATTTCTGTTTTCATCATCTGTCCATTGCTAAGAAAGTGGTGATGAAGTCTCCCATTATTATTTTTTTTCTTTTTTCTTTTTTTTTATTGTGTGAGGTGTTATGTCTTCTTTGAGATTTATTAAGATTTCTTTTATGAATGTAGGTGCCCTTGTATTTGAAGCATGGACATTTGGAATTGAGATTTCATCTTGGTTGATTTTTCTTTTGATCATTATGCAGTGTCCTTCCATATTTTTTGATAAATTTTGATTCAACATTGATTTCATTTTATATTAGAATGGCTACTCCAGATTGTTTCTTGAGAGCATTTGCTTGGAAAATCATCCAGCCCTAGAAAGGATAATAGATGGAAAACTCCAACATATGGATGGAAACTAACCCTAGAAAAAGCAAGAAAGTAATCTTCTTTCAACTTATCCAAAAGAAGATAGTCACACAACAGAATTCCACATCTAACAATAAAAATAATAGGATTCTCATGTTACTACAATTCCCTTTAAGTCTGAGGTGAGTAAATTATCAATTGGTATATTTCAGTAACTGGATAACTCTGTACAACCATGTTCCAAAATAAGCAGTATATTATGGTGTTCCTCAGTCTTCTGATACATGTTAGAACATGTCACAACTTAATTTGAAAATCCTTGAAAGTGTCCAGTCATAAACAGTCCTAAACACTTGCTATGAATCTTGCAGATTAAACAAAATAAAATTGTGGTGCTTATCTGTAAATCTGAGCAAAAATAGAAAAAAAAATCTCATAATACTTTTATTCTTGTATTATAGCCATTCCATTCCCCTTTTACTATGGTCCCCAAACACAATTTCACATATGAATTCTTACTACACATTTGTAAAATTCAAATTTGTAGTATTATGATAGGTATATCATAATACTAACAAGCTTGGGAAGTCAGGGAATGGCATTAAGCCATCATTTTCACATAGGGTTTCTGCTGTCTGAAATTTCATAAACTCAAATATGAGAGCCTATCATAGAATTCTATCAAACAGGACCTATATTACTAAAACTATCCTACAAATTGAAACAGAAGGAACACTATTTAATTTCGTCTATTAAGCCACAGTTAAGCTGATACTTAAACCACACAAAGACACAAAAAAGAAAGAGAACTTCAGACAAATTTCCCATACGGATATCAAGAAAAAAAATTACTCAATAAAATTCTCTCAAACTGAGTCCAAGAATACATCAAAACGATCATTCAACATGATCATGCAGGCTTCATTACAGAGATGCATGGTTGTTTCAATATAAGGAAACCAATTAATGTCATTAATTATGTAAACAAACAACAATGATCAATTATTAGATGCTTAAAAAGCTTTTGACAAAATACAACAGCCCTTCATGTTAAAATATTTGGAAAGGTCAGGAGTTCGAGGCCCATACCTAAGCATAACAAAGGCAATATATTGTAGGTTGATGTAATTATGCAGGTGAAGGTAGGTACAGGATGAGAAGGGAGGATGGGTGGGAGAAAAGTTTTAGAGAGGAGGAGACTGTAGCAAGAGGAGAGGGGCAGCAGAGAGAACATGGAGGTGGAGGTTATGTTTTCTCTCTGCACATTTACAGGTTGTTATGACTATTCTTAAGGGATGGATGTGTACACTATTTTCTATGTCTAATCAATAAATTGTATCTTAAATAGGTGGGCATAATTGGTTGTAAGTTAATTGTGTGAGTGTATTGTACACTGATCATTTAACATATAAATCTGGTTGAGTCCCAGTTTGTTGAGTCATGACTTAACTGGGTTGTTGGGATTGTGAACAGAATCCATGACATAAGGCCATGCTTGTCTATAGAATGCTTGGGGCTAGGATGGCATGGGGCCATGTTAGCATGGCCTGTGGAAAGCAATGGTAACAACCCACCAAGCGGACAATGTGTGAAAGAGGTGACTGAGAAACAGCAAGATTATGCTAAACTGCACAGAGTGGAAACTCACGCCAATCAAATTTTGAACGCTTTTTTAATTATACCACAACAATATACAGTAAACTTATACCCAACATCAAATTAAATTGAGAGAAATATGAAGCAACCCCACTAAAATCAGGGATAAGAAAAGGCTGCCTTCTTTCCTTTTTGTGCTGCCTATTTATTTATTCAATATAGTACAGGGCATTCTAGCCAAAGCAATTAGACAACAAAAGCAGGTAAAAGGAATACAAATTGGAATGGAAGAAGTCAAGATACCACTATTTGCAGATGGTATGATAATAACATAAATAACTTCAAAAATTCAACCAGAGAACTCCTACATCTGATTAACAACTTCAAAAAAGTGACTAGATATAAAATTAAGTCAAACAAATCAGCAGCCTTCCCCTACACAAAGGATAAACAAGTTGAGAAAGAAATAATGGAAATGACACCCATCAACAAATGTTGCTGGTTCAACTGGTTGTCAGCATGTAGCAGAATGCAAATAGATCCATTCTTATCTCCTTGTACAAATTTCAAGTCAAAGTTGATCAAGGTCCTTCACAAACAACCAGATATGCTGAACCAAATAGAAAAAAAATGTGGGGGAAGTGACTTGAAAACATTGGCACAGGGCTACATTTCCTGAACAGAACATCAATGGTCCAGGCTCTAAAATCAACAATTGCCAAATGGGACCTCATAAAATTTGAAAAGCCTCTGTAAGGTATAGGAAATTGTCAATAGGACAAAATGGAACCCTACAGATTTGGAAAAAAATCTTTACCAATCCTAAATCCGATAGAGGGCTACTATCTAATATACACAAAGAACTCAATAAGTTCGATTGCAAAGAACCAAATAACTATTAAGAATGGGGTAGGGAGCTAAACAAAGAATTGTCAACTGAGAAACCAAGAATGGACAAGAAACACCTTAAGAAATGTTCAACATCCTTAGTTGTCAGGAAAACACAAATCAAAATGACTCTGAGGCTCATCCTTAGAGAAATCAGAATGGCTAAGATCAAAGACTCAGAAGCTGTCAAGGATGTACAAAAAGAGGAATTGTCCTCCATTGCTGGGAGACTGCAAGCTGGAAAAAACCACTTTGGAAATCAATCTGGAGGTTCCTCAGAAAATTGAAAATAGTTCTGCTTGAGGATCCATCTCTACCACAACTGGGCATATACCCAACAGGTATTCCAACTTATAACAAGGGCAGATGCTCCATTATGTCAATAACAGTTCATTTATAATAGCCAGAAGCTAGAAACAAGCCAGATTCCCCTCAATGGAAAAATAGAAACAGAAAATGTGATACATTTACTCAATGAAATACTACTAAGTTATTAAAAATTATTGCTTCATGAGTTTTGCAGACAAGTGGGTAGAACTAAAAAAATATGACCCCGAGTGAAGTAACCATACCAAAAAGGACACACATGGTAAGTATTCACTTACAAGTGGATATTAGGCCAAAAGCTCAGAATCCACAGGATACAACCCATGAACCATATGGAGCTTAATAAGAAAAAGACCATAGTGTGGATGCTTCAATCCTACATACAAAGGTGAACAAAATAATCAAAAGAGCTTGAATGAGGAAGGGAAGTGGGAGGAAGAAAGGAGAGAGAGAGAAGATGTGGTAGGGGGGAGGATCAGATATTGAAAAGTACAGGAGACATAACAAAAGAGCTAGAGGAAATTCAAAAAATCATCAGATTCAACTACAAAAAGCCTATATTCAACAAAACTTGAAAATGTGGAAGAAATGGACAATTTCCTAGATAGATACCAGGTACCCAAGTTAAATCAGGAACAAAGAAACCATTTAAAAAATCCCATAACTCCTAAAGAAATAGAAGCAGTCATTAAAAGTCTCCCAACCAAAAAGAGCCCAGGTCCAGATGGGTTCAGTGAGAATTCTATCAGATCTTCATAGAAGACCTCATACCAATACTATCCAAACAATTCCACGAAATTGAAACAGATGGAGCACTACCGAATTCCTTCTATGAAGCCACAATTACTCTTATACCTAAACCACACAAAGACCCAACAAAGAAAGAGAACTTCAGACCAATTTCCCTTATGAACATTGATGCAAAAATACTCAACAAAATTCTGGCAAACCGAATCCAAGAGCACATCAAAACAATCATCCACCATGACCAAGTAGGCTTCATCCCAGGCATGCAGGGATGGTTTAATATACGGAAAACCATCAACGTAATTCGCTATATAAACAAACTGAAAGATAAAAACCATATGATCATTTCATTAAATGCTGAGAAAGCATTTGACAAAATTCAACACCGCTTCATGATAAAAGTCCTGGAAAGAACAGGAATTCAAAGCCCATACCTAAACATAGTAAAAGCCATATACAGCAAACCAGTAGCTACTATTAAACTAAGTGGAGAGAAACTTGAAGCAATCCAACTAAAATCAGGGACTATACAAGGCTGCCCACTCTCTTCCTACTTACTCAATTTAGTTCTCGAAGTCCTAGCCAGAGCAATCAGAGAACAAAAGGAGATCAAAGGGATACAGATTGGAAAGAAAGAAGTCAAAATATCACTATTTGCAGACCTTATGATTGTATACTTAAGTGATCCCAAAAGTTCCATCAGAGAACTACTAAACTTGATAAACACCTTCAGCAAAGTGGCTGGGTGTAAAATTAATTCAAATAAATCAGTAGCCTTCCTCTAAACAAAAGAGAAACAAGCCGAGAAAGAAATTAGGGAAACGACACCCTTCATAATAGTCCCAAATGATATAAAATACCTTGGTGTGACTTTAACCAAGCAAGTGAAAGATCTGTATGATAAGAACTTCAAACCTCTGAAGAAAGAAATTGAAGATCTCAGAAGATAGAAAGATCTCCCATGCTCATGGATAGGCAGGATTAATATAGTAAAAATGGCCATTTTACCAAAAGCGATCTACAGATTCAATGCAATCCCCATCAAAATTCTAACCCAATTCTTCAGAGAGTTAGAATAATTTGCAAATTCATCTGGAATAACAAAAAACCCAGGATAGCTAAAACTATCCTCAACAATAAAAGGACTTCAGGGGGAATCACTATCCCTGAACTCAAGCAGTATTATAGAGCAATAGTGATAAAAAAAAAACTGCATGGTATTGGTACAGTGACAGACAGATAGACCAGTGCAATAGAATTGAAGACCCAGAAATTAACCCACATACCTATGGTCACTTGATTTTTGACAAAGGAGCCAAAACCATCCAATGGATAAAAGATAGCATTTTCAGCAAATGGTGCTTGTTCAACTGGAGGTCAGCATGTAGAAGAATGCAGATCGATCCATGCTTATCACCCTGTACAAAGCTTAAGTCCAAGTGGATCAAGAACCTCCACATCAAACCAGATACACTCAAACTAATGGAAGAAAAAGTGGGGAAGCATCTCGAACACATGGGCATCAGAGAAAATTTCCTGAACAAAACACCAGTGGCTTATGCTCTAAGATCAAGAATTAACAAATGGGATATCATAAAACTGCAAAGCTTCTGTAAGGCAAAGGACATTGTTGTTAGGACAAAATGGCAACCAACAGATTGGCAAAAGATCTTTACCAATCCTACAACTGATAAAGGGCTTATATCCAAAATATACAAAGAACTCAAGAAGTTAGACTGCAGGGAGACAAATAACCCTATTGAAAAATGGGGTTCAGACTTAAAAAAGAAATTCACAGCTGAGGAATGCTGAATGGCTGAGAAACACCTAAAGAAGTGTTCAACATCTTTAGTCATAAGGGAAATGCAAATCAAAACAACCCTGAGATTTCACCTCACACCAGTGAGAATGGCTAAGATCAAAAACTCAGGTGACAGCACATGCTGGCGAGGATGTGGAGAAAGAAGAACACTCGTCCATTGTTGGTGGGATTGCAGACTGGTACAACCATTCTGAGTTTCCTCAGAAAATTGGACATTGAACTGCCTGAGGACCCAGCTATACCTCTCTTGGGCATGTACCCAAAGGATGCCCCAACATATAACAAAGACACATGCTCCACTATGTTCATAGCAGTCTTATTTATAATAGCCAGAAGCTAGAAAGAACCTAGATGCCCTTCAACAGAGGAATGGATACAGAAAATGTGATACATCTACACAATGGAATACTACTCAGCTTTCAAAAACAATGACTTTACGAAATTTATAGGCAAGTGGATGGAACTGGAAAATATCATCCTGAGTGAGGCAACCCAATCACAGAAAAACACACATGGTATGCACCTCTTGATAAGTGGCTATTAGCAAATGCTCGAATTACCCTAGATGCACAGAACACATGAAACTCAGGAAGGATGACCAAAAGGCAAATGCTTCACTCCTTCTTTAAAAGGGAAACAAAATATCCTTGGGAGGATATAGGGAGGCAAAGTGAAGAGCAGAGGATCACCCATCCAGCACCTGCCCCACATGTGGCCCATACATCTACATCCACCAAAGCCATATAGATAAGATGGATGAAGCAAAGAGGTGCAGGCTGACAGGAACTGGATGTAGATCTCTCCTGAGAGACACAGCCAGAATACAGCAAATACATAGGCGAATGCTAGCAGCAAACAACTGAACTGAGAAGGGGACCCCCGTTGAAGGAATCAGAGAGAGGATTGAAAGAGCTTAAAGGAGCTCAAGACCCCATATGAAGAACAATGCCAACCAACCAGAGCTTCAAAGGAATTAAGCCACTACCCAAAGACTATACATGGACTGAACCTGGTCTCCAATCGCATGGGTAGCAATGAATAGCCTAGTAAGATCACCAGTGGAAGGTGAAGCCCTTGGTCCTGCCAAGACTGAACCCCCAGTGAATGTGATTGTTGGGGGGAGGGCGGTAACGCGGGGAGGATGGGGAGGGGAACACCCATAGAGAAGGAGAGGGGGAGGGGTTAGGGAGATGTTGGCCCAGAAATCAGGAAATGGAATAACAATCAAAATGTAAAGAAGAAATACCCAAGTTAATAAAGATGGAGAAAAAAATAAAAGTACAGGAGAGAAGTAGAGGGTTAGGAGTTTGAATCGTAATATGAAGCAGCAGGGGATGGGGATCTAGGGGTAGCCACTGGAAAGTCTCAGACACCTTGGAATCAAGAGACTCCCAGGACAAACAGGGTTGACTTTAGCTGAAATGCACAATGAAGGGGAGACAGAACCTTTAGCAACCACCTCTAGTAGATAGGCACAATCCCCCAGTTGAAGGATAGATCTAACCACCCATCTTTAAATTTGTAATTCAGATTTGATTTTGTCCAATGGAAAGACAGGGACAAAGATTGGAACAAGGACTGAAAGAAAGGAGATCCAGAGACCTCCCCACCTGCAGACACCAAACCCTGACACTATTGCTGATGCCAACAAGTGCTTGCTGACAGGTGTGGCTCTTCGGCTTTTCCCTGAGAGGTTCTACATGCATCTTAGCCAGGTTCTACCTGACCATGACAGAGGCATGTACAGCCAATCATTGGACTGAGTCTGGGGATCCTAATGGAAGATCTGAGGGAAGGAGTGAAGGAACTCAAGGGGATTGCAACCCTACAGGAAAAACAATGTCAACTCACTGGAGGACCCAGAGCTCCTATGGACTAAACCACCAATCAGTATCCACGGAAGGTTCCACAACTCCAGATGCATATGGATAGCCTTATCTAGCGTCAGTGGGAGGGGAGGCCTTTGGTCCTGTGCGAGCTTGATGCCCTAGCATAGAGGGATTCTAGACTGATGAGGCAGGAGTGGGTGAGTGGGTGCATGAGCACCCTTATAGAAGCAAAGTGGAATGTGGAGAAGGGGAACGGGAAGGGTGGTTTTGGAGGGGTAAACGGGAAGGGGATATCATTTTAAAGGTAAACAAATACAATGATTAAAAAAAGTGAAGTCCAAAGTGTGGATGCTTCAACCCTACTTAGAAGTGGGAACAGAATAATCAAACAGAGGTAGAGGAAGGGAGAAAAAGAGGCAGGATCAGTATTGGAAAAGACAAAGGAGAAGTCCAGAGGGCAAGGAGAATGAAAAGAAGTATAATGTATTAGGGAGCAGGGAACAGGGGGAGCCACTAGAAAGTCCTAATTGCCAAAGATAAGAGAGGTTCCCAGGACCTTATGTGGATGGCATTCGCTGAAATACCCAACAAAAGGGAGACAGAAGGTGAAGAGACCACCTTCAGTAGATAGGCATGGTCTCCAGTTGAGGGATGGGGCCACCCATCGATCTCAAAATATTAACCCAGAATGGATCTAAAGGAAATGCAGGGACAAAAACAATGGAGCAGAGACGGAAGGAAAGGCCATCCAGAGACTGTCCCACCTTGGGACCATTTGCAAACACCAAACCCCAACTCTATTACTGATTCTAAGGAAAGCTCACAGACTGGAGCCTAATGTGGTTGTCCTCTGAGAGGCTTTTGCCATCATTTAAGACAGATGTAGGTAGATTCTCAGAGCCAACTATTAGACTGAGCCCGAGGACCCCAAGGGAAGAGTCAAGGGAAGGATTGAGGGAACTGAAAAGGATTGCAACCCCATAGGAAGAACAAAAATATCAGCTAATTGTACTCCCAGAGCATCCAGGGAGTAAGCCACCAACCGAAGAGAACATTCATGTCTCTAGCTATGTATGTAGCAGATGATTGCTTTATCTGACATCAATGGAGATGAGGCCCTTGGTCCTGTGAAGACCTATTGCCCAAGCATAGGTTGATGCTAGAGGGGCAAGGCAGGAGTGGGTGTGTGGTTGGTGGAGCACACTATCGGAGGCAAATGGGAGGGAGAATGGGATTTGTGGAGGGGATACTGTGAAGGGGAAAACATTTGGAATATAAATAAATAAAATAACAAGTTAATTAAAAAGGAGGGGGTGAGTAACTGGAGCTGGAGAAATGGTTCAATGAGTCAATGAATCTGAAGCTTACTTCTTTTCAGGAAAATTAAGAAAGAGTTCCCAGCACCTACATAGCCACAATTTTCTATAATTTCAAATCCATGGGACCCAACACCTTCTGAGCTTCATAATCACCTGCACTCCCATGATCTACATCCACATAGGAACACACACATACATATAAATGAAATTTAAAAAAATGTACATTAACCATTATTTGATGAAGTAAATATACTGTGTTTTCCTTTGACTGCTTCCAAAGAGTAATGCAAACTTCTACAGAACAAATATGAAGTGGGTTGTTTTACAAAGAAAGAAAGTTATAGCCTTTTTCATCCATGTAGGTCTTCACTCGTGACAAAAAACATTATAAAAAATGAAAGTTCAAAACAAAAGAATAGATATTGTGTGAGAATGTGTGTGCATGTGTACATGTATGCATGCATCTCTGTGTGTGTGTGTGTGTGTGTGTGTTTATGTGTGTGTGTGTGTGTGTGTGTGTGTGTGTGTGTGTGTGTGTGTGTGTGTGTGTGTGTGTGTGTTGGAATTGGAAAAGTAACAGGGTTGCTCTTGAATAAGAGTCTCATGTCAGACTACCGAGAGAGAGGTCAGGACAGTTATTGGTTCCTTCAGGGAACAAAGGGAACAAGTCATTAGTGGATTTCTTTACATGCTTTTTAAGGGTTGTGCTACTGTTTTCTGGCTTGGTCAGTGATATACTTTAGAAAAATGTATCTATAATCTGGTTACACCTATGTTCATAAAACTTATCGTGGATGTTCCTTACTCTGCTAAATGGGTTCTAGGAATAAAATTTTTGCATGGGGTCAGGGGGGCAGTGTACAAGCACACATCAGGCCCATTAATAAAATCAGTCATGCTTTGAAATTCTCATTATTCATCTGCAATGGATGTTAGGAAAGAGATTCCACAGCTGTTGCTAAAGAAAAGTTTGGGTTAAATGGGTCGTGTGAGGAGTAGAGTTTATAATTTGAAGGCAAGAAAGAATTTGTTAAGAGCACATTCACTCACAGCGTCATTCATTCCCTGTCATGGGTTTGTAGAAGGCATTTTGGATGCAGTTTACAAGTTTGAGGCAGCCTGAGATTGTTGAGGTCAGTCCTTTCCCCTCAGGCAATGGGTAATAATACTCTACCTATGTGTAGGTTCTTCTTACCATGTAGCTTTTGTGTGATTTAATCTTTTAATATTGTATAACATGCTATTCTTATTGATCACATGAAAAATGCCAGCTATGCCTGACATCTAAACGAAATTTGACAAGTATAAACATACATTATGAGGTGAGCTGACATGCAGTTTGCTTTAGTATTGAGATTTTTGTCTATTACCATACCTCAAAGCTATATTTCTACTAATATTCACTTGAGCTTATAAATCTAAGTCACACTTTTAGGTGCATTTGAGGACAGATTTTTTCTATTTGTATGTTATTATCTTGGAAGGCATAGCTATGCAATGGAAATAAACTCAAAAGTCATTACTGAAAGTAGGCAACATCATGTCAAAGTCTCTGCAGATGTGGCTATACTATGGACAGAAAGACAAACTTTATATCACAGGAAGTAGCCTAGGCAATTTCATTTTATTCATGTAGCAATTGGGCTGCTCCCACATTTGTGTGGTTTTCTTTTAAAAGAGCCAGGATTTATGTTAGGGACAACAGGGACTATCCCAGTTCAATGCTCCACTTTCCTTATCCTATGAGGACCTCAATTCAGGTACAGCTGAAAACTTGACTTCATCAAGGACATAGATTTCAGGGTAATCCAGTAGGAGGTAGAGTTAGAGTTTATTAAAAGATATTTACATGTGGAGTTAAAAGAAGCTGATGTTAAATGTAAGGCACACCCTAGCATGGAGGTCTGGGTTTCTGAAAGGACAGTCACATTCCATGGTCATTGTAGCAATTATACATAGAATTTTAATCAGTTGTGAAGCTTTTTACCTTCCAATAGTTGCTAAAAATTTTAAATGAGGAAATTGGTGGTTCCTGAGGTAACCTGACAGGATTGAGTTGATAAGACTAAACTGTATGTCACAACACTTATAGAAGAAGTGGGAGTATTTACCCTGTAAATTAAAGTAAGAGCCTGAGTTGTGAAATTTCCTAAAGTTAAGATAAATCTGGAGAAGATAGGATCTTTGTTAAAGGCACTGTGCTTGGGTTTTAAGCATGGTTTAACAATAATTTTATCTATATGTATTACTATATAAAAGTAATTTCTATTTATCAATTACTTATGTAGCCAGCCAGAAATTATAAAGAATGGGAATGAATCTGAAATTATATGAATCTGAAAGTGATAGGTGATAGATGCATAGATAAATAGGAATACTATGCAACTCGAAATGAAAAATAGATATTGTCATGATCAAATTTTGATAACTGGTAGCTAACCTTTCAATCCAATATTTGACCTTAGAATGGTTGAAATTCCAACACACATTGCTCTAAAACTATAGCAAAATTAGTCTAATTTAAGTTGTTGGGATGATGTGATAAAGAAATCAGATAAAGCTTCAAAACTTAAGTTTTAATAGCAACAGCAGTTCACACAATTATGCTAACCATTGAGTGAGCTGCATCCTTTTGCAAATTACTAGCTTTGCCACCTCATGGGATAGCTTTGCAGTCTATGGTTTTACATCCTTGTTGATATCTTGAATTAGTCAACCATCTGTTACTCCATGAAATCAGACAGCTATTTCAATAGCCTTGTTTACCTCCATGCAATTGCAGTCTGATTATGTTTGTTTAGTTACATAGATGGGAGACATTCTCCCTAATACTTTCTGCTATGTTTCTCATGTCTGCTTTATTAATGATGAGCATCTGTGTGGCTGTTTTTCAAGTTAATCTATGGAAAGATAGACACTCACCATGTTTCCATATTCTCCCTTTCACTTTTTCTCCTTGAGAAAACTGTCACATTCAAAGCCAGAATTTATTCTGGAATACAACTGAGCAAGTTAGTGAATGATCGTGAATTAAATCTGTACTATCACATGGACTTGTATTCTGAGATGGGAACTAACAGATGTGTAGTGACAGCGCTCATGCCACCATGGTACCGAGAACTGGGCATAGGCCTGGCGGATTTAACAAAAGACAGAGATTCAGGTCATTTGTGCTATGAGAATGCCAAAGCTTATATACACCAAGTATATATTTACTGAGGTTCACATAATATATACACCAAGTCACAAGGTGGAAAAACCCAGGAAGCACAGTGGAAAAACAAGTTTACATTCTCAGGATAAAAACAGGAACAAGGAAATGACTCAGGACTTCATTGTTTGGCCATTTTAACCACAGCTACTGCATTGTGTGCTACAGCCTTGGGCAACAAGCTAACAGAGCAATTCATTCCGCAGGGGTAGGGGGTGGGCCCAAGAATTCCCTCTTTTTTATTTATAAATTGGTGCCTGTCTTAGATGACTCATGGATGTCAGTTTCTGTATTACCCATCATTGGGCAGCCTACCCCGACCTCATTGACACCCTGTCTTAGGTGAACAGACACTCCCATGGTCTTACCTGTTCTTGGCTGCCTAATTTTTATACCTGCTCAGCCATATCTGAGTTGATGGGTTGCTTTCCATCAAAGATAACATTATCTATTGACTGACAGCTTGGCTCTGGGCTTGTTTTCTGCCCAGGTGACAAAGAAAAGCGCACACACAAGGGCAGCTTCAAAAAATAATGCTCAAAGGAAGGTGCCAATAGCAGTGATGCTAAAGTCTCTTTATGACAGGTCAGGATCAGTTGATTTTCTCCCGAATGATTGACATTCAATGGGCCTATGCCTGGGATCAGTACAACCAGGGCAGTTTCCTCTGGTCCCCAGCAGCTTCACATAGATGTCATTCTTGCAAAAAATAGTCAAGACTATCTCCAGCATTAGTACCATTCCAAACCACAAACCTAAATAAATAAAAAATATGGAGGAATTACACAGGTGAAGGAAGAGATATTAAAATTTTTACTAAACCTACTATTTTCAAATTTAAGGGAAACTTTAAAGATGATAGACATATTCTAAGAGGCAGTGGAATTAAAAGCTACCCCTGTCCTAACATCAGAGGAACAGCATCAGGCATATAAAAGGACCACAAAGAAGCATTCCAGGGGGGGAAGTGGGGGAACAATGTGGCCTGCCTGTTCTTGTACAAGTTTATTTGCTGCCTCAATTTTTCAGAGGAAAGGAGCCCACTGACCAGGATCATCACTTTTCCATGAAATAGATATGGGTCTTATAACAGGAGGCCACTTGGCAGTGGCCCTTATGATAAATTTTCTAATCCCATCCCATCTGCATGGGCTCGAATAACTAGGTCACCATGAGACACAGGTTGAAGGTCCCCCTGTAGGTACCACCCCAAGCCCTTACTGGAAGCAAATCCCTGTTTATGCAGCATCCTTTGTACTGGTTGGGTAGTAATCACTGCTCCCATATCATGGTCTTGGTCAGACCTCCACTTGACAGTGCCCATGCCACCACAGTACAGAGAACCGGGCAAGGCCTTGGGGATTTAACAAAATACAGAGACTCGGATCATTTGTGCTATGAGAATGCCAGTTTTACTCAGGTTCACAGAATATATACACCAAGTCCACAGGATGGAAAAACCCAGAAAGCACAGTGGAAAAACAAGTTTACATTCTCAGGATAAAAACAGGAACAAGGAAATGACTCAGGACTTCATTGTTTGGCCATTTTAACCACAGCTACTGCATTGTGTGCTACAGCCTTGGGCAACAAGCTAACAGAGCAATTCATTCCACAGGGGTAGGGGGGGGTCCAAGAATTCCCTCTTTTATTTAGATAAATTGGTGCCTGTCTTAGATGACTCATGGATGTCAGTTTCTGTAACTACCAAGATCATTGGGCATATCCCCTCATTGACACCCTGTCTTAGGTGAACAGACACCCCATGGTATATTACCTGTTCTTGGCTGCCTAATTTTATATACCTGCTCAGCCATATCTGAGTTGATGGGTTGCTTTCCATCAAAGATAAATTATCTATTGACTGACAGCTTGGCTCTGGGCTTGTTTTCTGCCCAGGTGACAAATAACTGAAAAAAAGCGCACACAAGGGCAGCTTCAAAAGCAATAATGCTCAAAGGGAAGGTGCCAAACTAGCAGCAGTGATGCTAAAAAAATCTCTCTTATGACAGGTCAGATCAGTTGATTTTCTCCCGAATGATTGACATTCAATGGGCAATGCCTGGGATCAGTACAACCAGGGCAGTTTCCTCTGGTCCCCAAAAAGCAGCTTCACATAGATTCTCATACAAAAAAAATAGTCAAGACTATCTCCAGCATTAGTACCATTCCAAACCACAAAACCTAAATAAATAAAAATATGGAGGAATTACACAGGTGAAGGAAGAGATATTAAAATTTTTACTAAACCTACTATTTTTCAAATTTAAGGAAACTTTAAAGATGATAGACATATTCTAAGAGGCAGTGGAATTAAAGCTACCCCTGTCCTAACATCAGAGGAACAGCATCCAGGCATATAAAAATTACCACAAAGAAGCATTCCAGGGGAAGTGGGGAACAATGTATGCCTGTTCTTGTACAAGTTTATTTGTGCCTCCAATTTTTAACAGAGGAAAGGAGCCCCACCGACTCAGGATCATCACTTTTCCATGAAATAGATATGGGTCTTATAACAGGAGGCCACTTGGCAGTGGCCCTTATGATAAATTTTCTAATCCCATCCCATCTGCATGGGCTCGAATAACTAGGTCACCATGAGACACAGGTTGAAGGTCCCCCTGTAGGTACCACCCCAAGCCCTTACTGGAGGCAAATCCCTGTTTATGCAGCATCCTTTGTACTGGTTGGGTAGTAATCACTGCTCCCATATCATGGTCTTGTCAGACCTCCACTTGACAGTGCCCATGCCACCACACAGTACAGAGAACCGGCAAGGCCTTTGGGGATTTAACAAAATTTAGACAGAGACTGGATCATTTGTGCTATGAGAATGCCAGTTTTACTCAGGTTCATGAATATATACACCAAGTCCACAGGATGGAAAACCCAGAAAGCACAGTGGAAAAAACAAGTTTACATTCTCAGGATAAAAAACAGGAACAAGGAAATGACTCAGGACTTCATTGTTTGATTTTTTAACCACAGCTACTGCATTGTGTGTCTAGGCCTTGGGCAACAAGCTAACAGAGCAATTCATTCCGTGGGGTAGGGTTTTTTCCCCAAGAATTTTCTTTTTTTATAAATTGGTGCCTGTCTTAGATGACTCATGGATGTCAGTTTCTGTATTACCATCATTGGGCAGCCTACCCGACCTCATTGACACCCTGTCTTAGGTGAACAGACACTCCCATGGTCTTACCTGTTCTTGGCTGCCTAATTTTTATACCTGCTCAGCCATATCTGAGTTGATGGGTTGCTTTCCATCAAAGATAACATTATCTATTGACTGACAGCTTGGCTCTGGGCTTGTTTTCTGCCCAGGTGACAAAGAAAAGCGCACACACAAGGGCAGCTTCAAAAGCAATAATGCTCAAAGGGAAGGTGCCAATAGCAGCAGTGATGCTAAAGTCTCTCTTATGACAGGTCAGGATCAGTTGATTTTCTCCCGAATGATTGACATTCAATGGGCCTATGCCTGGGATCAGTACAACCAGGGCAGTTTCCTCTGGTCCCCAGCAGCTTCACATAGATGTCATTCTTGCAAAAAATAGTCAAGACTATCTCCAGCATTAGTACCATTCCAAACCACAAACCTAAATAAATAAAAAATATGGAGGAATTACACAGGTGAAGGAAGAGATATTAAAATTTTTACTAAACCTACTATTTTCAAATTTAAGGGAAACTTTAAAGATGATAGACATATTCTAAGAGGCAGTGGAATTAAAAGCTACCCCCTGTCCTAACATCAGAGGAACAGCATCCAGGCATATAAAAGGACCACAAAGAAGCATTCCAGGGGGAAGTGGGGGGAACAATGTGGCCTGCCTGTTCTTGTACAAGTTTATTTGCTGCCTCCAATTTTTCAGAGGAAAGGAGCCCCACCGACTCAGGATCATCACTTTTCCATGAAATAGATATGGGTCTTATAACAGGAGGCCACTTGGCAGTGGCCCTTATGATAAATTTTCTAATCCCATCCCATCTGCATGGGCTCGAATAACTAGGTCACCATGAGACACAGGTTGAAGGTCCCCCTGTAGGTACCACCCCAAGCCCTTACTGGAGGCAAATCCCTGTTTATGCAGCATCCTTTGTACTGGTTGGGTAGTAATCACTGCTCCCATATCATGATCTTGGTCAGACCTCCACTTGACAGTGCCCATGCCACCACAGTACAGAGAACCGGGCAAGGCCTTGGGGATTTAACAAAATACAGAGACTCGGATCATTTGTGCTATGAGAATGCCAGTTTTACTCAGGTTCACAGAATATATACACCAAGTCCACAGGATGGAAAAACCCAGAAAGCACAGTGGAAAAACAAGTTTACATTCTCAGGATAAAAACAGGAACAAGGAAATGACTCAGGACTTCATTGTTTGGCCATTTTAACCACAGCTACTACATTTTGTGTCTTGGACAAGCTTGTGGAACAATTCTTGCCACAGGGGTGGGGATTGGGTCCAACAGTGCAGTAGTACATAGAGTGTGTCATAGACATAAATAGAAAGGTTGGTCTACGGTATGTGTACCATGTCCATGCACATGATTTCTGAACTAACAAGATCAAGAATGAATATCTATATAATACATATTATATTGATATTAACATAAACAAGAAAACACATAGCAGTTTTTAATCATATATATATTTATTTCTAATCAATCATTATACATATATATATGATATGATTAGAAATGACTCTAACATTTGTGTATGCATTCCTTGGTTTTAATAATTTAAAATAAAATGTAAAGATTTTCTACTAAGGAAAATATATTTCCTAAGTTCTAAATAACTGAGGAAAAAAACCTTGAAGGACTTTCATTTGTTTTAAGCACAAACACTTCAAACTATAAAGCAGCAGAAGAATGCAAAAAAAATTACGGTTAACGTTTCATTATCTAGTAAAGGCCTCTTGATGTCAATCTGTTCTGCTTTTTCTTGTATATGAATACAAGGCTGCTTTGACTTGTGAAATTAATATAATGTTATCTCCCTAAAGAGAATCAGAGGTAGATTCTCCTACAGACAAACATGACTGAGCAGAACCCAGGAGCACAGGTTACCTCAAATACCATATTCTAATGTAACAACAGTGTGATGAAATTTTTATAGTTACAAGACAAAGAAAGTCATAAATCAAAACACTTTTCAAATCAATTGAAGAAAATATCAGGTCATATTGAACAAGGAAGTCTATGCTGTGAGTTTCAGTGTGTTTGCATATTCTAAAAGGAGTCACTTATTACTTATGAGAAAATTAGGTCACACAGAAGAAAACTACTATTTATAGGGGAATCCCAAGATAATCTAGCTATGAAACTGAAACATAACTATCTAGAATTGTGAAATGTTTAACATCCTGTACAGTTCTCCCCTCCCACTGGGAGTATTAGTTAACATTGAACATAGAAATTAAAAATATACTGATTACATGAAAAATAACATCAAGGCAAAAGTAAATATTATCTAATGTCTCTAAATCAGAGGATGAAAACACAAATAGATTCAAATCAATCAAAATGGCTATTTAAGAGGGTAAAAAACAGGAGTAGATTTTCCTGCTTTTACCTCTCTGCTCACCTTCATCAGACTTGTGGATCCTTTACTGTAGGATAATCTCACATTATGCAGGTGAAGGCAGGTACAAGATAGAATGAGGTGTGTCATTGGATGAGAAGGAAGGATGGGTGGGAGAAAAGTTTTAGAGAGGAGGAGACTGGAGCTAGAGAGGGGAGTAATTGAGAGAACATAAAGGTGGATATTAAGAACATAGAGGCAGATGATAAGCTTCCTCTCTGCCCCTTACTGATTGTTATGAATATTCTTAAGAGATGGATGTATACAGGGCTTTAAATGTCTAGGTGGGAAATAACATATTATCAATTGGATCAAAGGTTATAGCGTTGTGTGTTTTTCATGTGCTAATTTAATTTGTGGTGGCTGGCAACATTGGGCCACCAAGGAATTGGGATATATATGTCTGGCATGGTGGCAACCTGACTTGGGAACTAGATGTGTACAGAGATTGTTTCCAGGCTTAGAGAGTAGCCACTGGCAGTGTGATAAAGAGATGAAGCAAAGCAGGTGAGTTGCTCTGCTGATGGAGATGAAGATATCTAACAGACACCTTTGGGCACCAAGGTGCCAGATTTAGTGAAGTGTAAAAGAAAGCCGTTTTATTTATTTTTACCATAACATTGAACCATAGTTTCCTTTCCCCCACATATTTCCCCTGCTCTCTGATTCCTCTGTGGCATATCCAGCTGCTTTGAGCAGTTTGCTGTCCCAGGTGGATCCCCATTCTCTCTCCAAATATCTGCCTTCCTTCATCAAACCTGTATACATATGTGTTGATCCTGTATCAAACAGTCCAAGGATACCCATCATGGGTCTGCCTCATTGGGACAATCAATAAATATCCTGCCAATGTCTAGTATAATAGGAACAGTGCCATCCAGACAGCTAAAGGCCCTCAAAATAACACAATCAACAAAAGCTAGGACAATATGACATCTTCAAAGCACACTTACCCTATTACAGTAAGCCTTAGATATCCTTACACAACTGAAACAAATGACAGTAAATCCAATCTTGTAAAAATGAGAGTAGCATTTAAAGAAGAAATACATAAAGAAATACAAGAAAATTTAATCCAATTGGTAGAGGTCTTTAAAGGGGAAACAAATATGTCCCTTAAAGAAATACAGGCAAATAAAATTAAACAGGTAATGGAAATAAAACTGTTCAAGACCTTAAAACAAAAATAGAAGAAAAAAATAAAAAAGAAAAACACCAACTGAGTGAATCCTGGAGAAAGAAAACCTATAGAGGAGAACAGGAATTACAGGTGCAAACATCACAGAAATAATAAAGAGATACAAAATAGAATCTCCATCACAGAAGAAACAATAGAAGAAATTGATATATCAGTCAAAGAAAATACTATGTCTAAAAAATTCCTGACACAAAACATCCAGGAAATGTGGGATAGCATAAAAAGATCTTACCTAAGAATAATAGGAATATAAGACAGTGAAGACTCCAAGTTCCAAGGCACCCAAAATATTTTTCAACAAAACCATAAAAGAAATGTTCCAATCGTAAAGAAAGAGATGCCTAAAACATACAACAGTTGGTTCATAGAGCCCCAATTAGAATGGACCAGAAAAGAAGGTCCTCTGATCACATAATAACCAGAATACATAATCTATGGAACAAAGAATATAAAAAGCAGCAGGTGAAAAAATAAATAAGTAAACAAATGGAATATTATACAGCTATTAAAAACAAAGTCATCATGAATTTTGAAGGCAAATGGATGGAACTTGAGAATATCATCCTGAGTAAGATAACTGACACAAAGTGACATAAATTACAAAGAGTCTAGTATGACTGTCCTCTGAAAGTCTCCACCCAGCATCTGACTCAAAGAGATAAAGAAACTCACAGCCAAACAGTGTTTGGAGCTTGGGGACTCTTAGAAGAGTTGGAGGAAGTACTGATGGGCTCCAAAGAGGGCAGAAACTCCCCTGAAGATGAACAAAGTCAACTAACCTGGAAACTTGGGGATCTCAGAGACTGAACCACCAACCAAAGAGTATACATGGGTTGAATCTAGATATGTAACACATGTGCAGCTCAGACTTCATGTAAGTTTGGAGCAACTGGAGTGAGGCTATTCCATAAGCTGTTGGCTGTCTGTAGGACATGGTCTTTCAGCTGCCCTGTCTGGTCTAGGTGAGAAAGGAGGCGCTTAGTCCAGCACAAACTTGATGTGCCAGGTTAGGGGGATTCTCAAGGGTTGGTTCACCCTCAATATGGAAAAGGAGGGGAGGCGATAGTGGGATGGGATCACCTGAAGTGGAGGTAGCTATTAGGATATACCACTGATAAATATAAACAAACGAACAAACAAATGTTTGGTCCTTTATGCCAAGGCAACTCGCAAATTTTAAATGTAGGTAATCCCTCACAATTCACTGCCTGTTGGAAAGAAAAACATTATTATTCATTTTCTCCATTTTATGGAAGAGACCAGAAAGGTAGCAAATTGGGAAAAAATGAATGTCAGAAAAAAGTTTCTGTCAATATCATTTTAAATAAATTAAGAACTTATTTAGAAAATCATTTCAGTTGTAGGGAAAGAAACTCTGGTTTTCCCATGAGCCCATGATCAAATTCACTGACAAGTTATGTTGGAATCCAGGAGGCCATGCATGGGTACTCATGTGCAACTGCTCAACAGGGAGGCCAAAATGAAACACATGGCAGCAAGGGGCAGAAGCTGGTAAAGAAAGCGTTCTTCCTCCATCATACTGGGGTGGATGTGAGGGTTGCAGAAATTGGTTTTTTGTGTTCCAGTAGTCTCAGGAAAATAATTTCCTGGGACATAGAAGAACATACAGTGGGGGAGCATACAGAGGCATCAGGAGGGGGGGTATCATTAAAATGGCTCCATCAGTCCCTCCGTTTTACTCCTGGAAGTTTTATAGGAATAAAAACATTCATTTGCAGGAAGTCTCATTCCTCTAAGGTACATGGTGTCAATTACCTGGATGAGGCTTGCTTTTGGCTTAAGTCAAACGGACACCTTGGAGCTTAAGACCAAGGGAACAATGAAACAAACTCAGCTCGTGTTTCCCACTTCTATGGCTTAGTCTCATTTGATAAGCTTGGTAGGACAAACATGTAACAGATAACTTGAGAATAAATTCTACATTTCTATAAACATCTACTTATCTCATGTTCCCATTCCAAAACATTATCAAAAATGATGGAAAGGTCCACAGATCGATGCTGACGTGGATATGGCTGTCAGGCATTCAAATTTAAGCAGCACTTAAAAGGATTAGAAAATCAAAGGGCAGAAGGGATTCATTCATTGTTGCTTGTCTCCAAGATGCATCACTCTCGAGTAAGTGATAAGTATGAATCATGACAACATGATACAGAGAGTGAGAACAACCTTCAAGCAGGGTATATAGTAGTGAGTGATCTCATATCTGGATATCTGGACTGAGAAGGTGTCTATAGATATTTAACCTTAGAGACAGCCTTGAGAAGGAAAGTTGCCTCTGATTTGATGATTTATATTCTGGGTATAAAATAGCCCTTCATAGACAAGAAAAAGCCAGGGAAAAAGGCAGAAATGTTATCTTCCAAATAGAACTGTAAAAACATATATATAATTTCCACATGTTTCCAAATTTGTCTCTTTGAGAAGACTACTCATTATCCCTCGATTTTGGCTCTTGAGGTTACAAATAAAAAATCAATACAGTATAATAACAGAACATTAGAAATTATATTTTCTGATAAAAAAGGTATAAACCATAGCATTAATCATTTCACTTTTGTAAATGTCTAAAATCTTTCTGTAGCCATGCTTTTGAGAATTCATCTTAAGAATTACTATAGTACCATTCCATGCCTAAGTTTCTCAGGGTGGTTTCTGGTATTTTTATCTGTTTACTTTATAAGATTGGCTGTAGAAAGTTACAGATAAACCATGGATACTTTGGATCAGTCTGATGTAAAAAATTAAACTGTATTGCTTTCATGAGATCTTGGGATCAGGTCTGAGGCTTTTGACCTTTAGAAATCTATTTTTGCTTGTTAGCAGTGTCAGAATAATAAATCCAAATAGACTGAAATTGGAGTACAGGGTTGAGATGATCTATGCTTAAGGCCTCATAAAACAAAGAGTCTTGTAGAGTAGCGTGATCTCCATTATTATTTAGATGGTTACACTTTCATTAGTTTCATCCAGGGAATAGATATTAGCATGTGTCAACAGAATTTTCAGAGCAAACTCCTAACAGAAATTAGTACACTGAACTGTTAAAGTGTCATCCTTTGAATTACTGCACAAAATATCCCAGTCCAGTTCCACTAATTATGTAATTTAAAACAGAGAGACACTTAGGGTCTATGACACACACAGTGGTATATGTTAATGCCATTGTGTACTTACAGCTTGAATATTAATTCATTTCCTCTCTTCTTTGGAGTGTGTGTATGTGCATGTATGTGGTTTTGTGTGTGTGTGTGTGTGTGTGTGTGTGTTTATCTGTGTTTGTGTATAAATGTGTGTGTGTTTATCTGTGTTTGTGTATAAATGTGTGTGTGTGTGTGTGTGTGTGTGTGTGTGTGTGTGTGTGTGTAAATGGCGGGTGGGGGACAGAGGACAACATATCCTGCTCTGTTTTGTTTTTTTTCTGTCGTGGTCTCTCACTTATTACGGAACTGGGCTATGCTAGCTAATCCCAATGATAACATTCCCTTTGGTACTGGAGTTTCAGGTTTTTATTTTTACATTGATTCATACATGAGTTCTGTGGATTCAAACTCAGATCTTTTAGCTTAGGCGGCAAGTGCTCAAATGTAGCTTGGAACTTCCTTGGATCATATTCATCTCTTTTCATCCAAAATTCAATGATTTCATAAAGCTTAAAACAGTGTTTTGCCAAAGACAATGGGACACCATAAGTTAGGAATCATTTTGAGCTCTACTTGTTCAGTAAACACCTGCATGTCTTTTGGAAGACAGCTACTGATTCACAAAACCCCAGTGAGTCTATTTGTATAGAATAAGATCAGTTGAAAAACTAACATTCACTCCAACTTTGAAATGATCTTTCTTCTTGACAAGATAAGACTTTTTATGTCATATTATGAAATTGAGGACACAGCCAACCTGGAGGATAATCCGTGTTTTTTTTTTAAAGAGTTTTCTCTTTCAAACTGTAGTCATTAAGATTTTCTAAGACACCTAATTGTCATGTAAAAGCTTTAAGCTTGACTGTTAAGACAGTAATTGGTATTTACTGCTTTTACCATTTTGACATCAAAGGAGCTTTTTGGTGCTTTATGTTTGTGTACCTAGCATAATTTTCATACAGGAGGTATAATCCAGTCAGCCTATTACTTTGGTGACAATGCAATTTGTTTCTAATTCATCATGCCTTGTGAATTTTTATGATCGAATGTGTGCTTGGAAGATGTTTCCTTTGAAAGAAATAAGAGAGCTCACACTCTATTTGCATTCATTCTCTGACTTTATTGTACAAATCTAAGTTTCCCTGTCATTTACAAACTTTTTAAGGCCACTGGCAATACTTAACAGAATGTGAATCCTTTCACAAAAATGAGACTGAAATGCCTTCCAATTTAATTGGAAATTATGTTGCTTCTGTTCTGCATAATAATAATAATAATAATAATAATAATAATAATAATAATAATAATAATGATGATGATGATGATGATGATAATAGTAATAACAGCAACAATAGCACAATATATCACTTTAAATGATTAAGAAGAAACCAGACCCTTCCTATGTGTTGAGTCATAGTCACCTAGAACCTAAGTTAAATACCTGAGTGTGTTTCAGGGCCAGGTCAAAGCAATTTTATAATATCATTAGATAAATTGATGAAGTGATTTTAAATTTAATACTATCTCAAAAATATGCATAAGGTGGTGACTATTAATTGCATAACTCTATTGATTCTCTGTATTTGAGAGTACATCGTACCTTGAACTTTTTATTAAAAAGCACAATGTTCTAATTAAAGAGAATTGTTAGAGTTCTTCAGAGGAACAAGTGAATTTAGACAAAACCACAGAGACAAAAAGAGACTCCTGCATCATCAAACTGGCAGGGGTGAAGTTTCCCAGTTTCCCTGGCAAGATGCAGGGTTTCTGCTGGCAAAATTCTCATTTCTGCTGAAATCAGTCCTTTCTTATTTGTGCCATCAATTGACTGGATAAGACTCAGTTACAGAATGAGAGGGAAGCTGTTTTATTAAAAATATACCAAATTAAATGTTATTCTCACCTTTAAAAATTATTTTGATGGAGCCAGTACAATACTGGTGACCTACACATCTGGGCACAATAGCCTTGCTTAGTTGATAATAAAATTCATCATCACAGGAAGCAAGACCTTAACTAATAGTTTCACTTCCTGAACTTTTCCAAACAGATTAGAATTATACATTGAATTTTAAGGCTTCTGTAAAGAAAAAAGCCTTCAGATTTGACTACTGAGAATATAGATGGGAAAGAAGACTCTGAGTTAGTTCTTGGGACACTAGTGCATTGTATTATAAAAATGAGGTTAAGTATATCCTAGTGAGGATAAATGGCTACAGTGAGGGTATTCAAATGGGTCTTCATGGATTCCTGAACCTGAACTACCTGGTAAAACTGGAGAGTCACAGGGAAGAGGCCTTGCCAACTCTGGAAGAAGAGACCAACTTGAATTTGGTAGCAAGTTCATATTCTTCCTCCTGCTAACATGAATTCCCTTCAACACCAGAAGGATGCTTTCAGTTCACTCAACTGGAAAGTGTCCATTTAGTAATATAGATAGGTTTGCCTTGAAGGACAATAGGAACACAGAACAAATCGACTTTTTCATAGCAAAGAGACACTGTTAGCTCATCTCAAAACTAAAATTACTCAAATTGTGAACATGCCAGAGAGAAAATTTTAATTTCTAGATCGTTACTGCATTCATTAAAAGACTAAAAGACTATCATTTCAGGAATCATGCCCTGTGTCAATACTGAAGGAAAAGCAAAAGAAAGAATTTGCATTCATGAAGTCAATAAGGAAATTGTAATGTCTACAACATGTATAACATTACATAGTTAAATAGCTTGGTAAACGTCAAGCTCTGAAGCATAATTTCATCCTTGACTAAATACCAGGTGCCTCCATTATGCTTAACAACTAACAGAAGGCAGCCATCGATGCAGTCTTTTATTCACGTTCTGCACACATACATATTAAAGTACATTCTGTGGTGTTTTTCTTTGTTGCCTCCTTTTCCAATGAGACTTTCAAAAGAAATATTCAAATACAAAAATGTCTTAAAGCTAACATGTCTTATTTTTGGACCAAAACTGAGGAAAAAACGTGAAGCCTCACATTGAATTAGTACCCAACCATGGGCATGGGCATGACAGGCACCCAGTGATGTGTTTTAAAAAGCCAACTAGCAGGTTTGTGATTCAGGGCCTTTGGAAAGAAGTTGTCTCAGACAACAAGGCAATAGAATTCAGATAATTCAGAGGTGTAATAATGTGTGAAGAAAATGAATCATAAGACCTTCCTGTCAGACAGATGTGTATTCCCTGAAATCCAGACATTTGGGATACTTCAGCCTTCTGGAATAGCAATGGCAAAAACACAGCTTTAACTGCTCCCCATGGTACATAGTAAAGAAAAGGAGCATTCACCCTATACATTCAGAGATTTCTTCTTTGACAGTGTGGCCTCCTACAGATATAAGTGCGAATTTAAAACTCCCGATTGTGCCTATTCTATGAAGAAGTTAGGATTCACTGCATTGCAGAGAACAGGGCTTAGCACTTCTGTCACATAATGTAAGTACATGCATTTGTATATATATATATATATATATATATATATATATATATATATATATATATATATATATATGTGTGTGTGTAGGTATTTAAAATTCATCAACGCCTTTCAAACTTATCCTTTCTCCTTCAGGATATATTTCTAATCTAGATGATTGTGGCTGTTGGTGTCACAACACAACCCATGTGAAGATGTATATTTTTACATGCCTAACTCACCGAGACTCTTTCTCTCTCTGGCTGAATCATCGCTCTTTTGAATTGTTTTCTTCCCTTCCCTGTGGGGATGGAAATTTTACTATGGAAAATGAGGGTGATAACAATGTCTTTCATGAGAAGAATATAATTTAAGTTATGGTTCAAATTCTCTTTAGCTTTGAGTTTTCTAAAAAAGTTATCGAACATTATGACTTTAAAGGAAGAACCAAAGTGTTTCTGTTCTCATCACTATTGTTATGTTTGAGTTACCCTGTTAATTTCTTAGTTGTGGGAAATTAGATGAATGATGAGGAATGACAGAAATACCTGGCTTTGTGACTGACAGGAAGATACTTCCTAAACTATGATTGAGACGGGGCCTGCTTCAGGCAGTTGGTGTTGCTATTGAGATACCAGAAGCCTGTCATGGAGACCAGCATTTTCTGTAGTTCTTAAAAGGAAGGTTCTCTCTTTTGAGAATATTCAAGTGTTACTAAATGAAACATCCTTCCATCTTTTGTTTATTTTGTGTAACTAGGGTGAGGATATTGTTTGAGAATTTAAACTGTCTGTTTTAAACATGTATTGGAGGCTACATGAATAAGGCCTTGGGAAGGGCAAAGACACTTGATTTTCTGAAGTTAGATCCACAACCCAAAAGGCTCTATCAATTCCTCAATAATTTTATATTAAGGTGTCGCGCCCAACCTCGACCAGCAAGGAAGAAACGACCAGCGAAGATCTTCTTCAAGCAGTTTTACTCAGGAACCTTGATACAATCTTCTGACCCTGGGAAATCCCCACACCACACTTAAATAGCTAGCGCTGGCCAATCCTAGCATGCCACGTGGGGATAGCGGATAGGTTGTACTATGGGGAAGCGACCAGGCCAAGCAGGAACAGCCAAATAAGGACTTGTTTTTCACAAGGAGAGGAAGGCAGAAACTGGACTTGTTTTTCTCAAGGAGCAGAAGGCGGAAACCAGCGCCATCCCCTGGGCGCGGGACCTCGCAGCTCCCTACATTAAGGAGTTTCAAATGATAGCACCCACCAACACTGAGTGTCTCCCTGCCCAGTGCCAGACTATCTACTATTGCTCCATGTTTGAACTATGACAGAGCTGGCTTGGCTCTCAAAAATCAATAACTCAGTAGTTCACTACACTCTTAGAGGAATATAACACATATGGAAGGTCGTAACTGAACTTTTGGTTACATTATTGGGTTTATTTTCTACCAACCTTCTCCACCCTTTCAAACCTCTAGCATTCGTATATAAAGAATGTTTGAAGGAAAGGAAGCATCTACAGAGTAAGTATACTTCCTGCTGATTAAGGGCATCAAGTCTCTTGGGGCAAGACAATTTCTACTTAAAATGAAACAGGGCAATCTCAGGATAACTGATAGGAGTCCCAGTGAGGGCCACTGATGGTGCCACAGAAAACACAGACCTCAAACCAGACCAATGACTCATTGCAGTGAACATTTGCAAGTGAAAATGTGGGGACGGGGGATATATTGGGGACAAACTGTGACACACTACAGCTTACACAATGAGATGTTTTCTATACTTCTTTTCCTTTTGGGTCTCATTATGTATGTGACTTTTTTCATGGAAGGAGTGTTGTAAGGGTGGATGGTGGATATGAAGGAATGGAGAAATGTGTGGAGCTGGGGTGCATGATTCAAAACTTACACAGAATCAATAAATGTTAAAAAATAAGTAGGGTAAAAATAATGATACCTAAACCCAATAACTGAACATATATACAAAACAAATATTAATTGATTCTAGAAAAGAGACATGTTTTAATACACATTAATATCATAATACTTCAATAACTTATTTCAATAATAAACAAATCATCTGTACAAAACTCAAAGAACAAGCTTCATATCAAAATTAATCTGGACTCCAAAGGTACCTAGCAAACATGCAAAAGTTGTCATTCAGTACACATTGTTACAGCTAAAACAAAATATTACAATGTTCAGAACCAGCTATTGTGAACACAAATAAACACAATATTGGGAAATATAAAGGAGTAAGTTTTTCTACAAATAGGGTCCTAAGATTAAGTTAGGGATAAAAGAAAGTGATCATGGAACAAGTAATAAAAACCTGAGACAATAATTTATTCAATGTTTTGCAGTCTATATTTATCCGAGAAACTTGCATATAATATTCTGTGCATCTCTGAATCTTTCCTTATCTTTTTCACTTTGTGGTTTTGATACCATGGTAATTCCTTCTTTGCAAAGGGAATTTGAAATGCTTCTGTTTTCTGTTTTATGGACTCATTTAAGGAGTATGGTATCTTTTGAATGTCAAAAAATTTTGTACCAAGAATGTCTGGATCCTGAATTTTTGGTAAGATTTTTCTACCACTTCTTTTTTTATATATTTACATTTCAAATGTTATCCTCCTTCATGGATCTTTCCTCTCCCATCCCTTTCCCCTGCTTCTAGGAGTATGCTCCCATTCCAGCCTCAACCCTGGGATTCCCCTACACTGGGGAAATGAGCCTTCACAGAACCAAGGGCTTCTCCTACTACTGATACCATTCTTCGGTTGAAAGGCATCTGGGTTCTTTCCACCTTCTGCCTATTATAAATAAGGCAGCTATGAACAGAATGGAGCATGTGTCCTGTAACTATGTTGGAACACCTTTTGGCTATATGCCTGAGTGTTATAGCTAGGTCCTTAGATAGGACTCTGTCCAATTTTCTGAGGAATTGCTAGACTGATTCCCAGAATGGTTGTACCAGCTTGCAATCCTACCATAAATGGAGAAGTTCTCCTCTTTCTCCACATTCTGGTCAGCATCTGCTGTCACCTGAGTTTTGATTTTAGCCATGCTGACCTGTATGTGGTGGACTCTCAGGGTTGCTTTGATTTACACTTCCCTGATGACTAAGGATATCGAACATTTCTTTAGGTGCTTTTCTGCCATTCGATATTCTTCAGTTGAGACTTTTTTATTTAGCTCTGTACTCTATTTTTAGTAGGATTATTTGGTTTTCTGGGGCAAAACTTCTTGAGGACTTTCTATATATTGCATATTAGTCCTCTATTGATATAATATTGGTAAAGACCATTTCCGAATTTGTTAGTTGCCATTTTGTCCTAAAGACCGTGTTCTTTACCTTACAGAAGCTTGGCAATTTTATGAAGTCCCATTTGTCCATTCATGATCTCAGAGCTTAAGCCATTGGTCTTCTGTTCAGAAAAATTTCCCCAGAGTCCATGTGTTCAAGGCTCTTCCCCAAATTAATAAAAGAACTAATAGAATTATTACTTCGTGTGTATATGTTTTATGTGGAGGTCCCTGATCCACTTGGGTTTGAGGTTGTTACAGGGTGATAAGAATGAATTGATTTTCTGAGGAACCTCCAGACTGATTTCCAGAATGGTTGTACCAGTCTGCAATCCCACCAACAATGGAGGAGTATTCCTCTTTCTCTACATCCTCACCAGCATCTGCTGTCACCGGAGTTTTTGATTTTAGCCATTCTGACTGGTGTGAGGTGGAATCTCAGGGTTGTTTGGATTTTCATTTCCCTTATGACTAAAGATGTTGAACATTCCTTTAGATGTTTCTCAGCCATTCGGCATTCCTCAGCTGTGAATTCTTTGTTTAGCTCTGAACCCCATTTTTAATAGTGTTATTTGTCTCTAACTTCCTGAATTCTTTGTATATTTTGGATATGAGCCCTCTATCAATTGTAGGATTGGTAAAGATCTTTTCCCAATCTGTTGGTGGCTGTTTTGTCCTAACAACAGTGTCCTTTGCCTTATAGAAGCTTGGTAGTTTTATGAGATCCCATTTGTCGATTCTTGGTCTTAGAGCATAAGCCATCATTGCACTACCTGAGCACCCAGCTATACCTCTCTTGGGCATATATCCAAAAGATGCTCCAACATATAACAAAGACACATGCTCCGCTATGTTCATAGCAGCCTTATTTATAATAGGCAGAAGCTGGAAAGAACCCAGATGCCCTTCAACAGAGGAATGGATACAGAAAATGTGGTACATCTACACAATGGAATATTACTCTGCTATCAAAAACAATGACCGTATGAAATTCATAGGCAAGTGAATGGAACTGGAAAATATCATCCTGAGTGAGCTAACCCAATCACAGAAAAACACACATGGTATGCACTCATTGATAAGTGGATATTAGCCCAAATGCTTGAAATACCCTAGATGCATAGAACAAGTGAAACTCAAGAAGGATGACCAAAATGTGAATGCTTCACTCCTTCTTTAAAAGGGGAACAAGAATACCTTTGGGAGGAATAGGGAGGCAAAGTTTAGAACAGAGGCTGAAGGAACCCATTCAGAGCCTGCCCCACATGTGGCCAATACATACAGCCACCAAACTAGATAAGATGGATGAAGCAAAGAAGTGCAGGCTGACAGGATCTGGATGTAGATCTCTCCTGAGACACAGCCAAAATACAGCAAATACATAGGCGAATGCTAGCAGCAAACCACTGAACTAAGAACAGGACCCCCATTGACAGAATCAGAGAAAGGACTGAAAGAACTTGAAGGAGCTTGCAAGACCCCATAAGTACAACAATGCCAACCAACCAGAGCTTCCAGGGACTAAGCCACTACCCAAAGACTATACATGAACTGATCCTGGGCTCCAACTGCATAGGTAGCAATGGATAGCCTAGTAAGGGCACGAGTGGAAGTGGAAGCCCTTGGTCCTCCCAGGACTGAACTCCCAGTTAACAGGATTGTTGGGGGAAGGTAATAAGGGGAGGGGTATGGGGAGGGGAACACCCATATAGAAGGGGAGAGGGAGGGGTTAGGGGATGTTTGCTTGGAAACCGGGAAAGTTAATAACAATTGAAATGTAAATAAGAAATAACCAACTTAATAAAGATGGAGAAAAAAAAAAGAGAATGGATCGATTTGCATTCTTCTACATGCTGGCCTCTAATTGAACCAGCACATTTTGTTGAATATGCTATTTTTTCCCCCACTGGATAGCTTTAGCTCCTATCTCAAAGATCAAGTGACCATAGGTGTGTGGGTTCATTTCTGGGTCTTCGATTCTATTCCATTGATCTACCTGTCTGTACCAATACCATACAGTTTTTTTTTTTTTTCACTATTGCTCTGTAATACAGCTTGAGTTTAGGCATGGTGATTCTCCTGGAAATTCTTTTATTGTTAGGATAGTTTGCGCTATCCTGAGTATTTTGTTATTCCAAATGAATTTGCAAATTGCTTTAACCCTATGAGGAATTGAGTTGGGAATTTCATGGTGATTTCATTGAATCTGGAGATTGCTTTCAGCCAGATGGCCATATTCACTGTATTAATCCTGCCAGTCCATGAACATTGGAGATCTTTCCATCTTCTGAGATCTTCTTCAATTTCATTCTTCAGAAACATGAAGTTCTTGTCAGAGAGATCTTTTAGTTGCTTGGTTAGAGTCATACTGAGGTATTTTATATTATTTGAGACTATTTTGAAGGGTGTTATTTCCCTAATTTCTTTCTCAGCCCATTAATTCTTTGAATAGAGGAAGGCTACTGATTTGTTTGAGTTAATTTTATACCCAGCCACTTTGCTGAAATTGTTAATCAGGCTTCGTAGTTCTGGTGGAACTTTTGGTGTCACTTAAGTATACTATCATATCATTTGCAAATACTGATATTTTGTCTTCATCCTTTTCAATTTGTATCCCTTTGACCTCCTTTTGTTGTCTGATTGCTCTGTCTAGGATTTCATGTACTATATTGAATAAGTAGGAAGTGTGGGCAGCCTTGTCTTGTCCCTGATTTTAGTGGAATTGCTTCAAATTTCTCTCCGTTTAGTTTAATGTTGGCTACTGGTTTTCTGTATATTGCTTTTACTATGTTTAGGTACAAGCCTTTAAATCCGGATCTTTCCAACACTTTTATCATGAAGGGGTGTTGAACTTTGTCAAATGCTTCATCTGTATCTAATGAGATGATCACATGGTTTTTTCCTTTGAGTTTGTTTACGTGATGGATTACATTGATGGATTACTCTATATTGAACCATCCCTGCATTCCTGAGATGAAGCCACTTGATCATGGCGAATGATCAGTTTGATGTGTTCTTGGATTCATTATTATTATTAAGTATTTTTGCATTGATATTCATAAGGGAAATTGATCTTAAGTTTTTTTCTTTGTTGGGTCTTTGTGTGATTTTGGTATCAGTGTAAATGTGACTTCATAGAACAAATTAGATAGTGTTCTATTTGTATCTATTTTGTGGAATATTTTGAAGAATATTGGCATTAGGTCTTCTTTGAAGATCTGATAGGATTCTGCATTAAACCCATCTGGTTGGTCCTGGGTTGTTTTTTCTTTTTTTGGTTGGGAGACTTTTAATGACTACTTCTATTCCTTTAGGGGTTAGGGTACTGTTTACATGATTTATCTGATCCTGATTTAGTTTTTTTTTTTTTTTTTTTTTTTGTTCTTTTTTTGAGCTGGGTACCAACCCAGGGCCTTTGTTTATCGCTCTACCACTGAGCTAAATCCCCAACCCCTCTGATTTAGTTTTGGTACCTAGTGTCTGTCTAGAAAATTGTCTATTTCAACTAGATTTCCCAGTTTTATTTAGTATAGGTTTTTGTAGTAGGTTTTCTTATTAATAATCCTGTTTACATAATTTGCTTCATCATATTTTAATTTTGATAGGACACAAACAACTAGATTTTGAGATTAATACAATAAATATTATTCAACTATGTCGTCTTGATCTCAGGTGTCTGTTGCAATGTTTGTCTTTTTATTTCTCTGTTTATAAATTTGGTCTTCTCTCTATTTTTAAAGTCAGTATTCAAGAAGGTTTATGTATTTGTTTATTTTTTTTTAAACAGTCAACTCTTTGTTTTATTCTTTGGATTATTTTTCTATTTCATTTATTTCTTCCTTTTTGTTTTATTATTTGTCTCCCCTCCTACTTTGGGATTGGTTAATTTATATTTTTCCAATGTTCTAATATTCTAAAAAAATTCTATCCTCTATTTAATTTGCTCTCTGAGAGAACAAATCCAGAAATATTTTTGTGTAAATTAAAAATCAGTATACAAAGTCAAATCAACACATATCAAGTCTCTTTCTATAGACCAATGATATATAGTCTGAAAATCCAAGAAAGAAATTCTGTTTAAAATAGCATCTTATATTTAAAAGAATAAATTAATAAAAGAAGAACAGATATGATAAAACCTAAAAAAATATTGCTCAAAGAGTTTGAAAGACAACGATTAATAAGAAAATTGCCTGTGTTAATTGATGGGAAGAACAGATTGAAATGAATTTCCAAATTTTCTCAAATGATCTAGAAGATCCATTGCAATTATTATCCAAATATATTTGAAATTTGTAATACTAAAAGGAAAAAGTGTCTTAAATTTACATATTACCATAAAAGACACTTATCACCCAAAGAATGTCTGAAAAAAAGAACCAAAAAGTACTGCATTCAACACCTGACTTCAAAATACACTGCAAAGTAATAGTGTCTGAGATAAAATGAAAGTGATCTAGTACAATACACATAGATGAGGAAGCAGAGTAGAGTAGCTGAATACTTTTTACTTCTAAGTAACTTTGTGCTTAAGGCAATAAAATGTGCATTTTAAATCTACCTACTTATATTCACTAAACACCACTCATTTTCAAATTTGTGATTCAGTATGGCTTTTGTTTTACCTTCATTATCATTATTTAACTTTTTTGCATCACAATAACTGCATTGTAAGGCAGCTTTCCACAGTTCTATGAAGAATAACCCTACAATTTGAAGGAAGACAGAGACCTGTAGCTTGCTTTCTGTAGTGTAGATGTTTGTAAAAGGTTAACATTTTCAGAAAAAAATCGAAGACCTGTAAGATGCTATCTTTCAAAATGATACAATGGGGTTGAGGATTTAGCTCAGGGATAGAGTGCTTGCCTAGCAAGTGCAAGGCCCTGGGTTCGGTCCTCAACTCTGGAAAAAAAAAGATTCAAAATGATACAACATGAAATCAAAGTAGCTTTTGCTCCTGAACCAATAAAATGCATTAGACATTCAAAAATTGATAAGGGGAAAAGTGGTCCCAAGAATCTGCCTCTAGCTGAAGATAAATTGACAGATGATGGCTGCATGGAAAGAAGAGGCGCTTTTCTTAAAAATTCGCTGAAGATAAATTGACAGTGATAATTGGCTGCATGGAAAGAATGAAAAAGGATATGTATGTGGGGTTTTCAAGATACTTAAATGCAAAATTTAGTAGAAAATAACTGGCAAAAACTGGACTTCCTTTATTCTAAATGTCCCTTGTTGATTTTGGTTTGATGTCTAGGGTTGTTGTGGTTTGCCTACACTCTGACATTTGGGAATAAAGGCAAGTGATAATTTGGGCAGAGGGAGGAGTCAGGGAGCAAGAGGGGGATTCAGAATAGGTTGAGAGGACAGTTGGCGACAGTTGAGCCAGTGGAACCTTTTAAAGAAAAGAAAGGAGGAAATTTATGGGAACTTTTAAAGGAAGGAAGCTGGGTGGAAAAGGGACAGTTTAGAGGACACAGGGGGAACTGGGCATTCTCAGGAGATGGAGAGATTGTATAAGATATGGGAAAATTTGTTTAGAAAAATAACTGAAAAAGAAAACAGGAGATGGAGACTAATTTTCTAAGAGAACAAACTGGACTTCTCTTATTCTAAAAAATGCTTCCTTGAGAATGCAGGAGATGGAGGGGGGAGAAGCTAGGAGTCGTTGTAGAAGGAGAAACTGGTTCGATAGTTGGGAGAGTGTCTAGGGTTTCTTTATTTGTAAATTCTAAATTGGATCTAAGATTGTTGTGTTGTGTGTTCTTTTTATGTAAGAGTCTGAGTGTAAGAAAGTGTGTGGCTCTTGTTTCACCAAGTTTCTTTAAGGACCTAGCAGGGTAAAACAATTTTTTACTTTTTTATTTAATTAAACAAATAGGGGTTCTTTAACAAGGATAACAAAGAAACAAGGATAACTTAATTTTGTATTGTAGAATTTACTTGTATTTAGGCATACTTTTAAAAAATGTGTAGGGAGGGTGAATTTTTCATAAATTCTCTAAACATAGCCAGAAAATCAATAAGCAAATGAATTACATTAAACTGAAAAGTCTCTGCATATTAAAAAAGCACAATCAAAAAAATGAACAAATATTTGTAGACTAAGTTTGTGTCTATGTATATGTGTAAATATCATGAAAGTTTAACATCTATAATATAAAAATTTAAACTATGTGGTACTTCAAAAAACAAAACCAAGCAAATGAAGAACAATCCATGAAGTCTTAATAAGGCTTTTCTCCAGAAAGAATGTACAAGTAACCAAGAGATGTACGGAAACATCCTCAAGCCCTAATCAGGCTAAATGAGGATACAGAGAGATAGAGTGTCACTCCAGCAAGAATGATTAAGATGATGAAGTGATTGCAAGGATAAGGAGTCTTGCATATTATAACTGGAGTGTAAATTTACACAGCCTTCGGGCAAGAAACTCTGGGACTTACAAACTAAAAAGAGGACTATGAAAAGCTCCAGCCAAGGCACTACTAAGGGTTTGCCCACAGAAAATAAATTGCCTTGTCAGGGAGATCTCTTCACTCTTATGTCTACTGCAGCACTAATGATAACAACAAAGGTATGTAGACAGCTTACACATCTAGCACTGTATGAAAGAAAAAAAAAGAGGAAGATAGCACACAGTCAACCTGGAATAGTTGGGATAGCATTCAACCATGAAGGATAGGTAGGGCCAAGGAAATGTCTTAGTAGATAAAAATAAAAGGAGTAAAACCTGGGCTTAAATCAGCAAGAATGCTGGTCACAGCAGCCCTTGACCATAAACCCTATAGCAGGGATCCTCCCTAGGTTTTAGTAGCTTTCTGGTCTAGCAAATGGCAAGCTTCAGTTAACCAGAGAGACCTTATTTCAAAAAGGTAGAGAGCAATACTAAAGACATCCAATGTTCTTCTCAGATCATGATGCATGTGTTAGGCATGCAAACTCAAACACTGTGCACCTCTTTATTTCTGAATGTATTATTGATGTTACAGAGATGGCAGAAATGTAATACCACATAATCAACCTATGGCTGGTGAAGACTGAAATATTGAACAATAAAGGGACATTGAAACCTTGAACACTACGTGAATCTCATATAATTCAATAAACATTTTATCAAGCAATTAATAAGCCTTCACAAGACTTAAAAATGATAGAGATGACAATTTTCCTCATTTGCTCACAAAGCTAGTACTGACCTCATATCAAAGCTGATAGCCCCATTCCTAGAAAACAAAATTGCACACTAATATACACTTTATAGGATATGCAAAAATCAAACTTCTGATCTAAGTTTAAGCACATAAAAGTTATTCCTCACTGAAGAAACCAAATATGGTTTGAACATAAAAACTGACCAATGTGTTATACCATGTAATAAAAAGAAAATGCCACAGAAACCTCTCAAGAGAAAAGATCCTTCTAGAATTTCTAACTGCTTTCTATGATGAAAATCCTCAACATAATATGAATTTTCGGGAGTTTCTACATACTGACCAAACACATACATTAAACTTTCCACAGATAACATCATATGTCATGGTAATCACACAGACTCTAAGGCAACCTACAACGGTAACGACTTAATGCCTGTCTATGCTGAGGAGGACTCTCAACAACAAAGCTATGAAATTAGCCACATGTCCACTAACAGGTTCAAATGGAAAGGAGTATATGGTGTACATAAAAACGGAGATCTGTGCAGCCACAAAGAAAGGTAGCATTTGATATATCCTAGAAAAGGAATGCAGCTGGAGACTTTAAAATTAAAATAGTCAGATGCAGAAAGAAAAATCTTTCATGTTTTCTCTCATTTGTTGGTTCCAGAATTATTCACAATCCTATTTAGTCACAAACATACAAATAAATATATAAATAATGGGAGATCAGGTTAATAGAGCTGATGGTCCTGATATACTTGAGAGAAGTGATCTGTATGAAAACCAACCTTATGTACAATGAATATCCAGCAGTAAATGCATTAAAGATTTATGTGAATTTGTCATCTTAGTTTTGCTTCTGTGGGAAAGTAATATTTCTTTCATAAACAACAATATCACATTCAGTGCCATTGTATATCTTTGCTAACAAGGTCTACAATAAACTCTTCAATAAGATAAATCAAGAAAAAGGAGGCTATATTTTCCAGTTAGGAGACAATAGAAAATCCCATGTGATTTTCACAGATTGTTGCACAAACATATTGTTAAAGTCTACATATAATAACAGTCAGGGTATTATCCTAGGTGTAAGGTTAAGAATCTTGCAATCAATTTTTATTTGTTACCCTGAATACAACTCTCGGCTATGCAAGTCACTGCAACAGACTATGAATCAGTAGAGCAGTGGCTCTCAACTATGGCTCAAGACATTTTCACATGGGGCTGAATATCAGATATCCTATATATCAGATATTTACATTATGATTCACAATAGTGGGAAATCACAGTTATGAACTAGTATTAGAATAACTTTCTTACTGGGAGTCAGCAGAACCTGAGGAAATATTAAAGAGACACAGCATTAGGAAGGTTGAGAACCACTGCAATCGAGGGGTTACTATAATGCCCAGAGGTTTTTGTTAAAGGATTTAGGTTTAAGTCATTAGTGAAAATTTTCTTACAGGTGTGAACCTGTGCTACGCTAAGAAAGATTCTTCTTCTCCTGACAGGGCACCATGCACACCACGAAACAGTCCATGATAAAATAGATAAAATATTGCCAATGAGAGGCACTCATCTGAGTATAAGCTGGTAGCATGTTTATTGGTCTAGGTAATCTCCCAACAATTGATTCTCACATGACTGACATAAGTCATCCTTCACTCCAGGGAACAAAAGGATATATTCTAGCCAGCAGAATTCTTCTTAAACTTGTGAAGTACTTGAAGACAATGATACTGTACTTGAACTGCATCCATGTTTCACCATGCACATGTGAAAATAAGAACAGCACCCAGGAGTGGTAGTCACAAATACCACAATCTATACAGCATGTTATTTATAGTCCACAACCCTTAGTCATAACTGTAGAAAAAGCTGCTGTTTGTGTGCAGATGTTGATTGGTCCACAGTGAAGTTCCTATCATTTTGTAAACTTATCATAAATTGAGAATTTAGACCAAATATATATTTATCCCAAGTACTATACCAGTGACTTGCATAGCTGAGAGTTGTATTCAGGGTAACAAATAAAAATTGATTGCAAGATTCTTGACCTTATACCTAGGATAATACCCTGCCATGATTTGGCAAGGTCTACATTAAATTATCTTCTGATGGTCTACAGTTGGGTACCTAACAGGATGTATGCTGTTTTAATAACATATTGAATAGCTAATATATGTCATTAAAACCTGTAAGCAGATAACACTGCTGTTATCAATACTATTTTCCAAGCAAAGGAACAACAATATTTCAAATGTCTCCCTACATTACTCCACATGTCTTTGTCAAAATCTTGAATTCTTCTCACTAACTGCAATAGAAAATCATATATCTAGGTCAAGAGCAGAGGCATACTAGTGAGTTTGTGATGGAAGGCATAAACATACTTCCAGAATTTAGGAATGTATATTTGTCCCTGAATCCAGTGTTAAAAACCAGGCTTCTCTTTGGTGGCTTGGGAGCTAACCATCATGTCAGTGTAATGATGGGTAGCAACTTTATGAATATACATTTGCTTTCATTGTAACTGCTGTTTAATATTTTCCCTAAACATGCTTGCCACACAAGCATGAGGATCGCAGTTACATTCTAGCACCCAGAGAAAAAGCCAGGCATGGTGGGGTACACCTACAGTCCCAAAGTTGGGAAGGATTCTTCGGCTTTCTTGTCATGCAGTCAAGCTTAATTAGTGAAATTTTGGCAAGAGACCTTGAAAAAATAAGGTAGATAGTAGATAGCATTTGAGAAAGAAGCCTGATATTGATATCTTCTCTCTATATGTGCATGTGTACTTGTGTAAGAACAAACACACACACACACACACACATACATGTACACACACACACAGACACATACACCCTTAATGTACACAAATAGTGTCTATTGTGTCTCAAACAAGAATATATTCATGTATGACTCACTAGATGTGTAACTATTTCTAAATCTCAAAATTTTTGGATGTTTAATACAATGCATTTATATTTAAAATATAAATACTTAATATGCATTATTTCTTGATTAACTTTTGCATGTTGTTCTCTGTAAACAATATCATGAATTGTTCCATCTGTTTTTTATAGAAAAATATAAACTCTGTCATGTCTCCCATTTATATATAGCTTCAAAAAGGCAGTGTAAAATATGCACAAAAATCTGTCTTCAGCTCACATGGGTTATTATGCTGTGATGACTGAGAAATGAGTAGATTGGAGAAATGAGCTTTCAATGATGGACAGGTTAGACCTTGGCCTGGATAGCCAAAAAAAGCTTTTAGTCTCTTGAACCGCATCTAATGCTGAAATAGTGTGACCTCAATGTGAACAGTTTCCTCCCACTCACAACCTTCCCTAGGCCCATGAGCAGCACATCAAAGCTATAACTCTAAGACTAGTGAACCAGGGAGAGAGAGAGAGAGAGAGAGAGAGAGAGAGAGAGAGAGAGAGAGAGAGAGAGAGAGAGAGAGAATAGTGATCAAAATGTTGTGTCAGTACATACTCTTCTGAAGCTTGGCATTGCAGTTTCATGAAACATATCAAGGAGCTGTCTGTGGTAATGCCTAGGACCCATCTTTAGGGCTTTTACTCAAGTTGTGATATACATACACATGACTCACCTAATACCTACTTAGGATCCTGTTTATTGCAGTAGCAGTTAAACCTGGCACCAACATTCTCAGGAGGCTCTTGGAGGTAGAATAAATGGGAAATATTTAATAAAGTTGAATTTATGAGAGGATCTGCAGTACTTTTGTACATGCTCCATATACTTAAAATAAAAACACAATGGAAGCTAAAAGGGCCACACATCCTGACTAACTCCAGTTGACTGGGCCATTATTGTCAGGCCCAGCTTGCTTTGAGTAGATCTGTATCCAGAATTTAGTGTTCAGCAGTAGATTTATTTTAAACAGCTGTCTGTACCTATAAAGGGAATGTGGAACACTAAGAGTTTACCACAAAAAGTCTAAGTTGCAGATCTCTCTTTCAGACATTAGCTAATGACTCTTTAGGAGCTATGAGCTAAGGTGGACTATCAGTTAGTCATATTAGATACAATGCCTAAATTTTCATCCCACAATCTTGCTAAGTCACTGAGTGTGAGCTCATTGAGGAAGCACTTGCTTTGAGGGTAAGAAGGTATCTGTACCTGAGGTCAGATCTTGCTGTGGCTGACAGCTGAGGACATAAACCACAGCACTCCTCAGAGCTACTACATGCTCTTTCCTTGAAGTGATATCTACATGGCTCATTGCTGTATGTGTGAACACCAGATTCTTTCTCTGCTTCGATGCATTTCCCACATGCTATTAGGCAACACCATCTGTTGAACTTATGTATCACTTCTATGGGAGAACCTTATACCAAGAAGTAAATCCAACCAGTTCTGATTCAAGTCATCCTAATTTTTAGTTATGTGCTTTCCAGAGAGAGTAGCATGCACTTGTTCTAAGTGTGATGATGTCACATATGTGGTCATCTACTTGTCACATAAGTCTTGATTCAGTGTGATTTTGATTCCTTGATGTTACTATAATAGTCTCATCTTTAACTCCCAAACTTCTGTAAGATTGTGTCCAGTGAACTATGTATTATGAACAACGAATCCTGTAATTCAGATAGAATCCCATTACTTTCCTGTGGTTTGAGTCCTATTTATTATCCTTACATGATGTAGGGTATAGTGTTATGCTTGTAAGTCATTAAATAGCCATATTGGCTGAGTATAGACAAGAATAAAAGCGAAGTTCCCGTATGACAATGTACCTGTCTATTCGCACAAGATTAGATTCCGACCGTTCCTTGCCCTGGTCAGTTTCAGCTATCAAGTTGACACAGCACTAACACGGCAAGTACCAAATCTGATTTCAGTTTCTTCCCCTAGTGAAGAGGAATGTTCTTAAAAATTCACCCTGAATGATTCATTTTTCCTTTCTGCCAACCACTTTATATATATATATATATATATATATATATATATATATATATATTATTACCCAGAACTATGTAAATATTGTTAGCTTTACTTTCTCAAACTTGTGTACATAAAGAAGACTTGTGTGAAGACTGTCTCACCACAGTATTAGCTGGCTTTACTCTTGACTACTTACTTCTTTAGATAGTCCAAAAAGCCACAGTCCAGTAGGGGAAAACTGTCAATATTTACTTTCAAATGGTTAAAAATTAATTTTCATCCTATTTTGTTGGAACAAATAGAAATTTTACAGGGATTTATTTATTTTCTTTAGTGCATGTTAATGTTTTGACTGCATATTTGTATACATACACGTGTATGACTGGTGTTGACAAGGTCAGACTAGGTCTTTGGATCTCCTACTCCTAGAAGTCCTGATAGTTTTCAACCACCATGTGTGTATGAGGAAGCAAACCCAGGCTCTCAGGAAGTAGCCTGAGCTCTTAGCTGCCGAGGCACTTCTTTGTCTTCAGAAAATACTACCCTGAAAGGAGAAAACATTCTCTTCATGCCTCTGATAGAATTAGTTTGTGAGGTTCCCCTACATGGAAGATGTGGACTCAGGGGGAAAAAGAGCAGGAGCAGGCTGTGTAAGACCAGCATTGACAAGCACATTTACTCTGATGTGATTTCCAAAATAAATAAATAAAGAAAGAAAGAAAGAAAGAACGTAACTGTGCATATGTATATATGTTAAAAATACTGTTGCTTCTCTTTCACTAGGGAACCCTTGCTAATGAATTCCTTCATAGTAACTTGCCAAAATTTGAACTTTAAAACAAAATAATTAGCAATAATTTAGATATTTGAAAAGTGATATACTAATTAGTTTAGCCTGAAATGTATTTCAATATAAAATGTTACCATAGTTTTATTAAATGTTTATTAAAATGTTTCTTAAATTAGTGTGTGTGTGTGTGTGTGTGTGTGTGTGTGTGTGTGTGTGTCTTGCCTACCTAGACCAGAGTCAAACTGGTCCTCTTGCAAAACCAGATAGTGTTTCTAGTCACTGAGATTTTTTCCAGTCATGGAATTTAGTCTTTTAGTTTCAATAAACTAAAATGTACAGAGTGGCTGAACTGAGCTGATCCCACAGTACCCTGCAGCCAAATTCTGTGGGGGAGAGAGTTGAACTCCCAGAAGTGCAGACAAATTTGAGACCTCGAGACAGACCACCACTTCTGGCTATTTCTGCTCACATTCTTGGCCCAAGAGCAAATAATGCCTCTGGATACAGGAATATAGAAGCAGTCAGCAGCAGGAACCTGCTTGTTTCTGCTGTGCCCTGAACTGAACTGAACTGGTCCCAGAGATCCCTGTACCCAAATCCTGTGGGGAAAAGAGCTAGATCCTTAGAAGTGTGAACACTCCTGAGAACACAGAGAAGACAACTACTTTCTGCCCACATTCCTGACCCAAGAGGAAATTGCCTAGTGCTGTCTGTGCCCTCTGGGCACAGGGACCTAGGAGCAGTCAGGGGAAAAACCCACTGGGTTTCTGCCTGTGCCAAGAGCTAAAAGCCAGTTGCCAGGAGTGCCTACATACCTAGGAACAGAGCTTTCTGTTCTGAGATCCAGTTGAAAGAAAGCAGGTCTACAGTCGTGCTGACACACAGGCCTACAGGAAGGTCAAGCCAAGGTCAAGCCACTGTCAGAGACAGCAAAACAAGCTAACACCAGAGACAAACTGATGGCAAGAGGCAAGTGCAAGAACCTAAGCAATGGAAACCAAGACTACTTGGTATCATCAGAGCCCAGTTCTCCCACCAAAGCAAATACTGCATATCTAAACACACCGGAAAATCAAGATATAGATTTAAAATCACATTTTATGATGATGATAATGATGACAGTGGAGGATGTTAAGAAGGACATAAATAACACAATAATAGCACAAGTAAACAAGTAGAAGCCCTTAAAGAGGAAGAACAAAAATCCCTTAAAGAACTCCAGGAAAACACAACTAAACAGGTGAAGGAATTGAACAAAATCATACAGGACTTAAAAATGGAAATAGAAACAATAATGAAAGCACAAAGGGAGACAACCCATGAGATAGAAAACTGAGGGAAGAGATCAGGAGTTGTAGATCCAGGCATCACCAACAGAATACAAGAGATAGAAAAGAGAATTATAGGGGCAGAAGATTCCATAGAAAACGTTGACACAACCATCAAAGATAAAGTAAAGTGCAAAAAGCTCCTAGCCGAAAACATCCAGGAAAGCTAGGACACAACGAGAAGATCAAACCTAAGGATAATAGATATAGAAGACAGTGAAGACTCACAAATTAAAGGGCCAATAAATTACTTCAACAAAACTATAGAAGAAAACATTCCTAACCTAAAGAAAGAGATGCCCATAAACATACAAGAAGTCTACAGAAATCCAAATTGATTGGACCAGAAAAGGAATTCCTCCTGTCATATAGTAGTCAAAACACCAAATGCACCAAACAAAGAAAGACTATTAAAAGCAGGAAGGGAAAAAGGTCAAGTAACATATAAATAGACCTATCAGAATTACATCAGATTTCTCCCCAGAGATTATGAAATCCAGAAGATCCTGGGCAGATGTCATACAGACCCTAAGAGAGCACAAATGCCAGCCCAGGCTACTATATCCAGCAAAACTCTCAATTAACATCGATGGAAAAAGAAAGATATTCCTTGATAAAACCAAATTTATGCAATACCTTTCTACAAATCCAGCCCTACAAAGGATAATAGATGGAAAACTCCAACACAAGGAGAGAAACTACATGCTAGAAAAAGCAATAAAGTAATCTTGCAACCAAACCAAAAGAAGAAAGACACACAAGCGTAATTCCACCTCTAACAACAAAAATAACAGGAAGAAACAATCATTATTCCTTAATATCCCTTAACATCAATGGACTCAATTCCCCAGTAAAACGACATAGACTAACAGACTGGATATGTAATGAGGATGTAGCATTTTGCTGCAAACAGGAAATATACCTCAGAGACAAAGACAGACACTACCTCAGAGTAAAAGGCTGGAAAACAACTTTCCACGAAAATGGTCAGGAAGAACCATGCTGAAGTAGCCATTCTAATATCAAATAAAATCAACTTTCAACCAAAATTCATCAAAAAAGATCAGGAATGATACTTCACATTCATCAAAGGAAAAATCCACTAAGATGATGTCTCAATCCTAAATATCTATGCTCCTAATGTAAGCACACCTAAATTCATAAAAGAAACTTTACTAAAGCTCAACTCAATCATTGCATGTCACACAATAATAGTAGTAGATTTCAACACCCCAGTTTCATCAATTGACAGATCATGGAAACAGAAATTAAATAGAGAAATAGAGAAACTAACAGAGGTTGTGAACAAAATGGACTTAACAGAAATTTATAGAACATTTTATCCTAAAACAAAAGGATATACCTTCTTCTCAGCACCTCAGGGTACCCTCTCCAAAACTGGCCATATAATCATCTACAAAACAGGCTTCAACCGATATAAGAAGATAGAAATAATCCCATGCATCCTATAGGATCACCACAGACTAAGGCTGGTCCTCTATAACAATAAAAATACAGAAAGTCCATATATACATGGAAGTTGAACAATGTTCTGTTCAATGATAACTTGACCAAGGAAGAAATAAAGAAAGAAATTAAAGACTTTTGAGAATTTAATGAAAATGAAGGCACAGCATACCCAAACTTACGGGACACAATGAAAGCAGTGTACAAAGGAAAATTCATAGCTCTGAGTGGCTGAAATAAGTAACTGGAGATAGTATACACTTGTCAGTGCTTGACAGCACACCTAAAAGCTCTAGAAGAAAAAGAAGCAAATACACCAAATAGTTGTAGAAGGCAGGAAATAATCAAACTCAGTGCTGAAATCGACCAAGTAGAAACCAAAAGGGCTATACAAAGAATCAACAAAACCACAAGCTGGTTCTTTGAGAAAATCAACAAGATAGATAAACCCTTAGCCAGACTAACTAGAGGGCAGAGACACAGTAACCAAATTAACAAAATCAGAAACAAAAAGGGAAACATAACAACAGAATAGGAGGAAATTAAAAAAAATTATCAGATTCTACTACAAAAGCTTATATTCGACAAAACTGGAAAATCTGGAGAAAATGGACAATTTTCTAAACAAATACCCGGTAACAAAGTTAAATCAGGATCAGATAAACCATCTAAACAACCCCATAACTCCTAAAGACATAGAAGCAGTTATTAAAAATCTCCCAAAACAAAAATGCCGAGAAATACATGGGTTTAGTGCAGAATTCTATCAGATCTTCAGAAAAGACCTCAGACTCATACTGTCCAAACCATTCCTCAAATTAGAAACAAATGTAAACTAACAGACTCTTTCAATTAAGTCACAACAATTATGCTTATACCTAAAGCACAAAGAAACCCAACCAAGAAGATCTTCAGACCAATTTCCCTTATGAATATTGATGCAAAAATACTCAATAAAGTTCATGCAAACCAAACCCAAGAACATATCAAAAATATCATCCATCATGATCAATTAGGCTTCATCCCAGGGATGCAGGGATTGTTCATTATAACTAAATGCATGAGTGTAAAAAAAAACTCAAAGGAAAACAATGCCATGATCATTTCATTAGATGCTGAGAAAGCATTTGACAAAATTCAACATCCCTTCATGACAAAAATCCTGAAAATATCAGGAATTTAAGGCTCATATCTAAACATAGTAAAAGCAATATACAGCAAACCAGTAGCTACCATTAAATTAAATGGAGAGAAACTCGAAGCAACTCCACTAAAATCATGTACTACACAATGCTGCCTACTCTCTCACTACTTATCCATTATAGTACTCAAAGTCCTAGCCAGAGCCATCAGACAGTGAAAGGAGGTCAAAGGGATAAAAATTGGAAAGGAAGAAGTCAAAATACAACTATTTGCAAATGATATCAAAGTATACTTAAGTGACCCCAAAAGTTCCACTAGAGAACTCCTAAACCTGATAAACAACTTCTGCAAAGTGGTTGGATATAAAATTAGTTCAAACAAACCAGTAGCCCTCCTCTACTCAAAAGATAAACAGGCTAGAAAGAAATTAGGGAAATAACAACCTTTACAATAATCACAAATAATATAAAATACCTCAGTATGAGTCTAAGCAAGCACGTGGAAGACCCATGTCACAAGAACTTCACATTTCCGAAGAAAGAAATTGAAGACCTCAGAAGATGGAAAGACCTTCCATGTTCATGGATTGGCAGGATTAATATAGTAAAAATGGCCAACTTGCTGAATCCTGTCTTGAGATTCAATGCAATCCCCATCAAAATACCAACTCAAATTTTAATAGAGTTAGAAAGAGCAATTTGCTAATTCATTTGGAATAACAAAAAACCCAGTACAGTGAAAATTGATCTCAACAATAAAAGAACTTCTGGGGGAAACATCGTCCCTGACCTCAAGCAATATTACAGAGCAATAGTGATAAAAACTGTATAGTATTGGTACAGAGACAGGCAGATCGATCATTGGAATAGAATTGAAGACCCAGAAATGAACCCACACACACTTATGGTCACTTGTTCTTTGACAAAGGAGCTAAAACCATCCAATGGAAAAAAGATAGTATTTTCAACAAATGGTGCTGGTTCAACTGGAGGTCAGCATGTAGAAGAATGCAAATTGATCCATTCTTATTACCCTGTACAAAGCTTAAGTCCACGTGGATCAAGGACCTCCACATCAAACCAGTTACAGTCAAACTAATAGAAGAAAAAGTAGGAAAAAATTCTCCATCACCCTGGCACTGGCGAAAATTTCCAGAACAAAACACCAATGACTTATGCTGTAAGATCAAGAATGGACAAATGTGACCTCATAAAACTGCAAAGTTTTTGTTAGGCAAAGGACAATGTCATTAGGACAAAATTGCAACCAACATATTGGGAAAAGATCTTTACCAATCCCACATCCGATAGAGCGCTAATGTCCAAAATATACAAAGAACTCAAGAAATTAGGCTCCAGAGAGTCCAATAATCCTATTAAAATGCTTTCAAGGATGTGGAACAAAAAGAACACTCCTCAATTGTTGGTGGGATTGCAAACTGGTATAACCACTCTGGAAATTAGTCTGGACATTCCTCAGAAAATTGGACACTGCACTAACTGACCTTGCACCAGCTATATATTTCCTGGGCTTACACTCGAAAGATGCTCCAACATACATCAAATATACATGTTCCACTATGTTCAAACAGCCTTATTTATAATAGCCAAGAGTGGTGAAGAACTCAAAAGCCCTTCAATAGAGGAATGGATACAGAAAATTTGGTATATCTTCACAATGGAGTACTTACTACTCAGCTATCAAAAACAATGACTTCCTGAAATTCATAGGCAAATGGATAGACTTAGAAAATATCATCCTGAGTGAGGTGACCCAGTCACAAAAGAACACCCATGGTACTCACTGATAAATGGATATTAGCCCAAAAGCCTGTATTACCCGTAATACAATCCGCAGACCAAATGAAACTCAAGAAGGATGACCAAAGTGTGGATGTTTCATTCCTTCTAAAAGAGGGAAGAAATATATTCAGAGGAGGGGATATGGAGACAAAGTTCGGAGCAGAGACCTAAGGAACAGCCATTCAGAGCCAGCTCCACATGTGGCCCTGTCGGGCCCACCTCCGCCGGCAAGGAAGATGCAACACGGTCGGATTCTTCTCAACAGCCTTTATTGCAGGACCACCTCATTGCTGATACGGGGACCTCGAGCAGCAAAACGCTAGCCTTATATACACAACAGGCTGGGGCTATGCTAATTGTCCTTAAGGGATTGGCGGAGCACGAATCACCCCACTATCACCCCTGCTACTTGTCCTCCAGGGATTGTCGGAGCATGAATCACCCCATTAGCATGGTACCACCCCGGCCAGATTGAGGCCAGGTGCAAACCCGCACATGCGCAGTACTATTGTTCACCACAGGAAAGCGCTGGATCACCTCATTATCCTAAGGCCGCCCTGGCAAGGGGACAAGCCTGCGCATGCGCGATAAGTTGTTTACATCCAGATGGGGCTAGATGTCAGCACCATCTTTGCTTTACCACGCCGCTCCCTACATGGCCCAAATACATACAGCCACTTAAACTAGATAAGATTGATAAAGCTCAGAAGTGCATGCTGAGAGGATCTGGACATAGATGTCTCCTGAGAGACACAGCCAGAGCATGTCAAATAAAGAGATGAATGCTAGCAGCACTGAGAATGTGACCCCTGTTGGAGGAATTAGAGAAAGTATTGAAATTGCTGAAGGGGCTTGTGACCTCACAAGAACAACAATGCCAACCAACCAGAGCTTCCAGGGTCTAAACCACTACCCAAAGACTACCCATGGCTCCAGCTCATATGTAGCAGAGGATGGCCTTGTTGGGCACCAATTGAAGGAGAAGTCCTTGGTCCTGCCAAGGTTGGAACCCCAGTGTAGGGAATGTGGGGGGAGGGGAGTGGATGGGTCAGGGAACATCTTTATAGAAGAAGGGGAGGGGTTGGGATAAGAGGCTTATGTCTGGGAAACTGGAAAAGGAAATAACATTTGAAATGTAAATAAAAAATATCCAATAAAAGAAAAATAAATTAATAAATAAATGTACAAAGTGCAAAAGAAAAATGCATTTAAATATATCTCAAGGAGATGCCATCAGAATGAAGTAGGCACACATCAGCAGACCATTTCAAAGAATAAAGTAAGAGCAACCTACAGGCTGTTTCTGAAGAACAGTTTTAGGAAAGATTGCAATGATTTCAAATAGCCTTCTTTTAAGGAAGTGTTTTGTTTTGTTTTGTTTTAATTTCCCCAAGTCCAGTGATACACTCCCTCCAACAAAGCCACACCAACTCCAACAAGGACACACCTCCCAATTGAAGTAGTGCCGTTTCCTGACCAATAACTATTCAGATATTTGAGCTTAAAGAGGCTGTTCTTGTTGAGAGTACCACAATACCCTCATTGAAAATTGTGATAAGAAACTCTTCCCAGAGAGATGAGGAATGTTTGTTTACCTCAGAGAGGACATTTACTGCTGAGAGATTGAAGAAATAATTCCACCCACTTCTAGCCTCGAGAAGTAACGAGTTTATTGGGGTTACTTACAGAGGGATGGGAAACTTAAAGGTAGCTGTACCACTCCAATGCCCACCCCAGCCTAGTGTCAGCTTGCATAACCTTTGTCATTGGAGTTCTCTGACGAATCTAAAGTCAGCTCCTTGGAAAACTCTAATTCTTACAGCAATGCTTTAAGGTAACCTTGGAGAGAAGCCTTGTGAATCATGTAACTCTCTCAGCTTATGAAGGCCCTACCTTTCCTTAACCTAGGGGAAATGCAACAACATCTCTTCATATGACCTTTAAGAGGAAGAAATACAAATATTTAATAACCAAGAACTAAAATGGAGTAGTATTTTCATAGATGAATTCAAGGAGGTGCTTATTTGCATTTGTGGACATTTTATTATTGATGCTTCCCCATGGTCTAATTCACAAGTCATCATTCCATACTGGCACATGATAGGTATCAAAAGAAAATAGGAGTATTTAATTAGGTTGAACTAATATCATTAAACATCTATATACAGATTGCAACAATCTCGCTTTCCTCCCAGGAATACTCATGATAAAATATTTAAAGACTGCATCCACAGAACATGTATTTTCTTAGTGACCCAGATCAAAATATTTACAAAGAAATGTGTTTTACTAATGGATACACTTAAGAAAAAAAACTCTGTTTTCCCACAGATCCAGAGTTCAACATGTGGATCTGAACAATTTCTTGCTTCACAGGTCAGATCTTTGGCATCTTTCTAGGCAGTAAGACACGGAGTAGGACAGTGTGTGTCCGCTGTGCTTGCTTGTCATTCAACACTGCTCTGACTGCTGGTTCAGCTGGAAGGTGAATGGCAGATGTTGGACCTCTCAGTCTATGCTGGGATGCTTGGACACTCTTCTCCTGGGTGATGGGTGGCCATGGATTGCTTTTAATCAGTGCAATGACAAGAACCATTTGTTCCCTAGAACAATTGCTCTGTCAGAAATATAAAAAATGGAATAGGATGACAAGAGAGACACGCTCAGACTTTCCTTTATCTTACTTCAATTTTATTTATTGTCTTGTTTTTCCCAGCAGTTTTGGAGGAAGAAAAAATGTCTGCAGATTCTTTAGATACTGTAGTCATACTAAAACTAAGCTTGTGTTCAACTTTGATTGAAATAACTTTGTAGAAATGATACCTGTAAAAATGTGTTCTGAACTTAAAAGTCTCAGATGAGTAAAGCAGTATATTCCTGGCTTCTCACAAGGAAACAAAGCAAAATGAACAAATTAAAAAAAACAGAACAAAACAAAACCCCACAAATTTCTCATGGGAACCTGAACCAATGGGTTGACACAAACTGTGTGGGCAAGGTTGAATTAATGGAAAAATACTAGCTGGATAAAAGTCTTTGTTTGTATATGTGTATTCATGTATGTCTCTACTGGTGACTATAATTCCTTATGAACGGAAATCAAGATTTTCACCATGGAAAATAATTTCATAAGTATTAAATACTGCTTCTAGTAGGGTTGGTTTTATGCAGGTGATTTGTAGCTCCTGGGAAACTCATGGCACAGAAAGTGGTGCACTGCTTTAAAAAGAGAAAAGCAGTAGTGTGAGAACAAATTGGAAAATGACAGAATTTAAGATAAGACAGTATTTGTAATGTCTTAGAATAGGTTTTGGGGAAATGTTTAGGATCATAAATGCCCAGCATCCTTTCCATGTCCATGTGGTAAACTAAGGGCAAAATCTAGCTGGTAAAGATGATTCTTCTTTGATTCGTTGCTAATAGGACTTGCATTAAGACTGCCTTTATTTAATCTCACTAACTAGTCAGATCTATAAGGTGCAAAAAGAAAATATAATACAGACACACTTAACTCAAATATATCTTTCCCATGTCCATTGTTTAGTATTCTTCCTCATTTATATGTGCTGTGCAGTTATAATTGAACCTTGCTCAAGGTAAAGGAAATTGTTTAGATCCACATGTTAAACTCTGGGTCTGTGGGAGAATAGAGTCCGTTTTTCTTCTAAGTGTAGTATTCATTAGTAACACACATTCCCCATCTCTCTGGGAAGAGTTTCATATCACAATTTTCAATGAGGGTATTGTGGTGCTTTCAATAAGAACAGCCTCTATAAGCTCAAATATCTGAATAGTTATTGGTCAAAAATGGGACTACTTAGAGGTATTTGAGGTGCGGCCTTGTCAGAATTGGCATTTCTTATTTGGAGAAAGCATATCATTTGAGGTGGGCATTGAGGTTATGAAAACCCAAGCCAGGCTTATCCTCTCTCCTTTCTGCCTGCCTGTGCATCTGAATGTTGAGCTTTAAGTACTGGGTCCACCTGCATGTCACCATACTATCTGCCATGATAAAAGACTGAAACTCTGGTGCTGTAAGCCAGCCCCAGTTAAATGTTTTATAAGTGTTGATGTCGTCATGGTGAATCTTCACAGCTAAGGTACACTTATTACGACAGGTACAGAAATGAGTTATATAATGAGGCAATGCATATAATGTTTTATCTTACAGAGCCACTTTTTTCTATAGTACATTTCTTTTTAAACAAAGATGAGATGCATCATCAAATCTTTGAACATTTAATTCAATGACATTCTTTTTTTCTATTCTTTATTGGATTTTTTAAAATTAAATTTCAAGTACTATCCCAATCCTGGTTTTCCATCCATCCTCCCTCCCCCTGCTCCTATGAGGGTGTTCCCTTAACCACCCAACTACTCATTCCCACCTGCCCTCCCTGACATTCCCCTACACTGGGGCATTGAGCCATGGCAGGACCAAGCACTTCTCCTCCCATTAATGCCCAACAAGGCCATCCTGTGCTACATATGCAGATGGAGCCAGGGTCTGTGGATGGTGGTTTAGTCCCTGGGAGCTCTGGTTGGTTGGTAGGTGTTGTTGTTCTTATGAGGTTGCAAACTCTTTCAACTCTTCAAATCCTTTCTCTAACTCCTCCATTGGGGACCGCATTCTCAGTTCAAGGGTTGGCTGTGAGCACCTGTCTCTGTCTTTGTCATGCTCTGGCAGAGTCTTTCAGGAGACAGCTTTATCAGGCTCCTGTCAGGATACACTTCTTAGCATCAGCAATATTGTCTGGATTTGGTGGTTGCATATATATGGACTGGATCACCAGGACAGGAAGTTTCCAGATGGCCTTTCCTTCAGTCGCTGCTCCAAACTTTGTCTTCGTATCTCCTCCTGTGATTATCGTTGTTACCCCTTCTACATAGGAGTGAAGCATCCACACTTTGATCATCCTGCTCATGTGGTCTGTGGATTGTATATTGGGTAATCCAAGCTTTGGGTTAATAGCTACTTATCAGTGAGTGCATACCATGTATATTTTTTGTGTTTGGGTTACCTCACTTAGGATATTTTCTAGTTCCATTCTTAGTTTGAAACATAAACACTTGGTAGCTTGCTTCTGCTCAGCTTACTAAATGCAATATTTCTCAACTATTTGCATTCCTACATCTGACTTAAATGTTTGCAGCATCTCATTTGTCGTACGTTATACTTGCTTAGCCTTGTAAATTGAGGGGCTCATAGCAAGTACATACATGTGTACAGACTGTTAAAATGGAACCTTTGAAAGAAGAGACACGTTGACCATGAATTTTCAGTATGTCTACACATTGTCCCAGTTTGATTTCTACCACTCTCATAAGCAACGTAACCAAATGCAAAATTGGGAGTATAGGGCTTATTTAACTTTAATGCTTATATTTTCATGAAAGGAATTTTGGGCAGGAATTCAAGGCAGAAACCTGGAGACAGGGATTAAAGCATAGACCAAGGAGAAACACAGCTTCCTGGTTTTATTCTCCATGAACTAATCCTCCTCTTGGTTTTTTCATACAATCCAGGACCCTGGTCCTCCCACATCAATCTTTAATTAAGAAAGTTCTCCACAAATTTGCCTACCAGAAATCTGATGGAGGTATTTTTCTCAGTTGAAGTTTCATCTTCAGAAATGACTCTTATTTGTGTAGTGTTGTTAAAAACCTAATGAGTACACATACCATGGTGGATTGAAAAGGTATGACCCTATAGACGCATGTATGTGAATGCTTGACCCATAGGAAGCACTATTAGAAGTTAAAGCCTTGTTGGAGTAGGTGTGGCCTTATTGCAGAAAGCATGTCATGTGGAAGTGGGCTTTAAGGTCTCATATTCTCAAGCTCTGCCCAGTGTGGCACATAGTCTTCTTCTGCTTGTGGATCAGGATGTAGAACTTGGCTCCTCCAAAGTATACCAATCTGTGTATTGTGTCTACCTGGAAGTAGATGTGATTTCTCTCATACTAATATAGACTAAATCTCAGAAATTATAATCTAGTCCTAGTTTTATGAATTGCAATGCTTACAGTGTCTCGTCTCAACAATGAAAATTTTAAAGACCATGCTATACCAGTTGAGTGTTTGTGTTTTTGTGTGCGTGTGTGTGTGTGTGTGTGTGTGTGTGTGTTACCAATAAATGTGTATAAGTGCCATGTGTGCATGGGAACCAGAGGAGGATGACAGGTATTCTGCCCTGATAGCCTTATTTCCTTATGACAGGGTATTTTATTAAAAACTTAAGGTGAATCTGTCTGTTAGTCAGCCCTAGTATTTTTCTTATTTCTACCTGCCATCGTAGTATAGTTTACAGGTGTGTGAGACAATGCTTGGCTTTTTACATGATTCTGGCAATATGATCATAGATTCTTATGCCTGTGATACAATTACTCTTATCCACTGAGCCATCTTCTCATGCCCTAAAAGTTAAAATCTACAGAAGGCTAATAAGACTTGAGTATATGCTTCATTTTGACCTACTTATACAAGCAGAATATGTAGGAGTGAAGGAAATGGAGAGTTTCTGCAAGATAAAGACTATTTCTGAATGGCAACAAGAAGCATATCATCAAAATACTCTGTTCTATGGACTCGACTAACCTTGCCTGGTCTTAAGTAGCCACATTGCTTCTTTATAGCTGTGATCATTCCATCCTTTAATTATATTGTTATTCTATTGTGGACCCTGATGCTACCTCTAATACTACATAGGCCATTGCTCTGGAATGACTGATATAGCATCTGGTCAAGGAAAATGGCTTTGGATACTAACCATATAATTTATAACAACTCTTGAATTTCGATTAAGCATACAAGGATTAGAAAAGAAACTAAGGTTTTAATAAAATAAATGGCCTCTAAGGCAAATGCTGATTAAAGTGAATCATGGAAAGAAAGACACAACAGTATAAGCTCCTTATTCTGAATACAACAGGAGCCACTGCTTTCTGAAGACTTCCCAAGTGATGTCTAAGTCCTGGACTGTCACTGGCTAACAACACAGTTTTCTCTGCTCTGCTCTGGTCTAGGTGCTTCCAAAGCAAACTATATCAGAGTATCAAAGTATCCCTTGCAAGGAGATATTAGTACAGAAAAAAAACCTTGGAATTGACTTAGTGTACGTATACTTTGTGTAGCTATCTGTATACTTATTGTAAGAAATAAAATTTGTAAGTTGTTAAGTATTTAGACATAACAGGTCTTTTTCAAGGGTCTCAACATGTAAAGTTTATAATGATTCTGCAAAAGAGACACAGAAACTAAGAGACACTTCTGTACATGACATTAGCTGAGAAGGTTGGATCCCAGAAGATATGGAAAGATGTGCTCTGTCAAATTTAACTAAAGGTCATATTTTAAGAAAACTTGGTGAGCAATCAAAAAAAACTTGTCAAAAGTGTTTCCATGACTGAAGTCACCCTTATTATATGATAACTTAGAGTTGGACTTGCTCATAATTATAAAACTTACTTTATGGTATTTATCAATAATTATTGATACCTTTATTCTAGGATGATTGTATATAGAGCAGAGAGACGGTTTACTGACAGATATCTGCCAAAACATGTTCACATAAGCAGAAGGGAAAAGTTGAATGCATTGAATTACTTGTTACTTTGATTCTTTTATTCAAGATCATGAATATTTTTGGTCAGTGCTCATATTTTATGCAGTTTATGCCTAAATGCTTTTAATAGTTTTTATAATGGAACTGACGACTAATATGTAGGGAAGGGAACCTCATTTTGAAGTTAGTTGTAATCCTTATTGTTAAAAGTCAGTTCTGAAAGTAGAATTTCATAAATAATACATTTTAATTATATAATTTATGTTGAGTTGAAAGAATGTTAATCTATACCTATACACACATAAACACAGTTGTGTATCACACAAAGCATAAAATTTTTATTATCTATTGTATGTATGGTTTTACATTTTTTGTAAAAGATCAAGTTCCCAGAGGTGTGTGGGTTTATTTCAAGGTCTTTGATTTGATCTTATTGATGCACCACCTGTTTCCTATACAGATGCCATGCAGATATTAATTACTATGGCTTTGCAGTGCAGCTTGAGATCAGGGATGTTGACACCTCCAGAAGTTCATTCATTGTTCAGGAGTCTTTAGCTATCCTGGATCTTTTTGTTTCTCCATATAAATTGAGAAATATTCTTTCAAGATCTATAAAGAATTGTACTCGATTTTTTATGGAAATTGCATTGAATCTGTAGTCTGCTTGTTGGTAAGATGGCCATTTTCACTATGTTAATCCTACTGATCCATTAGGATGGGAGACCTTTGCAAGTTCAGATGTCTTCCTCAGTTTATTTCATTCAGAGATATGAATTGTCTCTCAAATGTGTTTTTCATAGCTTAGTTAGAATTATACCACAGTATTTTATATTATTTCTGGCTACTGTAAAGGGTATTGTTTCATAATTTCTTCCTTGGTCTAATTGCCTTTTGTATAAAGGACAGATATATATTTCTTTTGAGTTAACTTTGTATCCAGCCATTGTGCTAAAGGTGTTTATCCGCTGTAGGAGTTCTCTGGCAGAATTTTTATTGTCTCCTTTGATATTTTCCTTTCCACTTTGTACCCTGTTGATCCTCTTTAGTTGTTTATTGCCCTATCTAGAACTTGAAGTGCTGTTTTGAATAGACAGGAGAATGATACACACTTGTCTTTGCTGCTGATTTTGTGGATTGCTTTAAGTTTCCCTCCACTTAACATTATGTTAGTTATTGGCTTGTTGTACATTGCTCTATGATTAGGTATGTTCCTTGCATCCATGACCTCTACAAGATTTTTAAAATGAAGGGGTGTTGGTTTATATTAAAGTCTTTTACAACCTCTGATATGATGGTGCTTTGATTTTTCTTTCAAATTTTTATATGGTAGATTATATTGATGGATTTTCACAAGTTGAACTGTCCTTTCATGCCTGGGATGAAGCCTACTTGAGCATGGGGGGTGATCTTTTTGATATGTTCTTGGGTTCAGTTTGTTAGAATTTTATTGAGTATTTTATGTTGGTAAGGAAAATTGGTCTGAAATTTTTTTTGTTGAGTTTTCCTATAGTTTAGGTATCAAGGTAACTGTGGCCTCATAGAATGAGTTAGGCAGTGTTTTCTCTGTTTCTATTTTGTGGAATAGTTTAAGCAGTATTCATATTGGCCCTTCTTTAAAGTCTAGTAGAATCTTATGTTAAAATCCTCAGGCCCTGGACTTTCTTTCTTTCTTTTTTTTGGGAGGGGGTGGTTGGGAGATTTTAGTGACTATTTCTATTCCCAGAAGTAGTATAGCTGGGTCTTGAATTAGAGCTATTCTAACTTTTCTCAGGAATGATTTCCAAAGTAGCTGTACAAGTTTGCATTCCCATCAGCAATAGAGGTGTGTTCCCCTTGCTCCACATCCTCGCCAGCATGTGCTGTCACTTGAGGTTTGCATCTCACCGATTCTGTCTAATGTAATGGGAGTTGCAGGACTATTTAAATAGTTTACCAGATCTTTATTTAACTTCAGTAAGTGATATCTGTCTATAAGATCATCCACTTTGTTTATGTAAATCCATTTTTGATGAGTACAGGCTTTTGAAAATGAAAGCATGTTCAACACATGGTGCTGGCCTATCCTGAGGTCTGCATGAAGAACAATGCAAATAGATCCATATTTATCACCCTGTCCAAGTGGATCAAAGACCTCAACATAAAACAAGATATTAAACTTAATAGTAGGGAAAATGGGGAACAGCCTTGACTCATTGGTACCGGAGGCAACTTCCTAAAGAAAACACCAATGGCTCATGCTCTAATATAAACAGTGGATAAATGGGACCTCATCTAATTAAGAATGTTCTGTAAGGCAAAGGACACTGTCAATAGGACCAATGGGTGGCCTACAAATTGGCAAAGGTTCTTCACTAACCCTATATCTGACAGAAAGCAAATATCCAAAACATATAAAAAATACTCAAGAAAGTAAGAATGAATAAACCAAATAACCCAATTTTAAAAATGAGGTACAGAGTTAAACAGAATTATCAACAAAGCAATCTCCAATGGCTGGAAGGCACTCAAAGAATTGTTCACTGTCCTTAGTTGTCAGAGAAATGCATATCAAAATGACCCCAGGATTCCATCTTACATTTGACAGAATGGGTGAGATGCAAACCTCAAGTGACAGCACATGCTGGCGAGGATGTGAAGCAAGGGGAACACACCTCTACTGCTGTTGGGAGTGCAAACTTGTACAGCCACTTTGGAAATCAATTTGACAGTGCCTGAGAAAAGTTAGAATAGTTCTAACTCAAGACCCAGCTATACTACTTCTGGAAATATATACAAAAGATGTCCCCCTATACCACTAGAACACCTCCTCAACTATGTCCATAATTGCAGTATTCATAATAGCCAGAAACTGGAAACAACTTATATATGTCCCTCAACTGAATAATCAATAAGAATTATGTGTTACATGTACACACTGGAATAATGCTGAGCAGATGAAAACAAAGACACCATGAGCTTTGAAGGCAAATAGATTGAACTTGAGAACATCATCTTGAGTGAGGGAACACAGAACCAGAAAGACATGGATGGTATATATTCACTTATAAGTGGACATTAAACAAAAAAGTGCAGGACAATCATGCTATAATCCACAGATCAAAAGAAACTGGGTAATAAACAGGTTCCAAGGAAGGATGAGCAAATCTCATTCAAAAGGAGAAATTACATAGTCACTGGAGGTGGATTGAGAGAGGGAACTTAGTATGACAGGGGAGCAGGTAGAAAATGAAGATGGTGATCAGGTGGTGGGGAGGGCTGAAATTGATAATGGAAATCAATCCAGAGGGGCATCTCTGGTGGCCTGGGACCAGCGAGGATACAAGGAGTCTATCAGCGTGACTCTAGTTGTGATTTCTACCAGAGAGGGATATGGAGACTAAAGTGGCCACCTCTTGTAGCTAGGTAGGACTTCCACAGGAAGGATGGCAACAATAATCCACCCACAAAATCTTCGACCCCAAATTTGACTTATATAGTGAGTTGGCCTAATTCTTTGTATGTTTTAATGTTGGCCTCCAAGATTTGGAGTCAGCAGTACCCTTTAAGTCCCAGCTCCATAGTTAATTCTGATTGGTGAATAAAGATGCCAGCAGCCAAAAGCTGGAGAGGAGAGAGACAGGTGGGGCTTAATTTTCTGAGGCTAGATATCATGAGGAAGAGGAGAGAGAAGAGGAGCTGGCCATGGGATAGAGAAGCAAGGAAAGCACCCTGGGCTCTGGGCCAAGAAAATGTGGTCCATAAGGTGGACAAATTGTAGTTAAGCAGAGCCAAGATAAAACAGAATAAGCAATAATGAGGTTATCAATTGGAGGTAGAGTTTAACAACTTGGAGGGTAGGCAGCTATCCAGATATTGTACTGCTTAAGGAATATTATAATATAAAGGCAGTGTATGTTTTTCATCTGGGATTATAAAGGATCAAAGGTAGAAAGGAACTGCAATGGGATTTTTAAAAAAATATTTTTACAACAATTTTGCCTATAAGATGTGCAGGGATAAACATGAAACAGAGACTAAGGGAAACAGTGACCAATGACTGCTTCAACTTGAGACTCATCCCATGTGAGAAAGCCAGCCATGGTACTACTAATGATACTCTCTATGCTTGCAGACAGAAACCTAGCATAACTGTCTCCTGAGGGGTTTCATCTAGCAGTTGATGAAGGCAGATGCAGAGACACACAGCCAAACATCAGGCAAAGGACAGAGAGTCTTGTGGAAGAGTGGGGGATAGAAGTAAGCAGGCCAGATCAAGGACAACACAAGAAGATCTACAGAATCCACTCCTCTGGGATCACGTGGACGCACAGAGCCTGGACCACCAACCAGGAAACATGTAAGAACTGAACCTAGACATTCTACAGGGGTCTTATATAAGAAAACGTAATACAAGCTATTAAAAGATAACTTTTTAAAATCTTAGTTTGCAGCAAATGTGCAGCTAGGTCTTCATGTGGGTCCCCTAACGAGTGGAGCAGAGGCTGTCCTAGGTCTCCGTTCCTTGAAATTGGGTCCACTTCCTCCTACCCAGACCTCTTGGCTGGGACTCAGTGGAGGAGGATCTGCCAAGTTCTTCTGAAACTAGATGTCCTAGGCTGAGGTCGTATACAAGAAGGGCTCCCCTTCGCTGAGAAGAAGGGGAGAGAGCAATAGAGGGAGCGATTTCTAATGGTGAGTCTGGGAAGAGAGGAGGGAGGAAGAGCTGTGAGTGGGATTTAAAGTGAAGAAGACAGTTTACTCGCTAAATGTATGCATTTACTTTCCCCCATTTCTTTTAAGTAAATAATAGTAATACTATGTGGGTAGACTCTGTGGGAAAACAAAAACAATAGAATATGTTCAGGAAATATAACAGACTTGTTAGTCAATAATCAGGACAAGTAAAAGTAACAGATAGAAAGGGAGTTGAATCTTTGCTTCTTCACAATTGTGTTCTATTCCTCTTTAAGTAAAGAGGATTCTGGATTGCATGCATGATTAATTAGGGCAGATTTTTTTGTCCACCTCTGATATGTAAGTATTCCAGTTTGGAAGACAAAATGAGGTCAACTTAACTCCTATGTCTGTGCTCCTACTATAAGAGTAAATGGTAAGGAGAAGATAAGGTGACAGAAAGAGGGAAGAGAGAAAATGACTACTAAAGTCATATTTGGAGAGGGTTCCTCATGTCAAGTATAATAGTTGGATCCCATATCATATTACCTCAGAAGAGAGCTGACAATATCTGTAATGATGTCATTAAACATATTTATGCTACTAGTACATAATTACACAAAACAAAATAAATAGGTCATTTAATTTTATTTTTACATGAATTTATTTGTGTGTATATGCATGTATATACATTAAAAGGCAGGTATGTAAAGGCTGCAGTATAAGATTTGTTTCTCTGGTGTCTGTGTTCTGGGCACCAGGGTTAAGCTGTTAGGCTTGGTATCAATCAACTGGAACCATGTAGCATCTTACTGTTTGTGGTTATAATTTATATTAAGGAAAAGTCAAGCTCATCATTGTAACCTGCTATGCAAGGATTCCTTAAGTCACATGAAATATCTCTATTGTTAGAAACTGGGTTGAGAGATTGTACTCTTAAGTGAGAGATCAAGCAGAAACATCAGTTTAATTTTAGGTACTCTATCTTCTTATTAAGATTATTGGATCCAGAAGAAAACAGACTACTAAAAAAATAAAACTAAAAACCCATCAGTTTTGCAAGGTGCTGTGCAAGGTATCTGCTAATGAAAACCAGTGTGCAAATGAAGCCACAGATATTTTTCAAAGTGATAAGCTCGGCTATTTTTAAATGGTCATTATTATTTAAAGGTGTTAAAGGGGCATGAATAAATTAATAAGAACTTCAAAACATTTACAGGTCAAGCAACAAGTCCTCTGCCTACAGGCCTTTGGATGCACTCTGTGACATCTACTAGGCAAGGTACATCGGTGGCCCTGTTTTAATTAATTGCTGCTTATTGGTGGAATAAACTGCAGAGATCTTGTTCAGAATGAAGAGAATATCACGTACAGAAAAGACGGGAAAAACTATCGGCTCAGGGCAGAGTGACGAGAACCTGCCACCATCTCAGCTTTCACCTGGATCCCAATCAAAGAAATTCATATGCTATGTTATTTCTTATCAACACAGTTAATTAGTCACAATAAAGTTCACCTTATGAAAATATGGAATCAAAGCTCACCAACTTCCTACCAGTGGTGCTTTCTCTGTGTCTGAGTCTTGAATAATAGCATTTTTATTTCCATTTCACAGGAGTGTTCTTTCCTTACACTGCATGAGCCTCTTGGTTTTGAAAACTTCCTTCAGATTTATTAATGGTTACACTGCTAACCTCTGAAGGGTTTCTTTGATTGAGACTGCTGTGTTCCCCTTTACTTAGAATCTCAATACTGAAACTTTAAAAAATTATCATCCTGGAGCTAGAGAGAGGGCTCAGCATTTCCCAGCACTGGCTGCTCTAGTGAAGGACTCAGGATTGATTCCTTATATTCACACAGTGGCTACACCCCTCCTTGTCTCCAATGCTCACCTCTGCTATCTGATGGCACCAGCCATACATGTGGTAAATATAAAACATGTACGGGCATACACATATGCAGGCCAAACACCCACACACATAAATAATTGAAATTATAAACATTCCCAATCTTTTGCTATGTTTTCCATTTCAATACCATGTATTGTTCTCTAACATAATCATATAGTTATCTCTCTTTTCTGTGGCCTATGTTCTCACTCAACAGCATAAATATGCTGAGTTTTTGTATCAAGACTCTACCATACATTCAGATTTACACTATTTAATTGATATCTGAAGGGAATCAAAGACAACCAATTTCTAAGACAGAACTTAAAACTCTTATTCGTTATTTACCCATTCAATTTGGGATTACTCAAGTTATTCTGAAGGAAATTAGAATTGTTGGAACTATAAAAATAGTTACCATCACGAAAACTGGCTTTTTGATTGTTGGTTGTTTTTTGTTGTTTTTGGTTTTTGTTTGTTTTTTATAAAAAGTTTATTGTCACATGTTTTAGTTTAAACTTTCCAAATCGTTTTGGCTCTTAGAAATAAAGAATGTCTAAAGAAACTATTGGCATTTCACATTTTTAAAGGAATTTATATTCTGAATTTGTTTTTTTTACTTATTTTTATATATTTTATGTATAATATAGAATATGTATTATATGTCTAACATGTATACAATGAGTATATGCATGTTCAAATACAGCAAACGTCCATGTAAAAACAGACAATGTAGATTTGGCCAATTAACATTAGTTAAACAGGTATTTCTTATTTCTGTCTTCTTCAAATATCTCTTATTCATTAAAAACTGGAATGGTGGTTGGGATTATTCAACATTCCTTAGGTCCACATGAGTGTCTCTCCTAGATGAAGCAATGCCAAACTCCATGGATGATGAATAGCACAATGTCTAGAAGTTTCATATTCTCATAGTAATTTTGTTTCGAGAAGCCCTTGCATAGGAACTCTATCTAAATATGTATAATTAACAACCATCCTCTCTCAATGTCTGCAAGTAAAGTGCAAATAAAGTTAAGTTTGTCATCCTGGTCTCTTTCTAGCTTCTGCCATTGTCATCTATTTAGAGTTCTGTGCATACAACGGAACTGTGCTCCATTTCTCAGTACTTGTACTTTGTGGAAGTGACTCATTGCCTTGAGTGTTCATCTATTAGGATGCTCAGCTGATAATGGAAACAAACAAGTTGTTGCTAAATCAAAATTGATAGTTGAGTAATGGAATTTTACTTACTAGTAATAAGAAGGAGGAAAAAAAGTCCTGACACCAAAAAAAAAGCTTGTAATAAACATTGTTGAAGAGTAGCAGTGCCCCTGCCTCAGCACTTTGTTTTGTTAAGTTAATGCCTGCAGGAGCATAACCCTGAGGTTTGGCCTATGCCTCTTCATCTGCAGTTTCGCCTTACTCAGTGAGTCTCTAGTTTCCTGGGCTATGTCCTTTTCTGATCTAGTACTTACTACAGGAGCTTTTCAGACAAATTGAGTATGAGAGCTTAAAGAGTTTTTAATATAATATAAGCAAATTTTTTAAAAGCATTTATTATTGAGGAGAAATCTTTTTAATGTTCTTTGGTCAGACTGACTGTCTACAGTGATTGGCTTTGATGAAAAAGAAGACCCTTGCTGGCTCCTATCCTCAGCAGGGAAGGGATGCTAGCAATTACATTATCTTGCTTAGATCTCAAACAAACAAGCTAATAGCTTCTAATTTGGCTAACTGGTTGTCCTTTGATTCCAGGGCATTAAAGGCATCAGACAATGAAAAAAGGATTGGCTTGAAATTTTTCCATTTATATCTCAATAATGTTTGTGAATGAATTGAATTCAATTTATTTCTTTACATACTTCTTCTTTCTTTGTATGTTTAAGTTTACCCAAAAAAGTAAATTATATTCCTAGTCCTTTCTGGCCTTTAACAGTCATTTCATCCCTTATTTTGCAATGAATACTGAAACTTAGGTGCAGGAATGTTGTTGTAGATGGATCAATTTGGGCTAAGAAATCTATGACCTCTTGCTGTCTGCTTTTTTATTAATTGTAGTTTTGTGTGATGATCTCTTTCTCTCTCTTATTAAGAGGTTTTTTTTTTTTTTTGTTTGACAAGACATGCGAAAAAAATGAGGGCAGCTGCACCTAAAACATTTCACCAAAATGGCTAAATATACAAGACGTATAGTATGAAAAAATATTCTTACATTCCCAATTGGTTGTCCAGTACCATTGTATACAGCCCTGAAAGCTAAATGTAAACAGTGACATAAGTGACAGTAGCCCATGAACTGAGCAAGATATATATATATATATATATATATATATATATATATATATATATATATGTGTGTGTGTGTGTGTGTGTGTGTGTGTGTGTATCATTAAAAAATAAGGATGATGAATTTAGAGAAAACCAAGAGATACATGACAACTAATAGAAGGAGAAGACAGAAGGGAAAATGATGTAATTATAAAACAAAACAAATTTTTCTAAAATAAATTATTTCCTATATTATGTGGATAAACTTTTCATTTCCTCAGGGAATGTCACTGCTTTTCATCTACTGAAGACTTAAATAAATCTTGAATACCAAGCCCAGTAAGAAGGAACTAGTGAGTCATTCCATGACTTTGCCTTGCTAATTTATTAGCTTAACAATACTCCAAACCTTCAGTCCTACCCTTGTGTTTGCTAATAGTTCATTCTGGTTTTTAATGATAAGCTAAAGACAGGTTGACTGAGATATCACTAAATATTTCTGCTGGAAGGATGACTAACAGGTGCTGGTATGCTGCAGACTCAGGACAAAAATAGTCCCAGGAAAGCAGAGGACACCTGTGGCCAGCCCTCCTCCAAGAACAAAAGCTCTTAACTAGTTCTGAACTGACTGACATAGCAAGGACAACTGCTGAAAAGAACTTCTCTTTGGAGTTTCTTAGAAACCTGTGAAAAGGATGCAATTAGAAAGGAAGAAGTCAAAATATCACTATTTGCAAATGATCTGATAGCATATTTAAGTGACTCCAAAAATTCTACCAGAGAACTCCTAAACATGATAAACAGTTTCAGCAAAGTGGCTGGATACAAAATTAACTCAAACAGATCAGTAGACTTCCTCTACTCAAAGGATAAACAGGCTGAGAAAGAAATTAGGGAAACAACACCCTTAACAGTAATCACAAATAATATAAAATACCTCCATGTGACTCTAACCAAGCAAGTGAAAGTTCTGTATGAAATGAACTTCAAGTCTCTGAAAAAAGAAATCGAAGAAGACCTCAGAAGGTGGAAAGATCTCAATGCTTATAGATTAGCAGGAATAAATAGTAACAATGGCCATGTTGCTGAAAGCAGTCTACAGATTCAATGCAATCCCCATCAAAATACCAACTCAATTCATAAGAATTGAAGAGTTAGAAACAGCAATTTGCAAATTCATTTGAAATAACAAAAATCTCAGGATAGTGAAAACTATTCTCAACAATAAAAGAACTTCTGGGTGAATCAACATCCCTGAACTCAAGCTAATATTACAGAGCAATCATGATAAAGACATCATGGTATTGGTACAGAGACAGATAGGTAGATCATTGTGAATATGCAAATATGAACCCACACACCTATGGTCACTTGATCTTTGACAAATGAGCTAAAACTATCCAATGGAAAAACGACAATATTTTCAACAAATGGTGCTCGTTCAACTGGAGGTCAGCATGTAGAAGAATGCAAATTGACCCATTCATTTTCCCGTGTACAAAGCTCAAGTCCAAGTGGACCAAAGACCTCCACATAAAACCAGGCACACTGAAAATAATAGAAAAAAAAGTATGGAAGAGTCTCTATCACATGGGCACAGGGGAAAATTTCCTGAAGAGAACACCAATGGTTTATGCTCTAAGATCGAGAATTGACAAATAGGTCCTCATTAAATTGCAAACCTTCTGTAGGGCAATGGACACTGGCAATAAGACAAAATGGTAACCAATAGATTGGGAAAAGGCCTTTACCAATCTTACATCTGATAGAGGGCATATATCTAATATATATAAAGAACTCAAGAAGTTAGACTCCAGAGAATCAAATAATCCTATTAAAAATGGGGTACACAGCTAAACAAAGAATTTTCAACTGAGGAATACCGAATGGCTGAGAAGCATGTAAACAAATGTTCAACATCCTTAGTCATCAGGAAAATGCAAATCAAAACAATCCTGAAATTCCAACTCACACCAGTCAGAATGGCTAAGAATAAAAACTCAGGTGACAACAGATGCTGACAAGGATATGGAGAAAGAGGAACATTCCTCCACTGTTGGTGAGATTGCAAGCTGGTACAACCACTCTGGAAATCAGTTCCTCAGAAAATTGGACATAGTACTACCCTAGGACTCAGCTATACTACCTACTACTGGCAATACACCCAAAAGATGTTCCAACACATAACAAGGACACATGCTCCACTATGTTCATAGCAGCCTTATTTATAATAGCCAGAAGCTGGAAAGAACCCAGATGTCCTTCAACAGAGGTGTGGATTCAGAAAATGTGGCACGTTTACATAATTGAGTAATTAGCTATTATAAACAATGACTTTATGAAATTCTTAGGCAAATGAGATGGAACTAGAAAATATCCTGAGTGAAGTAACCCCATCACAAATGTACACACATGTTATGTACTCATTGATAAATGGATATTAGCCAAAAAGCTTGGAATACCTAAGAAAAAATTCACAGGTAATGTGAAGTTCAAGAAGAAGGAAGACAAAAATATGGGTGCTTCATTCCTTCTAAAAGAGAGAACAAAATATTCATGGGAGGAAATATAGAGACAAAGAGTGGAGCAGGGAAGAAAGGATCATCCAGAGACTGCCCTACCTGCGATCCATCCAATGTGCAGCCACCAAGCCCAGCATTATTGTTGATGCCAGGAAGTGCTTGATGACTGGAGCCTGATGTCTCCTGAGAGGTTCTGCCAGAGCCTTACTGACACAGATGAGGATACTTGCAGCTAGCCATCAGACTTAGCAGAGGGACCCCAATGGAGGAGTTACAGAAAAGTCTGAAGGAGCTCAAGCGATTTGCAACAACACTGGAAAAAAAACAAAACAAAACAGTTTCAATTAACCAGATCCCACCAGAGCTCCCAGGAACTAAACAACCAAACAATGAGTGTATGTGGAGGAACCCATGATTCCTCCCACATACATACGTAGTAGAGGATAGCATTGTCCAGCATCAATGGGAGGTAAATCCTTTGGTCCTGTGAAGGCTCATTTCCCAATCTGGAAGAATGCCAGGGATTGGTGTGGAAGTGGATGGGTGATAGTGGGAGCTTCCTCATGGAGGAAGGGAGAGCAAGGAGATGGTATGGAGGGGGTGAAGAGGGATAACATTTGAAATATACATATTTTTTAATTAAAAAAAATAAAAAAGAAACCTGTTTTTAACCTCTCATTAGGGGCACATTTTCTAATGAGAAACATTTTCTTTGGATTACTAGCCTTTATTTTTGGATTAAAATGCAGATTTTGAATGTAATTTGAAAAGCAAAACCACATTTCTGCACATCTAAAGCCATTTCCCACTCATATTTAGCCTTACTACTGTATTTACTAGGCCAAAATAATGAGAATTGTAAAATTCAGAACAAAATTTTCTAAAAATCACAATGTTGTGACTATCGACCTGAGTCCAGCAACTAGGCTTCTTATATTTGCTTTGTTTGAAAATTAAGGTATATGACCACATAAAGGACTATCGTTTCAATGTTCCCTTGACTACTCTACAGTATTGAATTATTGGAGGAAAGGAAGGAAGGAAGAAAAGAAGGAAGGAAGGAGTGAAGGAAGGAAGGAAGAAAGAAAGAAAGAAAGAAAGAGAAAGAAAGAAAGAAAGAAAGAAAGAAAGAAAGAAAGAAAGAAAGAAAGAAAGAAAGGAAAATTTAGAGATCATTAATTGTAAGTTTCAGGAAACCAGATACCTGCTACAAATTAGGGTCTGTTAAACATAAGAGGGAGCTATTCCAGTGAAGTCACAATGCTAGGGTCACTTAAACATAACCCAAATAATGATAACAAGAGAAGATGTGTCAATAGGGGTGAGAGATTTCCACAAGTTCCCACCCCTTGTGGAAAGGCTACATGAAACAAATGAATAAGTTTTCTCCATGGATGAGATTCCTTATAGATTATCCAAACACATTGGCCAGCCCTAAACATATATGCATTTAAGTAGAAATAACTTTCCTCAGCAGGCAATATTTATGTTATATATAAAATATTTGTAACAATAATAATTAAAGAAAAATTAGATCATGAATTTAAGAATCACAGAAGCATGGGAGAAATGGAAGGAGGAAAGAATATGGTGAAAAATTATGTGAACTTGGGGTTCCTGTGTGAAATTCTCAAAAACTAAATAAATAAATAAAATTAAGTAAAACACCAGCAACTGAAACTCCACCCACCTATTCACCCACACAATAACAACAACAACAACAACAACAACAACATTAAGGACAACATCCGGGAAGTTTAAGTTAGTTGTACCCTTGATGACAGGGATTTATTAAGAGAAAAATAGAAGAGTGTTCGGCTGAGATGAGTAGCCACAGACTGATCATGTACTCACGATTAGTAAAAAATGTTCCAATGCTAAGACTCAAAGCAAATTTGAACAAGATGAAGATTTGAAGCGATGTATCACTAGTGAAATAAGGCTGACTGCCAAAATCATTAACTTCATTTCTGAGGGAGTGAAGGGTTGCTATTCACCACAGATTTAAACCCCTTAATTCTATAACTTTAATTCATCTAGCTGCTGTCATAGAGAAAAAAATTTAATTGGATGTCAGGAAAATTTTTACTTCTGCATAATACTAAAAGTTGGTATTCATTGTGGTTATCTTAAGAGATTTTCACCAAAGACCAACATTTAAGGACAGCTTTTTACATGAAAGACAGCAGTTATAGGTGGCGTTTATTTCTCAAAGATACATGGAGAAAATTGAAAATAAATCCCATAAAGAAAAGTCTGTAAGCCACAGCCTCTTGAGTTGCAGAGATGAAATTTATGCATAGGCTAAAGTCTGTGTTAAGTACATTTAGACACATAAATGTGGATAAAGAATTAATGACATTGTACACAACACTATTGACAAATGAGTTATTTTATGTGTAATATTCTCTGATTTTTCCTGTATACCAGACATCAGATCATGAATTACTACTTCCTACTAGGTATTATATTAGGGTACAGATACTTAAATCTCAAAGATTCCAGCAAAACAGTAAAGTTCTTCTTTTATATTATGTTAAGAATCATTCAAAAATATTCTCTTTGCACTCATATACATCTATATATTAATGCATATTAAAGTGTATATATTATATGAAGTTTACATAAATGGAGGTTATTGATATTGTATTAGTAATAATTTTCTCTCAACATGTATATAAACCAATCAGGATATTTAGTCTGGTTCAGCCCAGACACGTCACTCATTTGAAAGTTTATTAACAAATGCATTTAGCAATATTTAACATTGATTTTAACTTTTAGATCTTAATTTGTTGTAGAATATCTGTTCAGGCACTTTTAAGATATATTAACTTCTGTTTGGCTCTCAGGCTTTCTGTCTGTTCCTATCAGTTGCTGGCTGAGACCTCTCTGATAACAATTGTAATTACCTCCAATCTACAAATACAGCAGAGTATCGTTAGAGATCATTTCACTGCCCTTTTCCCAGGCATGTTTGGTTCTCTCCTAGGTCTTCGGGCTATCAAGCCTCTGGGTTCTGAGCAGCCAAGCAGTGTCAGGCATGGGCTCCCTCTTGGGCCATGAATATCAAGTGGGACCAATTATTGGTTGGCCAATCCTCCAAGTTCGGTACCATCTTTACCAGAGCTCATTTTGCAGGCAGATTCAATTGTAAGTCAAAGGTTTTGTGCCTGGGTTGGTGTCCCCGTATCCCTACAGGAAGCCAGGCCTGGTTCCAGAAATTGTCTGAGTCAAACTAAGAATCCCCCATCACTAGGAGTCTTTGCTAGGATTACCATTATATATTACAGGGAGTATCCATTGCACAAGGTTTCTGCCTTTCCCCCCAAATTCCATCCCCACTAATTTCAGTCATCACTCCTAGTAGTCCTTCCCTTCATCCTCACCACCTTCCCACAAACGAACCACAAAATCTATTCTAATTTTCCTACTCAGAGAGATCCATGATTTTCCCTTGAGTGTTCTTTGTCACTTAGCATATCTGGGTCTGTGGATTGTAACATGATTGTCCTTTACTCTACAGGAGTCCAAGGAATCCCATAGAAGAGGAGAGAAAGTATAGTGGGAACCAGAGCGTATCAAGAACAACACAAGAACAGGGCCCACAGAATCAAGTAACCAGGGTTTATACAGGTTCACAGACTGAAGCAACAATCAGGGAGCCTGTCTGGTTTAGACATAGGTCACCTTCATATATGTTATATTTATGTAGCTAGGTCTTGTAAGACTCCTCACAGTAGAAGAAGGGCCTATCTCAGAGTCTTTGGTCTGCTTTTGATGCCCTTTTCCTCCTATTAAGTTGCTTCACTCAGCCTTGTTATGAAAGTATGTGTCTAGTTTTATTGTAAATTGTTATGCATTGTTTGGTTGATATCCCTAAGAATCATGTTCTTTTCTGAAGAAAACCAGAGGAGGAAAGGATCTTGAAGAAAGAAGAGATATAGGGGAAGAATGGGAGGAGAGTACAAAGGGGAAATCATGGTCAGGATATAATATATGAGAAAGGAATTTTAAAATATATTAGCATCTACTGTATCCTCTAATTTATTTGAATTTTATTATATCATAACAGTGAATAAAGTGTTTATATAGAAGTTAATAGCATAAAGATATACTACTCATGGGGCTTAGTGAAATTTTGAATTTTTTCCTTCCCTACTTGTGAGACAGAAATATAAGGAACTACTCTTATATTGAAAGCACAACTCAAATCTGTTTGTTTGTATTCAGTTCCTCTCTCCCACCTTCTCTCTGTCTTCCGATTCCATCTATTCTCCTTCAATGTATTATGTAAATGTAAATAAACATACATTATATACTTAAGTGTTTTGGAAACTTTCATTTTTATTGCTTATTTTATTTATTTATATTTCAAACCTTTCTCAGTTTCTCCTCTCCAAATTCCCCATACTATCCCCCTCTCCTTTTCCTCTATGAGGATTATCTCCCTAACCCCATCCCTGCCTCATCCCTCTAGTGCCTCCTTACACTGAGCTATCAAACCTCTACAGGACCAAGTGACTCCTCTTCCAGTGATGCCAAATAAGGCTATCCTCTGCAACACATGTATACTCCGTATATACTCTGTGGTTGGTGGTTTAGTCCCCGGGAGCTCAGCGTGATCAAGTTAGTTGATATTGCTGTTCTTCATATGAAGTTGCAATCTTCTTCAGCTCCTTCAGTCCTTCTCCTAAGTCTTCCATTAGAGTCCCTGGGCTCAATCTTATGGTTGGCTGTGAGACTTTGCATCTGTATTGGTCAAGTGCTGGCAGAGCCTCTCAGTGGACAGCTATACCAGGCACCTGTCAGCAAGCACTTCTTGGCATCAGCAATAGTGTCAGGGTTTGGTTCCTGCAAATGGAATGGATTTCTAGATTGAGCAATTTCTGGGTAGCCTTTCCTTCATTCTCTGCTCCATTATTTTGTCTCTGCATTTTTTAATACAGGAACAATTCTGGGTTAACTTTCTTTTGCAATGGGTAGATGGAACCATCCCTCAGGTATGGGCCATGCCTATCTACTTGAAATGGTCCCTACAGGTTCTTTACCCTCATTTTTGGATATTTGGGCTAATCCTTGTTGAGTCCTGGGAACGTTGAACATATCTGCCTAGGGGAAATTTTGCTGAACAGAGAACACCAATGACTCAGGCTCTGAGATCAACTATTGACAATTGGGACCTCATAAAATTGAAAAGCTTCTGTAATGTAAAGGACGTTGGCACCATGACAAAATAGCAATGTACAGATTGGGACTAGATCTTTACCAATCCTACATTTGACAGAGGACTAATATCCAATATATACAAAGAACTTAAGAAGTTAGATTCCAGAGAATCAAATAATGCCCCCCTCCCAAAAAGAAAATAATGTGGTACAGAGCTAAATGAAGAACTCTCAACTGAGGAATCTCAAACGGCTGAGAAGTACCTAAAGAAATGTTCAACATTCTTAGTCATCAGGAAAATGCAAACGAAAAACAACCCTGAGATTCCATCTCACACCACTCAGAATGGCAAAGATCAAAGACTCAGGTGACAGTAGATCCTGGAAAAGATGTTCAGAAAGTAACACTCCTCCCTTGTTGGTGGGACTGAAAGCTGGTACAACCATTCTGAAAATCAATCTGATGGTTCAGGAAATAGTTTTACCTGAAGTCCCAAATATACCACTCTGGGGCATATATTCAAAGCCATGCACCACATATAACAAAGACACATGCTCACTATGTTCACAGCAGCTTATTTATAACAGCCAGAAACTGGAAACAACATAGATTTCCCTCAACAGAAGAAAGGATATAGAAAATCTACTATATTGCACAATGGAATATTACTCAGCTATTAAATACAATGACTTCATGAAATTCACAGAAAATGGATGGTATTAAAAAAGTATTATCATGGTGGTATCTCTCTCTCTCTCTCTCTCTCTCTCTCTCTCTCTCTCTCTCTCTCACACACACACACACACACACACACACACACACACACACAGTATGTACTTATTGTACTTGTGGATATTATACAAAAGCTCAGAATACCCATTACCCATGATACAACTCACAGACCATATGAAGGTCAAGGAGAAAGAAGACCAAAGAATAGATGCTTTAATCCTACTTAGAAGGGGGAGCAAAATAACCTGGGAGATAGAGGGAGGGAAGGATCTAGAAGGGAGAGAGGAAAGGGAAGAAAAAGAGGAGGACAGGACCTGGCATGTGAAGAGACAGAAGAAAACAATAGAGGGTCAGGAAATTGAACAGGAACATGTGGCAGTGAGAGATGGAGAATTGGGGATAGACATTAGAAAGTCCAGATGCCAGGGAAGCAAGGGGTTTTAGAGAGTTTCTAATATGTGATGGAATAGTTTAAAATTTTTCACAGAAGTACAGTATTTACATCCTTACCACCTTCCCTCTTCCACTTCCACATCCTACAATGTTATCATCTCAAATTCACGTCCCTTCAATAAATATGGTAACACAACACACACACACACACACACACACACACACACACACACACACACACACACACACAAGCACAGTGAAATTCATTTACTCTTGTTCATATATGAACATGTATTATAACTGATGACTTGGAACTTGATAACCTATTCAAGATTTTTTTTCCTGAGAAAAGCTCATTCCCTTTCTTGCAACAGCCACTGGTTGTGTATAGGTCCTTAGGAATTCTCAAATATTTTTGTTCATACATGAAGATTAGCTGCAGAACTAAATATAAAGAAGACAAAAAAATTAATGTCTTTGGAATGCAAAGAGATGTGCTTCTTCAACACACAAAGAATTGTGACAAGCCTTTGCCATGATGTACCAGCTTTCTGGCAACTAAGGTAAGACGATCTAGCTTTCTTATCCATATCCATATTTTTCATGGAAAAAAATACATGCATCTCTACTCTGTCCTCAGCATCAAAGTATCTGCTCTTCTTTCCCTCTGTTCTCTCACCATCAAAAGTGCCTATTACATAGAGAAGTGGAGTATATTGTATACCAAGATTAGTCATTTTAGCAGATCTACAATAATGTATTATGTTCTCTGAAGGAAGTTGAATATGTTTTAAAATAAACTCTGGAAAGGAATCCTTAAGTTGAAGAAGATGAGCCCAGGGTCACTAGGCTCTTCTTTTGCTAGAACTTTGAGTAAGCTAATCTGGTTTAGTCTGTTTTCTTTTCATTGTAAGTGAATACCAAGCAGTGTAGTTGCTGTCATGCATCCATGACACAATTTAAGAAGAAAGGAACCCCCCTAGGAGAAGAAACTCAGAATATTTGCACAGGTGCTCCACAAGAGGGACAAAAACTTCAGAGCTAGAGTCAGAATGTGGGGTGGTGATGTTTCTACTATACTTGATCGAGTTATCATTCTGCCTTTCCCACACTTAACATTTACTTTTCTAAATGAACCATAACACCAAAATAATCCCATGGAATGAAATGCATTTAAGTGTTTGCTTTGTAACTCAGTAGAAACTACAGGAGTTGGATAATTACTTCTTATATTAGCAGCCTTCTTTATACAGCTTTATGATTAACAGTCTCAAATACTATGTTCTCTGTAAATTATCTAATCTTTACAAGAATAATTAGGTATATAAAGATTGAACAAAGTATAGAGTGACTCAAACCACAAAATTGAGGAGTTTGAATTTGTAACCTTGAGTTAGGTGAAATTTTCATAGAAGCTTTTTAATTTTTTTATTTCTATTGAAAATAGATTATGCCCAGACCTTATCCGATCCCACAGCACTCTGTGCCCAAATCCTTAGGGTAGAGAGCTGGATGCTCTGAAGTGCAGAAAAATCCTGAGAGCTCAGAGGAGACCACCACTTCTGCTCAAGAGATACCTACCTAGAGCCTTCCGGACACAGGAAACTAGAAGGAGTCAGGGACAGGATCTTTCCAGATTCTGCCTACAACCAGCCCTTAAAGTTATTTGCCAGGAGCGCTGAGACACCTGAGATCAGAGGTAAGACCACCACTTCTGCCTTGAGGGACCTGCCTGGAGCCCTTAGGACATAGGAACAAGGAGCAGTCTGGGACAGAATCCTACAGGTTTCTGCCTGTGCCCAGAGCTGACCTGGTCCAACAGCTTTCTGAAGCCAGATCCCAATGGGAAAAAAACAGTCCCCAGGAGTGCTGACACAGGCTTACAGGAGGGACAAGCCACTGTCCAGCTAACACCAGAATCAACCAGATGGCTAGAGCAAACACAGGAACCTAAGCAACAGAAACCGTCATCTGAGCACAATTCTCCAACCAAAGCAAATACTGGATATCCCAACACAATGGAAAAGCAAGACTTGGATATAACATCACATCTCATTATGATGATAGAGGACTTTAAGAAGGACATAAATAACTCCCTTAAGGAAATACAGGACAACACAGGTAAACAGTAGAAGGACTTAGAGAGGAAACACAAAAATCCCTTAAAGAATTACAGGAAAACATAAACAAACAGGTGAAGGAATTGAACAAAACCATCCAGAATCTAAAATTAGAAATAGAAACAATAAAGAAATCACAAAGGGAGACAACCTTGGAGATAGAAAATCTAGGAAAGAGATCAGGAGTCATAGACACAAGCATCACCAACAGAATTCAAGATATAGAACAGAAAATCTCAAGGGCAGAAGATACCATAGAAAACAACCATAAAACATATGGTTTCTTTTATGACAACCATAAAAGAAAATTTAAAATGCAAAAAGCTCCTAAACCAAAATATCCAGGAAATCCAGAACAAAATGAGAAGATCAAACCCAATGATAACAGGTTTAGAAGGGAGTGAAGCCAGAAGCTGGAAAAAACCCAGATGTCTTTCAACAGAGGAATGAATTCAAAAAATGTGGTACATCTACACAATGGAATATTACTCAGCTATCAAAAACAATGACCTCCTCATGAAATTCATAGACAAATGAAATTCATAGAACTAGAAAATATCATCCTGAGTGAGGTAACCCAATCACAGAAAAACACACTTGGTATGCACTCATTGATAAGTAGATATTAGCCCAAAAGCTCGAATTACCCAAGACACTTCACTGCTTTCATTGTGTCCCATAAGTTTGGGTATGTTGTGCCTTTATTGATGTCTTTTTTTTTCTTGGTAATTGTTCCACTTTCATTTTGTTGTGATATAATATCTTGACAAAAACAACGTAAAGGAATGATGTGGTTATTTCAGCTTATAACTCTAGTGTATATGCCATCAACTGAAAGGAAGAAAATATCAAGGCAGGAAATAGAGTACCTATTCTGGATCCATCTACAGTCAATAATAAAGAAAATAAATGCATTCCTTTTTGCTTGCACCTAGCTTTCTCCTTATATTTCTTTCCATCATTTAATCATTCATGGGAAACGTGTAACGTGTAATGGGCTAGATATTCCTTCATCAAATAAGAAACATTACAATTCCCTAAGGATATGTCCACTGCCCAACTTCATATAATAATTCATCATTAAGACTCTATGTCCAGTACTCCTGAGTTTGTCAAGTTAATAATTACCTCTCATCAGCACAGCAACATTCTCTTGTCTTATGATCATTTCTATGATTTTATGTTCTAGAAGGACAAAAGCTGGAAGGGTCCCTTTCTATTCTAGGTCTTCTTGGGGATGTAGAAAACATCTGTTCTTCTTTCTATAGTTCCAAAACTCTTCCTTATGCTGACATGAACAATGTGCGATTGTCCCAGATGTAGAGGTAAAAATGCAAGTTTCTGAAAGAAATAGCAAATGGAAACTCAGTGTTAGCATGGATCCATTTGCTACTTGCATCTGGCTCTAATTCAAGCCAAAAATCCCTGTTAGCTCCAATGAGAAAGAACATGTCTGCCTATTAGTTTTCTTTCCTTTTTGTTCCTCCAAAATGTTAAACCAATGTGAATTCATTAGATTAATTAATTAATTAATTGATTTCTCCAATGCATAATTTCAGTTAAAGGGAATATAAATAACGTAATACCACCCAAGGTGTCTGAAAAACTGTCCCCTGGTACTTCTGTTGCTCAGATTTTTTCTCCACCCATGGAATCAGAAAGATTCTAGTGACCAGGAAAAAAAAACTGACACTTTACTGCCTGACATATTCAGAGATCACTTACTTCTTTTTATTTACTGACAAGTATATCTTAAAATAGTGCTTGGGATATATCAGTAACTAGTAACTATTTGTGAACCTAAATTATTGGTGAGTCCTTAATTTATAAGAAAAGTAAACCCAATTTCACAGTGAAATCTGGATTAGAAGGGAAAAGTCATTTTCCCAACAAGAACATGATAAACGTCATGAAAGATAGTGGTCTCTAAAATAAACTGTGAATATTCTAATATAATTGATACAATCATCTGAAGGAAAGTATAATTTTTGTCAATTAATGAACCCTAAATAGCTGGAGTGACTATGTGTGCTAAATTCAATCTTACCACCATCACAGTTGCCTGTATCGTTCAAGAAATACATCCGAAATCCTGAGCTACCAGAAGGCTCTTGCTTACTTTATCTACTTTTTGTATATGTTGTACAGATCAGATACACTCAGACATTTTTTGCTCAATATTCTAACTCACATGTTCTTTGGATCCTGAGGTAAAAGGCTAAAATAGAGGAACTGTGCTCTTCTAAACTTAAGAATAACAGAGCAGAGCCACTTGTGGTCCACAAGTGTACACTAAAAATGCACTTTTGCAGAAAGGAAAGCACTAGTGGTCACATGTCAGTTTATTTCTGGATTACTTTTCTGTTTCAACAGTGCTGTCTGTATCTTCTTACCTATATTTCCTCATCCTACTCCTTTCCATTATTCCATGTAACAGAGTCCTTTGGTTATGCTCTTCTTTGTCTTCAGCCTGGCATCTGAACATACGTTTGTATGGGAATAAGGAGAAGTACTCCCACATTTCATAATTATAAACAGCACAAAGATAGTGGAATAAGAGCGTGCATGTCAGGCTCACAAAGGTTTTTCTTGATTATAGATGGAACAGGCAGGAAGACAACAGAGTGACTGCAGCAGCCTTCAGTATGCTGGTATTGCTTTAAGGTGACAATTAAGTCTGAGTGTTGTATCCCCATGAAGAATATCATTTTAGGTCCAACCCTTCCATCTCCATGTTTCATTTATGACACATATGATAATAACAGCAAAATCCTTTCTAGTTGTTTAAAGAAGACACTTCTTGCTTAATTGTTTGTACATGCCACCCTATCCATACCAACTTCTTTTGCTGATCTACTTCAGAAAATATCTACAGTGAGATTTTAACATCCTTAGGGCAGAAAATCTTCTAAAATCTCTTATGTATTTTTGACATGATTAATCACAGTGGTGACAATCTAAAATGGACAGTATTAACTACTGCTAGAAAAAAATTAAGCCAAGTGGAAATATATGTATGTCAAAAAATTGAATTTATATTCTCACACAAAAATGGATGTTTAGGACATACAATACACAGATTAATCCAGCTGTAGTTGAAATATTGAGTGATTCACTCAATACTCCTGGGCAGTTTTAAAATGTTTTATTTATAATAATATAGTAGTCAAACCTAAAGCATGAGCTTCTAACAACAAACTAATGATGACAGCACAGACATTCATACTGTATAAAAGGCAAAGACCAAATCATATTTTACTTGTAGTAACGACATAATTTTAATTACAGTAACTTGTGTACTAAGTGCACATGTAAATAGTACAAATGTTACTAGAAGTGGTGTTGGATGGCACTATTTTTTATTGAATGTTTATTTACATTTCAAATGTTATCTCCTTTCCCAGTTACCCCTCCGCAAACCCCCTTCCTATTTTTTATTCTCCTGCTTCTATGAGGGTGCTCCCCTAACTACCCACCCACTCCCACTTCCCCTCCCTGGTTTTCCCCTATACTGGGGCATCGAGCCTTCACAGAACCAAGGGCAACCCCTCCCACTGATGCTACATATGCAGGTAGAGCTACGGGTCCCTCCATGTGTACTCTTCGGTTGGTGGTTTAGTCCCTAGGAGCTCTGAAGGGTCTGGCTGGTTGATATTTTTATTCTTCCTATGGGATTGCAAATCCCTTCAGCTCCTTCAGCCCCCTCCCACTACTAAAGCTATTATTTATGTCTCAAAAGATTTCCTGAGATTGGTGCAAAATGAAAGACTCCCTTTTCTTAAGATGGCTTCTATTTTTAGTGACCCCAATTTACACACCTTCTACTTGAGGAATATCACATAGTTCTTAGCAAAATTACAATCACTACTTCCTCTCTCAATATAAGACCCTGTTCAGCATACACCAGGGGTTCCTGGAATGTCTCTCCATGCAAATGAGGCATTCCCAAAATGTTAAGCTCCATACAATGATTTACATTCACCCTGAATACCCCTTCCCACACTTCAAGGTTCATGTAGGCTTTCTTTACTTCAAATAAGGCACAGGCAGCTTTTCACTGAATTTTGTCTAAGAGAGCTGTTTGATTGAATACCATCTAAAGAGCGGTAACATTGAAATCCTCAGAGAAGACCTTCTTCAGGCACTCACTGGATGGAGATCCTGCCAACCCACACATTCTGGACTCTGCTCCTGAGTGGGAAAGTGAAGCATAAACCGACAAAGGAACACCTGCTCATGCACACAATTGCACTATAAGTATTGTGAGTTGTCACTTCATAACAATGCTGTAGCTAATAGGAGGACCACCAATAATAACCAAGCAATGCCCTATTTCTATTTTGTAGAATGTAATACAAATTAATAAAAGTAGATCATGTACAGAATACAGTGAATATTTTCATATTCCACATCTATCATGGTTTTAGGAACTCATATTTTTACTGCAGAGTATAAAGCATTAAGTTTAAGGTTTTATAAACATATTATTATGATGCAGAAAGAAATTAAAACTGATTATGTCCAGGGCAATTCTCACTGACATTAACCATCAAACAGAATATAAAGCTAATGTTGATATTAGTGGGTTGAGATGAAGAACAAATTAGTCTGTGATTCAGACTATCTTAGTAATAATTAATAAGGCTTTGATAAGATGTGTGACTGTAAAATCAGCAAATTGCAACATGAATACCGTGGGAACTGCAGTCTTGTTAAGAACAAGTTCATAATTTAAACCAGCTGGAGCCTGTTTCATCCTGCTGTAGCACGTTGCTAGCTTCGGCAGAAGTCAGTGATGACTGACATATCTCAGATGGAAACACACATTACTCTTTCCCCAGGTTTTATCTTTCTTCCTTTCCTCTTTCTTAAGGGTACATATTTCCTCCTCTCTTGATACAAGCAGAAACCATACCATTGAAATGATAACAGACTTTCCTCAGATTAATGACTTCTTCCTTCAGTTAAGATAAAACAGGAGCAAAGATTTCTCTCACAGTCCAATCAGGCACCATTCTGCTCATCTTTTTTTCTTTTTTCTTTTGGATTCTGTTTTTTTGTTTGGTTGTTTGTTTTGCACTCTTCTCGTAGTTACTTAAGAAATTAAGATACCCAGGATTTGTTCAAATGTACCAAAAAGAGTTTTGCTCCTGTCCATTCTTGGACATTCAAAACCAAGTATAAACATATCACCTTAAAAACACTATAGGAAAAGAGTAGATGACCATTCCTTGAAGTAATAAAGAACATCATATCCCTGAACATGAGATCTAAACCTTGCTATGTCTGGGAAAAATAGAAACTGTTTTCACTCTAACATATGGGCTAAGGACACAGAATGAATTCAGGTATATTCAGATATATTCAAATTACTACTCCTCTGAGAAATTTTATGACACCAATCCCTCTCATATTCTCACATGGCTCATACTTGAAGCAAAAATAATAAAATATTTTATAAAATACTATGTGAAAAGTACTCAGCTCAGTGCACATTAGTCCATTGATAAAGAGTAGTACTGGATGTTAGTCAGTGCCAGTCAAATAGGGTACTGTAGGAATTTGTAGATGTGTGTGAAGCATCAGTTGATCCTAAGACCTTCCTTATATTACACATGTCTGATATTAACATGGACATCCAGTAACAAAGGAAGCGAAGCCAAAGAGAGATTAAAACTCCCCTCCCCTAGTGAATACCATTAATGACAGGCTCTTCTCAATTGTGATTCATTTTGTTTCTAACTACACTTCACTTCCTCTAACTCTTCAGCTAAGTATTTCCCAGTAATGTTCATACTGCAGGCTTTCTATCACCCCATCATTAATGTTTCTGTTCCAGAGTTAATAACATACTGAACGAGCTGCTAGTGATAAATCAAGAACAACAACACTTGTTGATTTATGTTCTCACATCAGAGGCTTGCTGGAAGTCAAACATTCATGATGTGTAAGCAATTTTGACATAGTTGCTACAGAAACAATCTTAAGGCCCTGTAAATGGTGGTGTGAGGTAATCAGAAATCCATTAAGAGAAACAGGGTGTTGAATTCCCACCTCATTCTATACACAAAGCTGAGAGTCCTTTGTACTAGAAACATATCTAAACTGTCTAACCATGAAAATTTATAAATATACTCCCAAAACAGGTGTATTCCTTTCAGTAAGGAAAATTTTATGAAACTAGGCAGAAAGGGTAAATGTAATTAAAATTCCCTTAAGACCCCAGATATTTGAAAGGTAGGGAAGAGATAATATAGATGAGAGGAAACTGGTAAAAATATGTTTACAATGAAGAAAAATTCAACATATGTTAACAAATTTCTACCTTTCAAATCTTGATAAAGTACATTAGAGATGAGCAAAATAGTTCCAAATCTTTTGTTAAATATCTAGAACATATCAAAATAACAATCATTAAAATTCATGAATCCCATAAAAATCACAAAGAGATGATAAGTTCTGTTTCCTACATATCAAACATACATGCGTACAAAGTTGTAAAATTAAACAGGATGATAGAAACTTTGTTCACACATTGGAAATTAGTGTAAATCGGAGTGGTTTTAGCAATAAGTATGAACTGGAAAAGATCAAGTAAAATCTCAAGAAACATAACCAACAATGTCTATGGAAAGATCTCCACAGTTGAGAAGAGACCAAAGAAGGACTGACAAAATCATGGCTAAATGCACTGGATTATGTTCCCCTCAGAAGATTTCAAATAAAAATTAACAATGGAGTAAAGAGTGCTACAAAATAAAAATAGGTAAATAGCCTTCCTGGTTGCTGCCGCCGCAGAGAGCTCGTGGGCAGCACGCCACTAGCAAACTTGAGCATCGGGATCACAGGTAAGACCAACTTTTCTGCTGCAAGAGACCTGCCTGGTGAACTCGGGACACACAGAGGCAGAATTCCTCTAGGACCGGGCACTTCCTGTGTTTACCGGGAGTCCCACACCCGCGGATCCCTGCCCGCAGCAGCTCTCTGCTCCCAGACCCCGTGGGAGAGAGACCTCACCGCCTGGTCAGGTGGGCACTCCTGAGGCTGCAGAGCAGAAGAGACCACCAACACTGCCCACCCCTGCCCACATCCCTGGCCCAAGAGGAAACTGTATAAGGCCTCTGGGTTCCCGTGGGGGAGGGCCCAGGAGCAGCAGGACCCCTGCACCTGAGACACCGCCGGAACCTGAAGGAACAGACCAGATAAACAGTTCTCTGCACCCAAATCCCATGGGAGGGAGAGCTAAACCTTCAGAGAGGCAGACACACCTGGGAAACCAGAAGAGACTGCACTCTGCACACATCTCGGACGCCAGAGGAAAACACCAAACGCCATCTGGAACCCTGGTGCACTGAAGCTCCTGGAAAGGGCGGCACAGATCTTCCTGGTTGCTGCCGCCACAGAGAGCTCATGGACAGCACCCCGAGAATGAACTTGAGCCTCGGGACCACAGGTAAGACCCACTTTTCTGCTGCAAGTGACCTGCCTGGTGAACTCAAGACACAGGTCCACAGGAACAGCTGAAGACCTGTAGAGAGGAAAAACTACACGCCTGAAAGCAGAACACTCTGTCCCCATAACAGGCGGAAAGAAAACAGGAAAACAGGTCTACAGCACTCCTGACACACAGGCTTATAGGACAGTCTAGCCACTGTCAGAAATAGCAGAACAAAGTAACACTAGAGATAATCTGATGGCAAGAGGCAAGCGAAGGAACCCAAGCAACAGAAACCAAGACTACATGGCATCATAGGAGCCCAATTCTCCCACGAAAGCAAATACGGAATATCCAAACACACCAGAAAAGCAAGATCTAGTTTCAAAATCATATTTGATCATGATGCTGGAGGACTTCAAGAAAGACGTGAAGAACTCCCTTACAGAACAAGTAGAAGCCTACAGAGAGGAATCACAAAAATCTCTGAAAGAATTCTAGGAAATCATAAATAAACAAGTAGAAGCCCATAGAGAGAAGTCACAAAAATCCCTGAAAGAATTCCAGGAAATCATAAATAAACAAGTAGAAGCCCATAGAGAGGAGTCACAAAAAATCCCTGAAAGAATTCCAGGAAAACACAATCAAACAGCTGAAGGAATTAAAAATGGAAATAGAAGCAATCAAGAAAGAACACATGGAAACAACCCTGGATATAGAAAACCAAAAGAAGAGACAAGGAGCTGTAGATACGAGCTTCACCAACAGAATACAAGAGATGGAAGAGAGAATCTCAGGAGCAGAAGATTCCATAGAAATCATTGACTCAACTGTCAAAGATAATGTAAAGTGGAAAAAGCTACTGGTCCAAAACATACAGGAAATCCAGGAATCAATGAGAAGATCAAACCTAAGGATAATAGGTATAGAAGAGAGTGAAGACTCCCAGCTCAAAAAACCAGTAAATATCTTCGACAAAATCATAGAAGAAAACATCCCTAACCTAAAAAAAGAGATACCCATAGGTATACAAGAAGCCTACAGAACTCCAAATAGATTGGACCAGAAAAGAAACACCTCCCGTCACATAATAGTCAAAACACCAAACGCACAAAATAAAGAAAGAATATTAAAAGCAGTAAGGCAAAAAGGTCAAGTAACATATAAAGGCAGACCTATCAGAATCACGCCAGACTTTTCCCCAGAAACTATGAAGGCCAGAAGATCCTGGACTGATGTCATACAGACCCTAAGAGAACACAAATGCCAGCCCAGGTTACTGTATCCTGTAAAACTCTCAATTAACATAGATGGAGAAACCAAGATATTACATGACAAAACCAAATTTACACAATATCTTTCTACAAATCCAGCACTACAAAGGATAATAAATGGTAAAGCCCAGCATAAGGAGGCAAGCTATACCCTAGAAGAAGCAAGAAACTAATCGTCTTGGCAACAAAACAAAGAGAAGAAAAGTACACAAACATAACCTCACATCAAAATATGAATATAACAGAAAACAATAATCACTATTCCTTAATATCTCTCAATATCAATGGCCTCAACTCCCCAATAAAAAGACATAGATTAACAAACTGGATATGCAACGAGGACCCTGCATTCTGCTGCCTACAGGAAACACACCTCAGAGACAAAGACAGACACTACCTCAGAGTGAAAGGCTGGAAAACAATTTTCCAAGCAAATGGTCGGAAGAAGCAAGCTGGAGTAGTCATTCTAATATCAAATAAAATCAATTTTCAACTAAAGGTCATCAAAAAAGATAAGGAAGGACACTTCATATTCATCAAAGGAAAAATCCACCAAGATGAACTCTCAATCCTAAATATCTACACCCCAAATACAAGGGCACCTACATAAAAAAAAACCTTACTAAAGCAAAACACACATTGCACCTCACACAATAATAGTAGGAGATTTCAACACCCCACTCTCATCAATGGACAGATCATGGAAACAGAAATTAAACAGAGACGTAGACAGACTAAGAGAAGTCATGAGCCAAATGGACTTAACAGATATTTACAGAACATTCTATCCTAAAGCATAAGGATATACCTTCTTCTCAGCTCCTCATGGTACTTTCTCCAAAATTGACCATATAATTGGTCAAAAAACGGGCCTCAACAGGTACAGAAAGAGAGAAATAATCCCATGCGTGCTATCGGACCACCACGGCCTAAAACTTGTCTTCAATATCAATAAGGGAAGAATGCCCACATATACGTGGAAATTGAACAATGCTCTACTCAATGATAACCTGGTAAAGAAAGAAATTAAAGACTTTTTAGAATTTAATGAAAATGAAGGTGCAACATACCCAAACTTATGGGACACAATGAAAGCTGTGCTAAGAGGAAAACTCATAGCGCTGAGTGCCTACAGAAAGAAACAGGAAAGAGCATATGTCAGCAGCTTGACAGCACACCTAAAAGCTCTAGAACAAAAAGAAGCAAATACACCCAGGAGGAGTAGAAGACAGGAAATAATCAAACTCAGAGCTGAAATCAACCAAGTAGAAACAGAAAGGGCCATAGAAAGAATCAACAGAACCAAAAGTTGGTTCTTTGAGAAAATCAACAAGATAGATAAACCCTTAGCCAGACTAACGAGAGGACACAGAGAGTGTGTCCAAATTAACAAAATCAGAAATGAAAAGGGAGACATAACTACAGATTCAGAGGAAATTCAAAAAATAATCAGATCTTACTATAAAAGCCTATATTCAACAAAATGTGAAAATCTGCAGGAAATGGACAATTTCCTAGACAGATACCAGGTACCGAAGTTAAATCAGGAACAGATAAACCAGTTAAACAACCCCATAACTCCTATGGAAATAGAAGCAGTCATTAAAGGTCTCCCAACCAAAAAGAGCCCAGGTCCAGACAGGTTTAGTGCAGAATTCTATCAGACCTTCATAGAAGATCTCATACCAATACTATCCAAACTATTCCACAAAATTGAAACAGATGGAGCACTACCGAATTCCTTCTATGAAGCCACAATTACTCTTATACCTAAACCACACAAAGACCCAACAAAGAAAGAGAACCTCAGACCACTTTCCCTTATGAATATTGACGCAAAAATACTCAATAAAATTCTGGCAAACCGAATCCAAGAGCACATCAAAACAATCATCCACCATGATCAAGTAGACTTCATCCCAGGCATGCAGGGATGGTTTAATATATGGAAAACATCAACGTGATCCATTATATAAACAAACTGAAAGATCAAAACCACATGATCATTTCATTAGATGCTGAGAAAGCATTTGACAAAATTCAACACCCCTTCATGATAAAAGTCCTGGAAAGAATAGGAATACAAGGCCCATACCTAAACATAGTAAAAGCCATATACAGCAAACCAGTTGCTAACATTAAACTAAATGGAGAGAAACTTGAAGCAATCCCACTAAAATCAGGAACTAGACAAGGCTGCCCACTCTCTCCCTACTTATTCAATATAGTTCTTGAAGTTCTAGCCAGAACAATCAGACAACAAAAGGAGGTCAAGGTGATACAGATCGGAAAAGAAGAAGTCAAAATATCACTATTTGCAGATGATATGATAGTATATTTAAGTGATCCCAAAAGTTCCACCAGAGAACTACTAAAGCTGATAAACAAGTTCAGCAAAGTGGCTGGGTATAAAATTAACTCAAATAAATCAGTAGCCTTCCTCTACACAAAAGAGAAACAAGCCGAGAAAGAAATTAGGGAAACGACACCCTTCATAATAGACCCAAATACTATAAAGTACCTCGGTGTGACTTTAACCAAGCAAGTAAAAGATTGTACAATAAGAACTTCAAGACACCGAAGAAAGAAATTGAAGAAGACATCAGAAGATGGAAAGATCTCCCATGCTCATGGATTGGCAGGATTAATATAGTAAAAATGGCCATTTTACGGCGATCTACAGATTCAATGCAATCCCCATCAAAATACCAATCCAATTCTTCAAAGAGTTAGACAGAACAATTTGCAAATTCATCTGAATAACAAAAACCCAGGATAGCTAAAACTATCCTCAACAATAAAAAGGACTTCAGGGGGAATCCCTATCCCTGAACTCAAGCAGTATTACAGAGCAATAGTGATAAAAACTGCATGGTATTGGTACAGAGACATGCAGATAGACCAATGGAATAGATTTGAAGACCCAGAAGTGAACCCACATACCTATGGGTACTTGATTTTTGACAAAGGAGCCAAAACCATCCAATGGAAAAAAGATAGCATTTTCAGCAAATGGTGCTGGTTCAACTGGAGGTCAACATGTAGAAGAATGCAGATCGATCCATGCTTATCCCACTGTACAAAGCTTAAGTCCAAGTGGATCAAGGACCTCCATATCAAACCAGACACACTCAAACTCAATAGAAGAAAAACTAGGGAAGCATCTGGAACACATGGGCACTGGAAAAATTTCCTGAACAAAACACCAATGGCTTATGCTCTAAGATCAAGAATCGACAAATGGGATCTCATAAAACTGCAAAAGCTTCTGTAAGGCAAAGGACACTGTGGTTAGGACAAAGGCAACCAACAGATTGGGAAAAGATCTTCACCAATCCTACAACAGATAGAGGCCTTATATCCAAAATATACAAAGAACTCAAAAAGTTAGACCGCAGGGAGACAAATAACCCTATTAAAAAATGGGGTTCAGAGCTAAACAAAGAATTCACAGCTGAGGAATGCCGAATGGCTGAGAAACACCTAAAGAAATGTTCAACATCTTTAGCCATAAGGGAAATGCAAATCAAAACAACCCTGAGATTTCACCTCACACCAGTGAGAATGGCTAAGATCAAAAACTCAGGTGGCAGCAGATGCTGGCGAGGATGTGGAGAAAGAGGAACACTCCTCCATTGTTGGTGGGATTGCAGACTGGTACAACCATTCTGGAAATCAGTCTGGAGCTTCCTCAGAAAATTGGACATTGAACTGCCTTAGGATCCAGGTATACCTCTCTTGGGCATATACCCAAATATGCCCCAACATATAAAAAAGACACGTGCTCCACTATGTTCATCGAAGCCTTATTTATAATAGCCAGAAGCTGCAAAGAACCCAGATGCCCTTCAACAGAGGAATGGATACAGAAAATGTGGTACATCTACACAATGGAATATTACTCAGTTATCAAAAACAATGACTTTATGAAATTCGTAGGCAAATGGTTGGAACTGGAAAATATCATCCTGAGTGAGCTAACCCAATCACAGAAAGACATACATGGTATGCACTCATTGATAAGTGGCTATTAGCCCAAATGCTTGAATTACCCTAGATGCCTAGAACAAATGAAACTCAAGACGGATGATCAAAATGTGAATGCTTCACTCCTTCTTTAAAAGGGGAACAAGAATACCCTTGGCAGGGAAGAGAGAGGCAAAGATTAAAACACAGACTGAAGGAACACCCATTCAGAGCCTGCCCCACATGTGGCCCATACATATACAGCCACCCAATTAGACAAGATGGATGAAGCAAAGAAGTGCAGACCGACAGGAGCCGGATGTAGATCGCTCCTGAGAGACACAGCCAGAATACAGCAAATACAGAGGCGAATGCCAGCAGCAAACCACTGAACTGAGAATAGGACCCCGTTGAAGGAATCAGAGAAAGAACTGGAAGAGCTTGAAGGGGCTCAAGACTCCATATGTACAACAATGCCAAACAACCAGAGCTTCCAGGGACTAAGCCACTACCTAAAGACTATACATGGACTGACCCTAGACTCTGACCTCATAGGTAGCAATGAATATCCTAAGTAAGAGCACCAGTGGAAGGGAAGCCCTGGGTCCTGCTAAGACTGAACCCCCAGTGAACTAGACTGTTGGGGGAGGGCGGCAATGGGGGAGGGTTGGGAGGGGAACACCCATAAGGAAGGGGGGGAAGGGGAGGGGAGGGGATTTTTGCCGGAAACCAGGAAAGGGAATAACACTCGAAATGTATATAAAGAAATACTCAAGTTTAAAAAAAAAATCCAGTTGAATAACTTCTACAGATTAAAATGATACATTTTTTATTTCATTTAAAAAATAGATAAATATCCAAGGAAAATCTTAGTGATGTAAATAAACTAAAAAACAATGCACACAAAGGGCGCTGTTCCAATTATGAGCAAACTACGTTACATTACTTGCTAGTTTATTAATAATTGATGGAACTAAATATGTAGCAAAGAAAAACTCAAATCAGGAATGTAGAAGATGCTTAGTACTAGTGATGCAATGGGAAAGCTGGGTACGCAGCCACATTCCTGGAACTGAGAGGACTTTTGAGAGTGAACACAGGAGGTTTGCCCTGATCAAGGCCAATCTGGGTTCAACAATAAATTCCAGGACAGCTAAACCTACAGTGTGTCATGTTGTCCCCAAAATAAATAAATATTACATACATAAATACAAATTTTGAAAGGGGAAAATCTGGATTTGAGAAAAATGTTATCTTGTTGGTGTTGGTGTTTTCACTGAAAGGATTTGTTTGTTTATTTTCATCAATGTTTTCAAGAGTTCTAGAGTTCCAATTGGAGCTAGCAGATGGATGTAAAGAGATAAATGTTTCAATATTTTTAATAAAAATATAGATAAGTGTGTGTGAGAACCCCACTGTGTCTAGAAAGAAACATTACACAATTCATTTCATTCAATCTTACATTATGGACTGAACTGTCCAAATTTCTGCACTCAAGAGTTGTGACTTAGAACCAGAGAGTGGACAAACAGAAAAAACTATTTGACAACACTCTGTAGATAGAGTTAATAGATATTCTGTGGAGTCTTAATGAAAGTGGGTGTCATCATGAAATTCAAGATTTCTCTCTGTACCTCCCAATGAATGCAACCATGGAAGCACCAAAAAGACTGGAGCCAAGAAGAAAGCAGCCTAGTGAAGTCAGATTAGAAAGCTTAATGTTATAATTGCAGCTTCACAAACTGCGTCTGCTTCTTAAGAAGAATAAGTCTAGAGATATCCAGTAGAGGATTGTTAACACGTTACTAAAATTTGTTAGAATGAACCAGATTATCCAGAGCAGGAGTTTATAGTGTACAGGTCACATTATGAAGAAATGTAATACTTAGATGTAGAGTTTGGAGCAGACATGACAACACATAGAGAGAAACAGAAAACTATGAGAGACTGATTTTATTCTTGCAAGAAAACAAGATCTATCTTGAGGAATCAACATTGAACATGTGGGGCAGCCAACATGGGACACCACACTCTGGAGGTGGATGTGGAAGAAAGAGAATGGCACAGTCATCCCTGCATGTATAGTGAGTTAGAAGGCAGCTGTGGTACTTGATAACTTGTTACAAAATCAATAAAAATATCAAAAATCATAAAGCAGTAACAATGAGGTACAGGAAGAGGGACTGTGCATCACCTGGCTCATCAAAATTCATTCAGACTTACATTTTGTATGTGCACATATTTTTAATGCTTTTAAATGCACATTGTAATTGCATTTAGCTATGACAGAGAAGAGCCAGAATATAATATAAAAAAGAGAAAAGAATCTACAAGAAAAGGTTATAAATTCTAAACCCAGCTTGGGACGTGTGATTGTCATCCATTTCTCGGGAGATAAAGGAGAAAGGATCCGCAGTCCTTGTTCATTTTCATAGACATCAGAGATTCAGACCAGTCTAGGCTATGTGAAAATCTCCCTCACACACACACACACACACACACACACACACACACACACACACACACACACACACACACACACAAAGACACACAGAGAGGGGAGAGACACAGAGAGACAAAGAAGGGGAAGAGGGAGGAGACAGAGACTTGAGAAGGAGAAGGAGGAAAAGAGGTATACGTGCATTCTAACTCTGATACAATGAAGACAAACTTGGTAGATGTAGAATCAAGACCTTAAAAACTCGAATAACTTTCTGAGTGGAAAACAAGCACTTGCTGATAACCGCCACTTGGGATTAGCTAGCATTTTGATGGTACGACATCCTCATGTGGTTGTAAACATTATGTCAGTGCACGTAGTAGTTGGAAATCACAATAGTGGTTTCTTTCTTAAAGCACAAATAGATTCTTTGACTGTCAAGAAAATTATGTTTCAGGTTATATCTCAAATCTGCAGATCACTTTGTCAAATCCAGATAGAAAGTGGATTAAAATGCATTAATGATAAACAGCATAAATTGAGGTCAAGATTTTGGAGTACTGTAACACAAAAATAAGTGACATGAAACCTGTTCCTACCTACAGGAGGTTTTTTCATATCACTCTTTAAATTCATAAAAGATGTGGATAGTGGCTTGAGGATAGACTGCTTGCCAACTAGCTAGAAAGTGTGACTGTGGTGGTCCATCATCATGGGACTTGTTAATGTCCTACCTCTGTATGACATAGTGGTGTGTGGTTTTGCTGTAACTATCATTTGGGGAATCGTGAATCCTTAATCCCTGTGTTAGGATAACAGGAATATTCACAATACAACATATGGCTTTCCTTTCCATATTTGTTCACATATAAACAAAGCAGAAATATGCAAAGTACTTGTTGTAAATAGAACTCAGAGAACATGAAGCTGGTCCTGTGGTACTTCATCCCTTGCCTCTACTGTGGTTAGATGTGAACAGCAGTTGTTTCGACTACCCAGTAGGTGGTGCTTTCAACCGGAGATCAACAATCCAGGCTCTGCTTCTCTTCTTGGGCCTCTTAGTAGTAACTGCCTTCCAACTCACATTTGAAAAGTCATGGCTTTTTCATGGGGAATCTTAAACTGCATCATAAGCACAGAATATCAGGCTAAGGATGATAATGAAAACAATAAACAATTCTCCAAACAGTTAGTGCAGCAAGAGTGTGACACCTTCTATGTTTCTGTATTTTTTTTTCCCAAAAAATCCATACTTACAGTTAGGCGGCTACTTCCTGTGAATTGAAACATTCATTCTTTGATGAAGGCCATTCAGACCCAGGAAGTAAATGGTAAGTATTGAAACTCATGAGTTTCACCAAGTCTCCCCCTCCCCAGGAGGTATACACAAACAGTAGCAGCTTGTAGCTGCAGGTTGGGGCTGGGGGTGGGGTGCTAGTGTCAATGGACAGCCTGAAAATATTCCAGGAACTCCATGATGCATTTTCAGTGAGATATCCCATTCTAGGATGGTTTAGATGCCTCTGTATTATACACAATCCTCTAAATAACTTTAGTAAATATGGGAATTCTGTATATCATAATGGAATAATTTTCATGACCTATTGTCTGTGCCATATTTGGAGTTTACTTCTGTCTATATTTCCTCAAGAAGACCCATACAGGAGCAGACATGAGGGGTTCATTCTTATCATGAATTTTCTAAGATCATTTTACTTAATCCTAAAACATTTTTAAAAACTCTCTTGACAGATGCAGATATTCAACATTATGACTTCAGGAAATTAGTTTAGATATCAACTATCTAAATGTTATGGCTTGAGCCCATGTTCCTAAGGGCTCAAGTATTGGAACGTTTCCCCAGTTGGTGGCTCTATTTGGGGTGTTTAGAAGACATAGCCTTGCTGCAGGAAGCGTGTGTTTATGAGTATGCTTTGTGTGTGGGTGTAATCTGACCCCATGTCCAGTTCTTTTTTCTGTTTTGTGTTTAGGTTAGGCTTAGGAGTCATTGATGCCATGCCTACTGCTTGTTGCCATGACTTCCTGACATGATGGACCATGTATCTGGAAGCACCACTCCAAATAAACCTTTTCTTGTATAAATTGCCGTGATGATGGTGTTCTATCACAGCAACAGAAAAGTGCCTTATTCGGTACTTAGTGCATGCTTTTGTTGTATCCATAAATAGTACTTCTTGGGAGACAACGATACATCTTTTTAGGGAGACTGATCTCCAACTTTAGTACTTACCATCAGTTCAAACAACCAAGAAGTGTTTCAGAAACAGGAGGAAGAACCTGGATGTGTTCAATGTTCAAAAATGACAGCACAGAGCAGAGTTTTCCAATGCTGATAAACTGGATGTGAAGGAAATTAGGACCTTGAGAGCAGTCTCTGTTCTGCCATCGTCATTTCCTTCTACAAGGTAGGCTGTGAAAGGTGAGTCCACTTCCTCCAGGTTTTCCCATAGAATCTTGACTCCTATCCCCAAAGCCAGCCATACACACATATTGCAAAAGTATCCATGTGACTTTGCCTCACATCCCTGTCTTAGAGTTGGCAGTGAAGATCTTTCAGCTCCCCATCATCTTTCAGTAGATTCTAAAAGCCTAATTCTAGAAAGCTTGCCTTGGTCCTTGAGCAAGTGAGCTATTAGGGGATGTCAGGAGGATTTAAACAGCAAGGCAAGGCTAGGTTTCCTCTCTCAGTCTGTTAGCACTAATTACATCACACTCTTTATCCAATCACATTTCCACACAGCTGCCCACCCTCAAATCCAAGCATAAAAATGTATACTTTCCTATGCATCTTTATGTTTTTAATTTATGAAGGTTCCTTTCTCATATTTATTAAAATATTGACATGCTGTTTGCCTTGTTAACATAATTTTGTGGTAGGAACATTAGGTAAGAACTTAGTGATTAGTAAAGCATTATTTAGTACACTTTTTGCCTGTGAAATACAATATCTAATTTAGATCAAAAAATAGGAATGAGAGAACAAGATGCTTACACTTAATGTTGATCTCTAGGTTATTTCTGACCTAATGCCTGCACTCTCTCATCTATCCCAGTGAAATCTCACAGAGAGTGTACAGGACCATACTCTAATGAAAACAAACTGACCAAATCACCAGAAAAGAAGCATCCCCTGCAGCAGTCTAAATAATTTTTCTTGAAATTATAAAAATTTTATGGTTGAGCAGCTTAGCAAAAAAAAAAAGAACTTTGATTCATCAGTTGATTCATCAGTTTAATCCAGAAATATATGTAAAGAGACATTAATTAAATCATTCTGGACCCAGAGAATTTTATTTCCTATAAATAATTATTCTCAATCATATCACCACAGAGAGTCTATCAGGGGTAGTACAGTAAGTTAAAATTTAACATTATCATTCTGAAATAAGATATCAAAATAGAGATGTTCCATAGTTGAACGTAATTCCCTATTATTAAATTCTCAGGTAAAATTAAATTTGAAAATAGTATCTCCTCATAAATTAAATTGCCATGGCATTGAATTCCCTCTAAAGTCAAAGTATCTTCATGGCGAGAGTAGTCATTTCCCCTCTGATATGCTTTGCGTTCTCTTCCCATAGTACTTCCCATGACTTAGTGTAGGCAGGTTTTATTCAATGGCTGTTCTACTGAATTCTAGTGAGGGGTATTTGATTGTGAGGTCCTGAAACTACTGTTTTAGTACAAAATTTCTACATAATTTCTAAAGACATTTGTCTTTGTACTCTAGGCCCAAATTTCTTCGACATAACTGTTTCCAGTAGAGGATGCTTTTATTATGTACTCAAATTTCTGAAGGTAATATATTTTTCATGACTGATTTATTTTCAATATATATTTTTCCAGCCAACACTTGTGATGATATCTCCATTATGTGTATTCAAGATTTAGTTCTTGTGGTTCTATTTACGTCTTACATTTACTACACCTACTGCTCACCTAATCAAGGCTCCATTGCAATTTGAGGTCTGGGTTACAGCATCACCCTTTATAAATATGAGATTTCTCAGAACATAACCTTCATCTTGAATTATAAAGCATTCGCTTTGGTGCCTCTTTGTCTCATCCTTCAATCTGACCCATTTCTTCCATAACATGTATTTCTCTCTCTGTCTTGCTTCTTAAACCAATTAACTCATTAGATGCTGTTTCCTGTCCAGCATCCCTGGATATCAAATGATATTTCATTACTTCAGGAGCTCCTACTACTGCCGACAAGTACTCTTCCTCAATACTGGGTCACAAACAGTACTGCATTCCATGCCTCTATACTATCAATGCTCAGCTGTGCACGATAACACAGTTACTCTTTTGTCTCTTCTGATTCCCCAAACCACATCTGTGTCAAATTGTTCTTAACATTGAAAATGATGAGCTGATCTAAGTCACCATTATATCATTTACTTTGTCAGATCAACCTGTTGACCTTCCTGTAATTATTCTTGAATCCTTTCATCTAAATGATAATTTTAGACATTTATTTTGAATAATTACAGATGCAAAAATTTGCTAAGGTCATTTAGAGAGATGTCATGGAACATCACTCATTCTTTCCCAATCATTTATATCTCAAACAAATACGGTAAGATATCAAGGCCAGGAAACTGCACTTGGAATGTGTGTGTGCATCATTGCTTCATGGTAATATTTAAGTAATTAATCTAGTAAATTCAGTTTTCCCAAAGCTGCTAATTGAAACTTTGATCACATTTGCTTCTAAATTTGTGTAACTAGGTGTACATAATATTCATAAGATCAAATCCCAGAGCCTTGTCCCAACAGTAATCCTACTGTTTCCTTAATAAATGCTCAGTGACTGCAACTGTGGGCTATCAACAATTGTGAGAAGTGGCGGCATCAAGTTTTCTGGACTGTTAGCACTATGTGTTACAGTCCACTTGTGGTACCCATTCCTCACTGTTCATCTTTAATACTTTTTATTAGAACTAGGTATGGGTGTCACCTAACAAAGCTGTACTAAGCACCAACTTATTCATATCTCAGGAGTCTGTATCTCTAAAGATAACATAATTATGTATATGTAATAGGAATCTATTCCAAACCTCTTTTGTCAATCACAAATCAAAGAGCCTTATTTACTTTACTCAAGCAAAAATAGTTCACAACACACAATTAGATGCCTAACAACAAACATCTAGAAAGGATACACAATCTCCCCCATAATTCTAACATTAAACGTGACTGTGGCTCTCTCCCTGCGTGCTATGTCTTATCTATTACACCTACACCACACAATTCTATAAAGCTTGCCTGAAAGTATTGTAACTGCTCATTTTAGAATCTAATGAACTTTTAAATGACTGCATTTGACTTACATCTTCATTGAGATCAGATCTCCATTATTTAAAAAAAACAGTTCAAATGCATTTACTAATTTCCCATTTCTCATCATAAATGAAGAATATGGAAAAACTGAGACAGTATATAATTAAATCCCTATATTCTATGCTTCCTTTGCTGTTTTTCTATTATTTTATAAGTATCATTCTATTTCCTTATTGCTATATTCTCAGCACAAAATAGAGTGCCTTAGGTACAGTGTGTTCTTAAAAAATAACAGGAATAAAATAGTTCAGAATTTTCCCTCTAAATTTTCAGAGCAGAAATTATACCCAAGTTTCACAGACTTAGTATTAAACAACTAAAGTCATTTTTGGTTGGTGTCTCAGTCTCTGAGAGCTCTCTGGGGTCTGGCCCCAGGGAAGGCAGAGGCCTGGTGGGCAGAGAACCCTATCATAGGCAAGGGGAGGAGGACTGAGATGAGGAACTGTGGGTTGGGGACTGAGGGAAAGAATGACTGAAGTGCAAACAAATAGAAAAATTGAGAAAAGAACTTTCAAAAAAAAAGTCATTTTTGGTCTCTGGCAGCAAATGGTTAAAAATTTTAACAGTAGTCTGTGAGAAGAGTTTAGTCATCACTAAACATCTGAACATATCTCTTAACTCCTGTTCCACAGACTAGATACTTAAATCACAAATATGGCAGTGCAGAATTAATAGAGGGAAACTCTCTCTGTTCACTTCCAGAAGTCATGTTGCTTTGGTTGTTTGACAGTGTGTTGGATTAATTCCAATGACTTTGGTAGCTCCATCTGGAAAGGTCTCTGAGAAGCTTTATCTTTGCAAGTGTCTCATGGTTGAGTTTCTTCTATATACAATAAATATTTTTTATAATATTCGAGAAACTTGAAGACATGAATCTGCTTTTGTCAGGAAGCTATTGGGTACAGATTTCAAAGACAAACCCAAAGTGACAAATGCAAGAGAGAAAAGATTGAAAAGCTAGGAATTTCTGAGAGACATTACTGCACAATTAATATTTTCATGGACTCTCTCTCTCTCTCTCTCTCTCTCTCTCTCTTTCTCTCTCTCTCTCCCTCCCTCCCTCCCTCCCTCCTTCCCTCCTTCCCTCCTTTATCTCCCCTTTCCATTCTATGAGGTCCATTTTAGGCATGAATTTCTTCTATAGAAACTCTTTCACTGGTATCATTAATGGAAGTAAATAATTCTTTTACATTTGTTCCAGAAGAATTTGAGAATAAATTCTCATTTATATTGTTCTGATCCATTACCCTTTTGAATAATGTTCTTTTGCTTCCATAGTGAAACAGTCTGATTGGTAAGCTTTGGGGACATAGTATCTACCCACATAGTCAGAAACCATGGAGTAGTGTCAATCTTTCTGATTCCAGTGAAGGGCTTGTTTGCATTATAGAAATGTTATTTCTCAGTGGGAAAATCAAGGTTTTCTTGGGCAGAATTAAAAGAAATGCAATGTAAGCAGCTATGTCAAGCAATTAATTATCTTCTATTTTCTAATAGAATAATTTTGTATTTTGCTTTCAGACCCTTGGTTCTGAGATAGCAGGGATTTGTAGTTTTAATCCTCTAACAGTTTTGATGTACTAACCATTGTTTTCTATATAACTTTCTGTGGCCACACTGCACTTTCTGTGCCCTCAATGGAATCAGGTCAACGTGGGTAACATCTCTTCTAGCTTTCTTTGGCTTCTGGCACAGGAGACTCCAGAGAGAAAGAACTTCTGAGATGAAAAAGTCCTGTGTTTTCATGGAATTATTTTGAGCTGTGGAAAACCAACATTTCACAAACTGGCTTTTATTTTTCCTGTTTCCCAGGAAATATTTGTTGCTATTGTCATTAAATTTACAATATGGAGAGGTAGCTTGTGACAGTATTGCAAGAAATGAGGTATGCTACATTTGTTGGGGGTGCAATCAGTTTATCTGGTAAATTAAGAATAGGTATGTTTGAATGCCAAATGTCTCCTATTCAAACACTTGATCCCCAGATGCTCTTACTGTTTAGAGACATCTTGACATCAGTAGAGCCCTGATGGGGAACATACATCATTGAACAAAGGTTTTAAGAGGCTATACTACCACCCCCTTCCAGTTTGTTCTCTCTACTTCATGTATGGGGTTGAAAATGTAATCTTTCTGTGCTTGTTACCTTGTCTAACTACTTCCAAGGTTCTCTCACAAACTGTGGTCACTCCTACTAGAACCAAGGGTCAAAGTAAGCTGTTTCTTCCATAACTTGCTTTTGATTGTGGTGTATATCACAGCAACAAAAAGTAACTGACACAAGGGGCAAGTGTGTACAGTCAAGATATGATAGATTCTTGTGCACAGACTTAGCAAGAAACAAGGATGGATAGGAAAAGTTTCTCACTTTTACCCAATACTACAAAAAGGTCAAGCAAGCAAATTTGGTATCTTATACCAGAGTTGCTCATTTAAAAATTCATACCTTGTAAGAATAGGCCCAAACTAGAAAGCTCATTTTGTTGCATAGCTGGTCTACTCAAAAGGAAGAAAGACTTTCACACACACACACACACACACACACACACACACACACACACACACACACACACAAACACAATGACATTGACTTTAGTAATATGTAAGTCAAATCTGCTTTTGCCTCTGTGCCCAGTTCTTTAAAATGAGGAGTTAGAGAAAGAATTGAAATAGCTGAAGGGGCTTCCAACCCCATAAGAACAACAATCCCAACCAACCAGAGCTCCCAGGGACTAAACCACTACTCAAAGACTATACATGGACAGATTCATGGCTCCAGCTGCATATGTAGCAGAGGATGGCCATATTGGTCACCAATGGGAGGAGAAGCCATTGGTCCTGCCTAGGTTGGACTCCCCAGTGTAAAGGAATATCAGAGCGGGAAGGTGGGAAGAAAGGGGGTGGTTGTGGAGGGGGAACACCCTTATAGAAAAAAAGGGGAGAGGGATGGGATAGGGGGCTTATAATAAGACAGGAAACTGAGAAAGAGAATAACATTTGAAATGTAAACAAAAAATATCCAATAAAAAATAAATAAAATGATACAAATAGTATGCAACCCGCCCAAGTGTAGTAACACCCCCCCCATTATGATCTCACCTCCTTATGATGCATGGTTTTGTGTGTTGATCACACTCTATTCCTGTTTTTGTGTACAGAATGAATGTTGTGAACTTGAATGAACCATTGTATTTTTATACAAAACCTGTCTAGTAATCTAGTAACGTCATTAATTTTTCAATAAAATAAGTCGACTATGTACTTCATATCAAAAGAAAGCATTGAGAAATAAGCAACAATAGTTATAAAAATCATAACAGTCATTTCCTGGAGATATTTTGAAGATTCTATCCACTTTTATGAAAGCACAATGAAAATATATGGAAACATGAGAAAATAATGAAGACAATTTATGTTTTAAATATAATCACAAATGTTGTTGATAAGTAATAACATTATTACAAAGTGACTGTAGTGATTTAATGGGTTTTATGCAAAATCTGCAGCTTGTTATTAGTCCAATCTCAGGATAAGTACATTGAAATACTTATAAAATAAGAGGTTGAAACAGTAGAAAATATCTGTTCCTTGACAGAGATAAAAGTACCAAATAGAAGACTAGACATTTGGGAGGAAAGGTAGAAAGTGATTCATTTCAAATTTTCAGTAAAATCTAATTATCTACAATAATCAGCAGTGCATAAATACTGGAAGTGGTTAATATTGTACGAAAAAAATTTTTCAGTAAAAGAATAATAAAAACACCACATGTGTCTGCACTCACATAGTCTTGATTATTTGGAGATTTTATTGTACTGAAAATAAAATTAACGCATATATTGAGTCTATAAATCATGAAAATTTTGGTAAGCGGAAAACATTTCTATATATTTAGTGGTCAAACTAAAACAGAAATTAAATGGCTCATGTGTTGTTATTTCTGGCAGTGTTCTCCCTGATGCACTGTGTAACTTTACCATAGCCTTGGTTCTGAAGACTCAGGGTGGGCCTCATACTTGGCATACACTATCACCTTATACAACACCAAACAATGCTGCCTAGACCACTATATTATAAACAGTAATTTTCTCTCTAATACAAAGCTTTCTGCTCTTATGCAGGACATATTATTTTACTTATAAACATAGAAAACAACTAGATTCCTATTGTCACTCCTCTGAATGAAAATACCAAATTAGTATGTCTTAAGGGTAGACTGTGTTTGACTGGGAGATTATATATTTCTTGTTTGAGTTGCTGATTTGAGTTTTGAAAAAATATTTTAAATGAATTTTTGCCTTGGCATTGATAAAAACTTAACAATTTCTGAAAAGGCCCCAAACACTCTTTTGCTATTTTATATTTTTTCTTTGTATCACTTATTTCAAATGTTGGCCCCCTTCCTGGTCTCCCCTCTACAAATCTCTCATCTCATCCCTCCTCTCCTTTTCCTTTAAAACGGTGCTCCCCTACCCAACCACCTACTCCCACCTCACTATTCTAGTATACCCCACACTGGGACGTCCAACCTCCACAGAACCATGGGCCTCCCCTCCCAATGATGGCATATAAGGCAATCCTATGCTAAATATGTAGCAGGAGTCATAGACCCACCCATGTATGCTCTTTAGTTGGTGGTTCAGTCAGTCCCTAGCAGCTCTGCGGATTGCGATTAATTGATATTGTTCTACCCAGGGAATTGAAATCCCCTTCAGCTCCTTCTTCAATCCTTTCTCTAACTCTTCCATTGGGGAACCTGGGCTCAGCCTTATCATTGGCTCTGGTTATCTGCATCTTTATTATTCAGGTGCTGGCAGAGCCTCTCAGAGGACAGCTATACGAGGCTCCTGTCAGCAATCACTTCGTGGCATCAGCAATAGTTTTGGGGTTTCGCATCTGCAAATGGGATGGATACTAAGGTGAGCGGTTCTGAATGGCCTTTCTTTCAGTCTGTGCTCCGATTTTGTACTCGCATTTCCTTTTGTCGTAAACATTCAGGGTTAAAAATTTTAAGATGGGTTAGTGTCCCCCATCCCTCAACTGGGGGCCATGCCTATCTACTGGAAGTGGTCTCTACAGGGTCTATCTCCCCTTCATTGGGTATTTCAGCCAAAGTCATTCCCATTGGCTCATGGGAAACTTGAGCTTTCCTGGCATCTGAACCTTTCTCGTGGCTCCCAAACCCTGTTGCCCACATTCACAGCTATATATTTCTATTTCTTTACCTGAACCTCTGGATTTCTCTCTTAACTTTCTCATACCTAATCCTGCCCCCCTTTTCCCCCTCCCCTTTTCTCTCCCTTCCATGTCCTTCCTTCTCCCTACCTCCCGGAACTCTTTTGTTACCCGTTATAAGTTAGGATTGAAGCATCCACACATTGGTCATCATTTTTTTAAGCTCCATATGGTCTGTGAGTTGTATCGTGGATATTCAGAACTTTTGGGCTCATATCCACTTACCAATGAGTATATATCATTTGTGTCCTTTTGGGTCTGGGTTACCTCACTTAGCATGATATTTTCTAATTTCTTCCATTAGCCTGCAAATTTCATGAAGTAATTGATTTAATAGGTGAGTATTACTCAAATATGTAAATGTACCACATTTTCTCTCTCCATTCTCCTGTTGAAAGACATCTGGGTTCTTTCTAGCTTCTGGCTATTATAAATAAGGCTGCTATGAGCATAGTAGAACACCTGTCATTGTAATATGTTAGAGCATCTTTTGGGTATAAGTCTAGTAGTTGCATAGCTGAGTCTTAGGTAGAAATGTTTTCAATTTTCTGAAGAGATTTCCAGACTAGTCATACAAGTTTTTTCTCCTGCCAGTAATGGAAGAATGTTATTCTTTCTCTATATCCTCACTAGCATATACTGTTGCCTAAGTTTTTTTTATCTTAGTCATTCTGATTGATGTGAGGGAGAATCTCAGGATCCTTTTGATTTGCCTTTCCCTGATGACTAAGGATGTTGGACATTTCTTTAGTTGTTTCTCAGTCATTTGAGATTCCTCAGCAGAGAATTTTTTTTTGTTTAGTTCTGTATCACATTTTTAAACTAGTTATTTGCTTCTCTGGAGTTTAACTTCTTGAGTTCTTTGTATAATTTGAATACTAGCCCTCTATTGGGGGTAGGATCAATAAAGATCTTTTTCCAAGTTGTAGGTAGGTGTTTTGTCCTATTGCCAATGCCCTTTGCCTTATAGAAGCTTTTCAATTTATGAGGTCCCATTTGTCAATTGTTGCTTTTAGTGCCTGAGTCATTGGTGTTCTCCTGTACAGATGTGTTCAAGGCTCTTTCTGACATTCTCTTCTATTAGATTCAGTATATCTGGTTTTATTTAGACTTCCTTGATTTACTTTGACTTGAGCTTTTTACAAGGAGATAAGAATAATCTATTTCCATTCTTCTACATTCTGACTACCAGTTGAACTAGCATCATTTGGTGGAAACGCTCTTTTCCCACTGTATAGCTCTATCTTCTTTGTCAAAGATCGAGTGGTCATAGGTGTGTGGGTTTATTTCTGGGTCTTCAGTTCTATTCTCTCGATCTATCTGTCTGTTTCTATACTGCTAGCATGTGGTTTTTATCACTACTGCTCTGTAGTACAGCTGAAGTTCAGGGATGGTGATTCACTTACAAGTTCTTTTATTGTTGACAATAATTTTCACTATTCTGGGTATTTTGTTATTTCAGATGAATTTGAGAATTTCTATTGCTATCTCTGTGAAGAATTGAGTTGAAATTTTGATGGGAAATGAATTTAATCTGTAAACTGCTTTTGGTAAAATGACCATTTTTATTGTTAATCCTGCCAATCCATGAGCATGGGAGAGCTCTCCATCTTCTGAGGTCTTAGACTTCTTTCTTTAGATATTTGAAGTTTTGACATAGAAATCTTTCACTTGCTTTGTTAGAGTCACACCAAGATATTTTATATTATTTGTGACGATTGTGAAGGGTGTTGTTTCCCTAATTTATTTCTCAGTCAGTTTATCCATATAGTCAGCAAATAGTGATACCTTTATTTCCTTGCCAGTTTATATCCCCTTGATCTCTTTTTGTTGTCTTTATTGTTTTAGCTAGCACTTCTAGTACTATATTGAATAGATATGGGGAGCATGAGCATCCTTGTCTTGTCCCTGATTTTAGTGGGATTTCCTCAAGTATCTCTCGATTTAATTTGATATCGGCTGTGGTTTGCAATAAATTGCACTTATGTTTAGGAATGGGCCTTGAATTCCTGATCTCTCTATTACGTTTAACATGAAGGGGTCTTATATTTTGCCGAAGGCATTTGAGCCTTCTTCTAATGAGAGGATTGTGATTTTTTTCCTTTCACTTTGTTTATATAATGGATTATGATGATGGATTTGCATACATTGAAGCATTCATGCATCCCTGGGATAAAGCCTTCTTGATCATGTTTAGTGCTCATTTTTATGTGTTTTTGGATTCTGTTTCCAACAATTTTATTGAGTAATTTTGCACTGATATTCGTAAGTTAAATTGGTCTGTTGTTCTTTGTTGGGACTTTGTGTGGTTTAGGTATCAACATAAATGTGACATAATAGAGTGAATAAGTTAGTGTTACCTCCGTTTATATTTTGTGAAATATTTTGAGAAGTATTGGTATTAAGTACTGTTTTAGGGTCTGAGAGAATTCTGCACTAAAACCAGTTGTCTCTCTTCTTTTTTGGGGGGGGGCACTTTTAATGACTGCTTGCATTTCCTTAGGGGTTATAGTAATGATTGGAAGGTTTTTCTGATTCTGATTTTTAGATGACATTTTATCTACATTTTCCAGTTTTGTTGAGTAGAGGCTTTTGTAGTAGGATCTGATGACTTTTTAAATTTCACGAGTTTCTTTTGTTAAGTGTTCCCTTTTATTTCTGAATTTTGTTAATTTTTCTCATGCCCTCTAGTTAGTTTGGCTAAGGGTTTATCTGTATTGTTGATTTTCTCAAAGAATCCGCTCCTAGTTTTGTTGATTCTTTGTATGGTTCTGTGTTTCTAATTGAATGATGTCAGCCCTGAGTTTGATTCTTTCTTGCAGTCTACACCTCTTGCATGAATTTGCTGCTTGGTTCTAGAGCTTTCAGATGGGCTGTTAATCTGCTAGTGTGGGATCTCTCCACTTTTTTTCTGGAGGCGCTAAGAGATACAGGTTTTCCTCCTGGCACTCCTTTCTTTGTCACCCATAGGTACAATATCCTTTCATTTTCATTAAATGCTAAAGTCTTTAATTTCATTCCTTATTTGTTCCCTGGCCAACTCATCATTGACTGTAGAGATACTCAGCTTCCATTAGTATATGGCCTTTCTGTTGTTTTTGTTGTTATTAAAGACCAGCTTTATTACATGATGATCTGAGGGAATGTGTGGGATTAATTTAATCTTTTTTTATCAGTTGAGGCCTATTTTGTGTCCAATTATATGGTCAGTTTCGGAGAAGGTACCATGAGGTGCTGAGAAGGTATAATATTTTGTTTTAGGATGGAATGTTCTGTAGATATCTACTAAATCCATTTAGTTTATAACTTCAGTTGGTTTCACTGTGTCTGCCTAGTTTCTGTTTCCATGATCTGTCCATTGATGAGAGTGTTGAAATCTCGCACTATTATTGTGTGATCTTCTATGTATGCTTTGAGCTTTAGTAACATTTATTTTACAAATGTGGGTGCCCTGGCATTGGGGCATAGATGTACATGATTGAGAGTACATCTTCGTGGATTTTTCCTTTGGTGACTAGGAAGTGTCCTTCCACATCTGTTTTTGATACTTTTTGGTTAAAAGTCTATTTTATTGGATATTAGAATGACTACTCCCGATTGTTTGTTTGCACCATTTGTTTGGATTTTTTTCCAGTCTTTCACTCTGAGGTAGTCTCTCTTTGTGTCACTGAAGTGTGTTTCCAATATGCAGCAATATGTTGGGTACTGTTCATGTATTCAGTCTGTTAGCCTATGTCTTTTTCCAGGGGAATTGAGTCCATTGAATTTGAGAGATATTAGGTACCAATGACTGTTGCTTCCTTATATTTTTGTTATCATGGGTGCAATTATGTTTGTGTGCCTCTCTTCTTATGGGTTTGTTGTGAAATTAATTTCTGGCTTTTCCTGATTGTAGCTTCCTTCTTCATGTTGGAGTTTTTCTTCTATTATCCTTTGTAGGGCTGGTTTAGACTAAAGACACTGTTTAACTTTGTTTGTTCATGGAATATCTTGTTTCTTCCATCTATGGTAAATGAGAGTTTTGCTGGATACAGTACCTTGGGCTCACATTTCTGTTTTCTTAGGGTCTGTATGACATCTGCTCAAGATCTTCTGGTTTTTACATCAGAGAAGTCTGATGTAATTCTGATAGGTCTGTCTTCATATGTTACTTGGCCTTTTCTCCCTTACCATTTTTAATAGTCTTTGTTCTGTGCATTTGATATTTTGATTACTTTTGTGATAGAAGGAATTTATTTTCTGGTACAATCTATTTGCCATTCTGTAAGCTTCTTTTACGTTTGTGGGAAACTCTTATTTAGTTTAGGGAAATTTTCTTCTTTGATTTTATTGAAGGTATTTACTGGTCCTTTGAATTGGAAATCTTTGCTCTCTTCTATACCTATCATTCTTAGGTTTGGTCCTTTCATTATATCCTGAATTTCTTGTATGTTTTGGGTTAGGAGCTTTTTGCACTTTATATTTTCTTTGACTATTGTGTCTATATCTTCTACAGTATCTTCTAAGCCAGGTCTTTTACCTCTTGTATTCTGTTAGTGATCCTAGTATCTGTGATTCTTGATCTCTTTCCTAGATTTTCCATCTTTAGTGTTGTCTCTCTTTGCGATTTACTGCTTATATTTCCATTTTCATATCCTGGATGGTTTTGTTTAACTCCTTTACCTGTTTTATTGTGTTTTCCTATATTTCTTTAAAGAATTTATGTTTCCTTTTTAAAGGCTTCTACCTGTTTACTTCTATTCTCCTGTATTGGTTTACAGAATTACTTATGTCATCCTCAAGGTCCTCTAACATCCTTATGAGATGGGATTTTGCATCTGAATCTTGCTTTTTGGGTGTGCTGGGATATTCTGGGGTTGCTGTAGTGGGAGACTAGGTTCTGGTGTTGCCAAGTAGCACTGTTTTCAGTTGCTTTTGTTCTTGTGCTTGCCACTTGACAACTGGTTATTTCTGGTGTTAACTGGCCTTGCTCTCTATGATTGGAACCTGTCTCTCCTATGAGTCTGGTTATCTTGAGCCTCCTTGGGTCAGATTGTCTCTGGGTGTGGGCGAGGATCTGAAGAGCCTGTTCTGGCAACATGTCTGTGTCAGAACTCCTGTGAATCAAGCTTTCTTTAGGTGTGGGTAGGGTATGGAGGGGTGCTAGAACACTGGATCTGCTTCTAGGTACAGTTGCAAGTGAAAAAGATGATATGTTTCTGGCAGGGCAGAAAGTCCTGTGTTTTCTGGGCACCTGTGGGGGGGTCCCACTTAGGCCAGGTATTTTGGAATGGTAAGGACTCACCTGTGAGCCTGCAATATCAGAACTCCTGGGGGTCAACCTGTCTCTGGGTTTGAGCAGGGTCTGGGGTAGCACACAGGATGTGCTCTTGGGTGCAGATGTAAATCGGATGGAAGATATGTCTGCAGCAGCCCAGAAGGTCCTGTATCCTCTGGGCTCCAGGTCTCCTAGCTCAGCTATGTATTAGAGAGGGGTGCGGATATCACCTGTGAGCCTAGGTGTTTCATATCTCGTGGTTGTCAAGCCATCTTGGGGTGTGGGCAGATGTGGAGGAAGTGGTACTGGAGCACAGAATCTGCTCCCAGGCGCAGATGCAACTTCTATATTACATATTTATGTACAGTGATAATCTCAGCCTTTAACAATATAAATCAAAATATTAATCATCTCTAGAAAGCACTGAAAATACTCTGCTTACCACAGTAATAAATATTCAACCAATATTTCATTAGTTCTATGAAAAAAACTAAGTACGTTGTTCTCAATATTATTCAACTTTGATTTAATTGTATTAATGTACAAAATTATATGTACACTGAAGTGTCTTAAAGTAAAGATTGTTTGTAGATCATTGTAAATAAATATTTTATTTGCATTTGTATTTTATGTGCATATATACCCAATGCCTTGCAAAATTTCACTGTGCAAGAATGGAATAAAAGCAGAAAAGGGCTTAAAAATACATATTTCAAGGAACAAAATAAATTACAATATTTTAGAGGTTTGAAAAGGAGAACTGACATTCTTAACACACATCTCAGGAAAGAATACAAAATTGAGAATTTGAATCTTTTTTACTATTTTTTAACCTTGAATTTAATCACCTGATTTTATCTTTCAAGGTCAGTTGTTAATTTACAAAAGCAAATACAGGTTTACATGAATCTTATGCTTTCTATTCCAAATTATTTTGTACATAATAATATTAAAATTCTTTCCCTTTTATTCTGTGTGGAAGAAACATCTTTCAGAATAGCTCATCTATTTAATGAGGTTGAATTTTACTATTCAGTCTGTAAATAATTCCTCCATTATGCTCTGTCCTCTATTCTTCACCCTCAAGCCCTTTTAAGTATTAGTACAGGGATAAAACCCTGCTACATGTTTTTCCAAAGTCCTCACTTCTTTGTCAATGAATTCACTAGATATGATTTAGTTCAAATCAGACAATCTCTCAAACACAAACAAATTGTGTGGTTGGAATTTGCAGCATTCCATATCAAGAGTCGACAACCTGTCATCTCTTTATTATACTAATTCTTTTTTATTGAGTTGCATTTTATAATAACCTTAGCCTTTATGAAGAGCCATAAACAGAAATAGCCTTATGAAAATATATTCTGTTTGCTCTATAAAGTTGCTAAGAGGCACTACTTCCTTGCTAGTTCAAATGTTCTATATTTAGTTTCGCGAGAAAAATGTTAGAAAGTATGAGTTTATTTCCACTGAAAAAAATAATGTTTTCTACTTCCAAAGAAATGGCATGTTTATATATCTAATATTTTGTTAAGATTTTTACTTGATATTATTCTATGTAACTATATTCATCATTGTAGTAGTTATAATAAGTATAGCGCCCATAGACTCATGTGTTTGATTTCATGACCATAAAGAGTGTTGCCATTTGGGGGTGTGGCATTATTTGAGTAGATATAGTATTGTTGGAGGAAATATGTCACTGTGAGAGCAGGCTTTGAGGTCTCTTGTGCTCAATCTATACCTGGTGTAACAATGTGGAATGCTTAGCTTCTCCTCTAGCACCATGTCTCCTTGCATCTTGCAATGATGGACATCATGATGATAATAGACTAAACTCATCCTTTAAGCCAGCCCCAATTAAATGTTTACCTTTATAAGAGTTATCTTAGTCATGGTATCTCTTCCAAGCAATCAAACTTTTACTGAGACAGAAGTTGGTACCAGAGACCGAAGTGCTGTTATGATAGGTCTGAACATGTTTTTGTTTAAAGGAATGTGAATTTGAGAACACTGAGTTAGGAAATCAGTGGAATGCTTAAGAGCTGCTTAGTGATTCATACAAGTAGAATCACAAAAAAGAGTTGTGCTGAGAATAATTTAAACTGTGGGGTCCTGACTCAAGAAATTTCAGAGGAGAAATTTAGTATGTTGCCTAGAAATTGTTCTTGTGATGTTTTGTAGCCCTCAGATGTATATTAGTGGATTAAGAAAGAAATTAGGGTGGATTAAGAAAGAAATTAGGAAAACATCATTCACAATAGCAACAGATATTATAAAATATATTGGTGTCACTTTAACCAAGAAACCTGTAAGGTAAGAACTCCAAATCACTGAAGACAGAAATTGAAGACAATATCACAAGGCTGAAAGATGTCTCATGTTCATGGATTAGTAGGAGTATCAGTAAAAATGTTCACCTTAAAAATGTTTAAAAAATCTTAAAAAACAATTCACATCAAAATTCTAACACAATTCTTTACTCAAGAAATTAGACATCACCAATTCAAATAACCCAATAAAAATGGGGTAAAGAGCTAAGTAGAGAAGCACTTAAGAAATGCAAATCAAAACTCTGATATTGCAACTGCTACCCTTTAGAATGGTTATTAGATAAAAACTTCAAGAGGCAACTCTTGATGGCAATGGTGTGGAGCAATGAGAGCATTCCTTCATTACTGGTAGGAGTGTAAATTTGAACAACCACTTTATAAATCAATTCCATGGTTTCTCAGAAAATTATGAATAGATTTACTTCAAGAAAAATCTATACACTAGCTGGGTATTTACCCCAAAGACTACACTACAAGGACACTTGCTCAAGTATGATCATCTCAACTATGTTCATTACAGCTTTATTCGCAGTGTCTGGAAACTCAAAATAACATAGATGTCCCTCAACTGAAGAATGGATAATGAGAACTTGATACATACCCATAATGTAGTATACTTAACCATTAAGAACAACGATATCATGAAATTTGAAGGCAAATAGGTGGAACGAGAACAGATCATCCAGAGCAAGGTAACCCAGACCCAGAAAGACAAACGTATTATGTACTTACTTATAATGGTATAATAGTCATAAAGTACAGGATGACCATGCTATAAACAACAGACCCAAAGAAATTATGTAAAATGGATGGCCCAGGGGTTGGCGGGGGGCACATGAGTCTCGCTGGTAGAGAAAATACATTAGACATTGGGGAGTGGATGGAGGAAGGAGAGGTGGTGGATGAGGAGGTAAAGGTTTGAATATGCTTGACCTAGGGAATAGCATTGTTGGAGTAGGTGTGATGTGGTTGGAGGAAATGTGTAACTGTGGGCGTCGGCTTTAAAGGCCCACCTCCTAACCACATGGAAGCCAGTCGTCTCCTACCAGCCTTCAAATGAAAAAGTAGAACTCTCAGCCAGCCCCAGTTAAATGAAGTCCTTATAAGAGTTAGTCACAGTATCTGTTCACAACAGTAAAACTCTAACTAAGACAGAAGTTACTACTAGGACTGGGGTATTACTCTGATAGGCAGGACCATGCTTCTGTTTAGAAGAATGTGGATTGGGAACATTGGATTTGGAAAGCAGTGGAATCCTTTGAGTGGGGCTTAATGGTTTATCCTAGTAAGATTATGGAAGACCTTGTTGCTAGAGTGATTTAAACTGTGCATACCTGGCCCAAGATGTTTCAGTGGAGAAGAATTTTAGTATGTGACCTAGACACTGTTTTTGTGACATTTTTGTGTGCCTGCTTTTTGCCATTGTCCAAAGAGTTTGACTGAGGCTTAGGTAAAGAGATTTAGATTAATTGCTTTGTAAAAAGAAGTCTCAAAAAACCCTGGTACAATTTCTGTTGTGTGGTTACTAAAGTTCACTCTTACAAAAAACATTTTAATGAAAAGAAGCAAGCTTAGAAGGGAAAAATAAAAATATAAAGCAATGGAGGATATGGAGGTTGAACCAGCCATCTCCCATAATTTTATATATTAAAGAGACACCAGAAAGTAGAATAGAGCTGAATCCAATGTTCTAGGTGATAACAGATTAGGAAGTGGGATATTGGGGCAAGATCCCAATACCTAAGTTTAAGTCCAGGCCTGGTGCTACACATCTTTAATCCATACAGAACCATACAGATCTCTGAGGTCAAAGTCAATCTACAAAGCAAGTTCCAGGACAGCTAAGCTAAGGCAGTGTTGGAGTTGGAAAATAGAAAGCTGGTAACAGAATAAGGGAAACCATGTTCCAGCTCCAGCAAGTAGCAGAACTTGGCAGCTTTAGCCATTTAGCTCTCACTAAGTCAAGAATAGAAGGAACTACTGGGAAAATTGATGTTAATTAGTTTGAACCAAGAAATTGACAGTGATTGAGAAAAGTATCACTGAGGTGATATCAGGGAAATGTTTTCTGAGAGCACAAAGAAACTGTGTTCCAGAGGTAGTCAAGGTTGTACCTTATTGAAACTAGTATAGACTATGGGAACTTTGAAAGTTGGAATAAATCCACTTTGTATTATACTATGTTTAGATACAGCCCTCATAGACTCATGTTTGAACAATCCAGAGAGTAAAATATGGTAGTTTGAATGTGCTTGGCCAAAAGAGTGGAATTATTAAGAGGGCTAGCCTTGTGGAGGAAGTACATCACTGTGGCATGGGCTTTGGACCTTCCCCCTAACCACATGGGAGCCAGTCTTCTCCTACTAGCCTTCGGATGAAGATGCGAACTCTCAGCTCTGCCTGCGCCGTGCCTGCCTGGATGTTTCCATGCTCCTGCCTTGATGATAATAGACTAAACTTCTGAACCTGTAAGCCAGCCCCAAATAAATGTTGTCATTATAAGAGTTGCCTTAGTCCTGATGTCTGTTTACAGTAATAAAACCCTAACTAATACAAGATGAAAAGAAGAGAAATGATGTATGGTGAGAGTAGAAGAAGACTGTACTGGAAGAGATGATAAGATTGGATGGGGGATATCTCTAGAATGAGCTAGAAACCTAGGATAACTGGAACTCACAGGAATCTATTAGGGTGACCCAACTAATGCTCCTAGCAATGGAGGGTATGGAGGTTGAACCACCCATCTCCAGTAGAGGGTCTGGGAAATCAACCCAGCCAAAAATAACTATAACTCATCTTCCCTTCAAGATATACAGGAGAAAAGATGGAGCAGAATTTGAGGAAAGGGAAAAAGCAATGGCTGGCCCTGCTTGAGACCAATGCCTTTGAAGGCACTAACACTGGACAGTATTATTGACATTCTGCTGTACTTGCCTAGCATAACTGTCATCTGAGAGGCTTCATACTGCAACTGATGGGAAGAAATGCAAAGACCCAAAGACAAACATTAAGCTGAGCTTATGGAAGCCTCTGGAAGATGGGAAAGAAAGATTAAAGGATATAGGGGGTTAAAAGACACAACAGAAACCTACAGTGTCAACTAACCTTGGCCCTTAGGTACTCATAGAGACTGAACCACCAACCAGAGAGCATGCCTTGGATGGACATAGTCCCTTATGTAATCATGTGCATGTGGGTCTTCAAGAGGGACTATTAAAGTGACCAGGGCCTGACTTGATTGCATTAACTGTTTTTGGATCTCTTTCCCCTACCTAGGCTGTTTTGCCTAGCCTTAATAGAAGATAAATCTAGTCTTACTCCAACTTGACATGCCAAGGCTGGTTGATATTGATTGGAGGACTCTCCTTTTATGAGAAGGAATTTTGCATGGGGGACCAGAAAAAGGGCAACCTTTGTAATGTAAATACATGAAAATAAAATACTAAGTAAAAAAGAAAGAAACAAAAGAAATACCTACTACGTTCCCCATAAACAGTTTAGGGCCTCTCTTCTCTTTGTTCCAGCCCTTCTGAATTCTTTCCTCAAAGCAGTTCCAAAGGGTTTAGCATCATAGGGTTTAGTCATAAGAACAATGCAGTTCACCAGCACCAACTTTCTATGCTAATCAGACTCTCAATTACCTTGAAATAGTATTTGACAGGAAGAATTAAGGGAGGTATTATTTCAGCTCAGTTTCAAAGGTGTCATTCTTTTGATCTGGGTGTGTGGTATGAAGATCATGAAAATAGAGATGTGTAGAAAATGTTTATGTGCAAAGAGTATACTGAGAACCAGATACTTCTTTAAAGGAGGTCACACTCCTAAATGCTTCTAGAAACTTTCCAAATAATAACATTAGCTGAAAGCCATGCTACTTATCTTAATATTTGAAGAAGATAGATAGATAGATAGATAGATAGATAGATAGATAGATGATAGATATATAAGAAGATAGATAGATAGATAGATAGATAGATAGATGATAGATATATAAGCAAACAGATAGACATATACTCTGAAAACGTCTTACTTTTATGAATAACTTAATAGAGGTAATCGTGAGATAGTTTTAGAGATGTAGTAGTGTGTACAGGAAATAGAGAATTAGAATACAGCAATGAAATTCTGAACCAGTTCTCTATATTTTTTATAGTTTTTCACTTGTTGTAGTCATGATAGGACTTCACAAATAGTGCCTGTTTAAAAAAGGTATTAGCTAAAATACAGCTGTGTTTGTTTGAATGAGAACAGCTCTTATAGACACATAAGTTTGAATTCTCGGCTCCCAGTTGGTGTAACTCTTTGAGAAGGTAAAGGAGATGAGGCTGGAGGAGATGTCTCACTGGGGTGGTCTTTGAGATCCCCCCACTTAGCTCTCCCTATTTTCTTTGTTTTGTGGAATAGATATAAGTTCTCAGCTACTGATCATGCTTCCATGATGATCATGGACTCTACTTATCAAGAGTCATGAGTCCCAAATTAAATGCTTTTTTTTTCTGATTTGCCTTGTTCATGGTATTTGTCACAGTAATATATAAGTAACTTAAAAAAAATGGTCTGTGAGATCATATGTCAAATCCAGTAATCAAGTAAAGGAATACCATATTAGAACACTGTGTACCTTTTGCTAGAGGGACTTGAGAGTAATCTGAGGAGATCTGATTTATAGGCAAGAAGGGTAGTCCATATAGTCACATGGCAACATCATATGGAATAAAAGCAGCAGAGAAATGTCTTGGTTGATATTAGATCATACCAATAAAATTGCAGATGTATAGGTGGGATATCCTTTTATGAAAAAATCCTAGAAAGATTTGGGATATAAAGAGCATTCCTTAACATAATAAAAGCACTTTGCAGTAAGCCAATAGCCAGTATTAAATATTAACTAAATGGAGAGAAACTCAAAGGAATTCCATTAAAATCAAGAACATGACAATGTTGTCTACTCTCACCATACTTGTTCAATAGAGTATTTGAAGTCTTTGAGCAGTAAAGCAACTGAAGTAGGTCAAGGATGTATAGATTTGAATTAAGAAATCAAATATCCTTTTTTGCAGATGATATGATAGTGTACATAATATAAATATATAATTCTAAAATTATCAACTCTTATAGCTGATAAATATAAACTCCTACAGCCAATAAACACTTTCAGTCAATTACTACATGAAGAAAATAAAAGTACAATTATCCACTGATATCAAACTTTGCCTAGATTTGATTTTAGAAAGAAAAATTGAAACCACATTTACAGGAAACAACACCCATCATAAAGCACATTGGTGTGAAGACAGTGCATTTCACAGTTTTCCCTGTCATACAGATTATATATCAGAATACAAATACCCAGGCCTTAAGAGTTTGTCAGATTTATGATTAGTTTACTTGAATGATATTTCAGTTAATGGAGAGTAAGATGTAAGCAGAAGGCAGACTCATTGTGCAAACATGGAAAGCTGCCTCAGTACTTATCATGAAACCGCAATGTTTAAATGAATTATTAAGATATAAGACAAATATAACAACTATAACACAGAGAAATATAACAAATGGATATAATAGAAAAAGCCATTGTGTCTGAAGAAGACAAGTGTGAACTAAAGAAAAGAGGTCCTGAAACAATCCAGGATAGAGAAAGCTACACTCAGCAATAAAGATCTTCTGGGGGTATCACCATCCCTGACTTCAAACAGTATTACAGGCAGATAGACCAGTGGAACAGAACCAAAGATCCAGAAATGAACCCACACACCTATAGTCACTTTATCTTTGACAAAGGAGCTAAAAACATCCAATGGAAAAAAGATAGCATTTTCAACAAATGGTGCTGGTTCAACTGGAGATCAGCATGTAGAAGAATGCAAATCAATCCATTCTTATCACCCTGTACAAAGCTTAAGTCCAAGTGGATCAAGGACTTCCACACGAAACCAGATACACGCAAACTAATAGAAGAAAATGTGGGGAAGAGTCTCAATCACATGGGCACTAGGGAAAATTTCCTGAACAAAACACCAATGGCTTATGCTCTAAGAACAAGAATAGACAAATGGAACCTCATAAAACTGCAAAGCTTCTGTAAGGCAAAAAAAAAAATCTGTCATTAGGACTAAACAGCAACCAACAGATTGGGAAAGGATCTTTACCAATCTTACATCTGATAGAGAGCTAATATCCAAAATATACAAAGAACTCCAGAGAGACTCCAGAGAGCCAAATAACCCTATTTAAAAATGGAGTACAGAGTTAAACAAACCATTCTCAGCTGAGGATTATCAAATGGCCAAACAGCACCTAGAGAAATGTTCAACATCCTTAGTCATCAGAGAAATGCAAATCAAAACAACCCTGAGATTCCACCTCACACCAGTCAGAATGGCTAAGATAAAAAACTCAGGTGACAGCAGATGCTGGCAAGGATGTGGAGAAAGAGGAACACTCCTCCATTGTTGGTGGGATTGCAAACTGGTACAACCACTCTGGAAATCAGTCTGGAGATTCCTCAGAAAATTGGACATTCCACTACCTGAGGACCCAGCTATAACTCTGTTGGGCATATACCCAAAAGATGCTCCAACATACAACATGGACACATGCTCCACTATGTTCATAGCAGCCCTATTTATAATAGCCAGAAGCTGGAAAGAACCCAGATGCCCTTCAACAGAGGAATGGATTCAAAAAATGTGTTATATCTACAGAATGGAGTACTACTCAGCTATCAAAAACAATGACTTCATGAAATTCATAGGCAAGTGGAATGAACTAGAAAATATCATCCTGAGTGAGCTTACTCAATTGCAGAAAAACATACTTGGTATGCAGTCATTGATAAGTGAATAATAGCCAAAAAGCTTGAATTACCCAAGACGCAATCCACAGACCAGAGGAAGCTCAAGAAGAAGAATGACCAAAATGCAGATGCTCCCACTTCTTCTGAAAAGGGGAAAAATATCCATACTATGGGATATGGAAGCAAAGTTTAGAGCAGCAACTCAAGGAATGGCCATTCAGAGCCTGGCTCACCTGTGGCCCATATATATACTTCCACCAAAACTAGATAAGATTGATGAAGCTAAAAAAATGCATGCTGAAAGGGACCGGATATAGACATTTCCTGAGAGACACATCCAGAGCATATCCAATACAGAGGTCAATGCTGGCAGCAAATCATTGATCTGAGAATAGGACCCTGTTTTGGGGAATTAGAGGAAGGTTTGAAAGAGCTGAAGGGACTTGCAACCCCCCTAAAATGACAATGACAATGAACCAGAGCTTCAAGGGACTAAACCGCTACTGAAAGACTACACATGGACTGACCCATGGCTCCAACTGCATATGTAGCAGAGAATAGGCTATAGGCAGGGGAATGGGGGGGAACAATAAGGGGGATGTATTAGGGGAATACCCTTATGGGGGAGGGGTGGGGAGGGAATAGGGGCTTATGAACAGGAAACTGAGAAGGGGAAAAATGTTTGAAATGTTAAGTAAAGAAATATATCTAATAAAAAGTTAAAAAAAGAAAAAAGAAAAGAGCTTCTAGTCATCCTCTGTAGAACACGCATTCCTTTCAATTGATTTACATGTCAACAAATATCAGATGATTACAATAAGACTCTGTTATTTTATAACAGTCCAATTAGACAGGAAGTCATTAGTTAAATGTGCCTGATAAATTGCAAATGAAATGCATGATGTAACTATTCTTTATAAACTAAGAAAAGAAGCATATATAATTCTGATACAATAGATATATACAGAATCAAATACAGTTCTTCAGGTGACCATAAATGATTCCATTTAAGAAAAATAATCAATCATTATTATTTGTCTTCATCAATTCTACTTAACACTATACAGCAGTCTTTGGTTTAAAAAGCAAAAAAACAGTTATCGGTTGGACATTCCCTCCATCTCTGAAAGTCTTTGTCCCTGTACATCTTATAGGCAGAAAAATATTTGGGTTCAAGGTTTTGTTTTAGATCCATTTCATAGACAAGAACCATTCCCTGACACTCCAAATGATATTCTGTTATTTTTACAAACAGGATCTTAACATAAGAGTTCTCTGAGAGACTCTACCCAACAGACAATGAAAATAAATACAGATACCCACAGCCAAACATTAGATACAGCTTGGAAATATTATGGAGGAGTCTAGAGTGTATATATATATTTCACTCTTAGGAAACTGCCTGCTAATCTCTATTGTTTATGAATGTATGTATGCTAGGTTTCAGTTGGATTAGCCAGGCAGACATTCTATTTTTTTTAACTTTAGCATAATCCATGGTTGTAACAAACTTATTAAGTAATTTAATTCTATATTTGAACACAATTTAACACATTTAAAACAACACAATAAAAAGCTAGGACCAACAGATATCACTTTTAAATTTATCCTTTAATAAACACCCTGGAGATTTTCAATATCTAAGAGGGAAAAGCACAAGGACTCTGTGAGTTTGAGGCCATCCTGATTTATATAGCATATTTCCAGCCAACCATGGCTACATAGTGAGTCTATGTCTCAATAAATAAATATATAGAAAAATAAGTAAATAAACAACAAACAAATATTATATGAATAACTCAGGGAAATGGTAAAATATACATTTAAGTCAAAAATATAGCTTTAACTAGAAACAAATCTGGAATTTAAAGGCATGACAGAGAACTTGATGAAAATTAGATATAGGGATAAAAAATTTAAGTTATAGAAAGATGAAAACCAAGGTAGATGTAGTCCATAGATACCTCAGAAGTTAAGAAAAAAACTAAATATTCTGTCATGATATACTAAAGGAAATTATTTAATATTCACTAGGAGAAATATATAACTCTATGTAGAAAATAATCAACCAAAAATAGATTAAGGCCAATAATTTTTCTTAGAATCACATCAGTCTCCTGCTGAAAAGGCAGGGTAATGACAACTTTTCAGAATCTACAAGTAATATACATAAGGGACAAATTGGTGAAGGCAGAATAAAGGTAAAGTATAATTTATAAAGAAGTAATAAAGAAAAACAAGTAATTAGAATTGTTAGCAGAGCAGCAAGTACTTTAACTGAAGATATTGTGACTGCATGTGTTGTGAAGTACACACAAAACAGTGAAGCCTGGCACACGCAGAGAAGCACATAACAAGGGACAAAGGAGAAACAACGTCTCAAAGTCACATTCATTATTCAGCCTGTACTCCTGAGCAGGAAATCTGACCGGACTTAGAAATTTCATCAATACAGTCAACCACTTGGGCTCAGCCACCTTTTCTTTGCAGACTCTCTCCAGCTTGAACACAGAGCACTCACATTGTCAGTATTTCTGAACCTTGGAGGGATCGTGGCTTTAGTTTGCATTTCTATCTCCAGGCACTGTTCTTGGGCCAGTAACCATGCCCCTGATCTTCCTCAGTCTCATGCCTTTAGCTTCCCCAAGGCCTCATCTAGTCCCTTGCCACCTTCCCATAGCTCCTCACAGCACACTGAAAGTCCTTGTTTTTGCCAGGCTTAGCTCTTCCCCTCAGGACTCCCCAGAGTCACCAGCCACAAGCTATGATCCTACTATCCTGCCAAGAGCCACAGACCCTATAGTTATCCCAAAGGAGAGTAACTTAGATAAAACTAAGGACAACAGACTACAAACCAAGTCTAACCTGTTCAAAGGTTCAAAAATTCACGGAAGGCATTAATCATTAATAAGAATCTTAATGAATGTACAGAGGAAAAAAGACACCAAGAAAAAAAGTGATTGAAGAAGAAGAATCATCTTATCTAAGTAGAATTCAACAAACTTTTGAATACTACAAAAAAATAAAAATAAAATGAAGGTAGTGATTTAAAACTGAAGGTAAATAAAAATAAGATCACTGAAATTCTCCAGGGATAGAATGAATGAATCAGAGAGAAGAGTGGACTGAAGAAAGGTAACACAGTTACTTCACTCAATGAAGCTTAGGGAATGGAGGCCTCTTCACTGGGCCATGCAATGAAGCCCCGCCAGGTCCAGAGAGAGCAGGGTCTTTAATATGCTGCTTCACTTTTGAGAAATTGCAGGTTTGAGACACACAGTTCATAGACCTGCTGAGTGAACTCAGCTCAGCGATCAAGGGGACAGAGCTTCTCATTCCTGCCATGATGCACTTCAGTGCTCATCTCTCCACATGTCTTCATGTCTTCACTGAGAATGTAGAGCATGGAATCAAAGGATCTTAGGCTGCTACTGTCTTCCGTGACTGCATGGACACATTCGGACTGGTTACCTTTCTTCTTGCCTATTTCCTTTTCTGCCATGGGGCTACGTTTTCCTTGCCTGCACTCAAATTGTATTTGGGAAGCAATGCGTTTGTCTCAGCAAAGCGTCATGCCTTGAATCAGTCTTGTATCTAATTTAGGTTAACACTCTTCATTTTTGAGCTTCTAGTTTGTGAAGTAATGAGTTAAGACTTTGAGGTTATTGAAGTGTAATCAATAATTTATATTTGAAAATACTTACTAGGGGATGAGCAACCTAATACTGGGGTGCAAGTGCATTTCCCTAAGCTCCGGTGTTAGAAATTCAGTGCCTAATTCCCAACTGTTCTGAGAGTTCAAACCATTAAAATATAGGTCAGCTAATGCCACATGCCTGGAAAACTTTTCACTATCAGAGGAAAAAGGTGAGTTTTGAAGCCTTACCCTTCTTATGCAACATGTTTTTGTTGTTGTTGTTGTTTTCACTTTTTGCATTCTGCTGAGAATGGCCCTAGTAAAAACAGGCCTGTCTGCCTTGAACTATGCTGTTCATAGAACTTTAAGAAGTCATCATCTGTAAACTTATCAGGATCCAGTTCAGTTATACCACAGCTCAAAATGAGGTAAATCTAAAATATTACACTTGTGCAAAGAGAAGTTAAAACAGACACTTTCAGGGATTCATAGGGGGGCCAGGAAGCCTACAGTCAACAATCTAAAATTTCACAACCATTCAGCTCTCAAGTGTTTTTGAGATCTAATGATATCCTGATAGTGAACATTAATAATAATACATTATGCATTTGAAAATTAGAAGGAAATTTTTAAGTGTAATCATTCTCTCAAAATTGCAAGTGTGTAAGATAATGGTTATGCAGTTACCTTCATTTAGCTGTTTTTCTGCATTGAAATATCAAAACATCATGTAATGTACCATAAATATGTATAATTTTCTCAATTAAAAGTAGATAAATTTACATGGATTAAAATCATTTCAGATGTGTTTTCAAAACACCATAGAACTCCATTAGAAACCAACAACCACAGAAAAGTCAAAATACATATAACTTAAGGGAATCTAAATAACCAAGCAAAGTGAAATTCAAAGAGAAAAATTTAAAATTCACATACTCACATATAGTATAAGTAGGGATATTAATATTCGGAAATATTAAGAACATGCTTGTTAACCTAACATCAGTCAAACTATAATAAATTTTTTATCAACACAAAACATTATAAGATTTCTCCTGATATTTTATCTTTTACAGTATAATTTATTTTTTTTATACACAACACCATTCATTGTGATATATATATATATATATATATATATATATATATACACACACTAGTCTGTCAGGTAAGCCTACTTGAAAAATTAGATGGGCATCGTGCATAAGAATTAGCTAGAACAGACAAATTTTCAAAGAGATACTTGACTAGGGTAAATCTCAGCTTGTAAAGCATTTACTCAGTATGGAAGAAGCAACAGTTTCAATTCCCAGAACTTTCTGAGAACAGGCTGTTGGAGCTTACCTCAGACTCTATAGGTGCAAATTAAAGAATCAGAAGTTCGAGACCATCATAAAATAAGTAAGAGAGAGAGAGAGAGAGAGAGAGAGAGAGAGAGAGAGAGAGAGAGAGAGATCAATGATTAGATTTGGTCATTTTTATTTTTCTACTTCAAAGAATGAATACTTTTTATGTACTAATGACTGAGTAAATCTCCATTATATCAGTTCATATGTCTTTTACACTTATGAGTTATTTAACTTGAAAATTTTTTCCGAAGTTGATATGATACATAAAGTAATAAATCACCAGAACTATGAGATATGTACAAAATCATAATGCCTATTGATTTCTTTCTTAAAAATAGGTTTGCTAGCATAAAACTCTATTTAATATGCCCTGAAAGACAGATAGAAATGCTGTGCCTTATTAATGGCCATGAGGAAAATGAGACAAAAATATTTAAATATTAGTAGTGTTTAAAATCCAGATATAGGACAAGGGTGAGGTTGTGACTCTCTTCTTTGCATGTAAATCTACTTTGCAAATGTGGTAGCATAACATTTGTCTTGAAGACAAGACCACAGTCTAATTTTAAGTACTTTTTTCCTAAAATAAATAAGGTCCCATTCTGTGACTCTACAGTCCTCTTGACAATAATACACTTTCAAACACTTAAACAGTAAGTGCAGTATGAAGTACATGCAGTATTATGGACACTCACTAAGTGATTCTTGGGATTAAATACTAATCTCATAACTAGATACATGGCAATTTTCTAAGTTTTCCCTCTAAGTGACTATCTCTTCAGAAGCAGGCTAATCAGCTAATCAGGTTATCAGTGTGAATAACATTCACATTTTCTGTGCATTTCATGTAAGCCAATATGACATTAATCCAGAAACACTGTAAGATACCACCCAATATGATCCAAATACCTTAATAAATATGTGATAACTCAGATTAAATAAATAAGTTGTGTTTATTGACAGATGCCTTCAATCCTAAGACTTGAGAGGCTGAGGAAGGATTTTCAATTTCTGATGATCCTAGGCTGCATATCAATACATGTCTCTATAGAACAGTAACAACAATAACAAAAAAATGATAAAGTAAAATCAGAAAACTATAAAATATTTATTGCAAGCCTGTCTTCTTGGTGATTGTCAAAACAGTTAATTACCTCAGGCACATACCCTATATACCTGTAAAAGTGAATATATATTTTCTATACAGAGGCAAACCCAGACCTGTTAGAAGCATTTCATTAGATTCATTCTGTTTAAAATTCTATTCTCAGATGCAACATCAATCTGTGAATATCTGTAGGCCTCCTCTATTTCTGCCCACAACTCTTCCCTCCTCCCATTAGCATTCATTAAGTACAAGAATGGTTTTTAGTAGAGAGGATACATGGATGACGTGAGTAAATATCCTATAATAAGAGCCTAAATAACATAAATAGCTTTATTTATCATGTCTTCTTCTGTACATATATTTGTCAAACTTGCTAGAGATACATAAGAGTGTCATGTCATTTACAGGTGTTGGGTTCAAAATGAATATCACAAAAGTTCCATAAGTATTTAGTTGAGGGAGATTGGTGACTTTCTTTGATCAAGATACCTGTGTGCTAAGTATACTTTGAATGTCTGTGATCATATTTTTAATGTTGGGCTAAAGTTTTTTTAAAATTTTGCAAAGTGTAAAAAAAATCTTTATTGTAACATGTATTAATTTGTCTAAACTGACCAAGCATAGATTATTCTGTTAGAGATGAAAACAATTATGGCCACACCTTGAAATACAAAATAAAATGAAAATGGAAACAAATCATATAGTTAGCAGATGGAAAGACAATGCTTAAATAATGAGAAATTTCTGAGAGAAGACATTGTTAGTGATTTATTTATTTTATGTATGTTAGTACACTGTCATTCTCTTTATACACATCAGAAGAGGGTATCAGATCCCATTAGAGGTGGATATGAACTGAGACTTGAACTCAGTATCTCTGGAAGAACACCCAGTGATCTTTAACTGCTGAGCCATCTTTTCAGCCCCCCAACGATGTCAGTTTGGAATGCTTATTAGGTTTTTGTGACAAATGCCTGTGGATATGAGTGGGGAAGGAATAATTCCTCATTGAGTAATTGATTGGGTTACTGATTAAACATATGGGCAGTTATGAAAATCGCTTTTAAAATACAAATGCCCTATTTATCAACAGGAAAGCAAGAACCCATATATCTTGATTGTGTTGAAACAACCAGGTTCTTTTCAGCCATGTTTAGAAGCAGAACAGAGAAAACATCTTGTACACAAGAAGCAACAGGGTACTCAGGCCTAGAATGCAGGTTTATCAGCAGGCCAAATATAGAAACACATTTTTCAAATTCCCTTACTGCCACTCTCCCCACCACACCAAAGCACCATTCTGCTTTCTTCTTCCCTACTACAACTTTGAACACAGACCAGGGTGTAAGAATTGTGTGTTTGTCAAGATCAATGATGCCCTCACATTATTAAACCGTGTACTTACTAAAAACAGATCCTTAGACTTTACTATATGTTATAAATTGTTTTATTTACTTATGAAATAGTCTAAGAAGTCCACAAAGATACCCATCTGGTCAGGTGCGTTTTGGGTTTAACATAAAATTGATTTCATTATACTGCTCCTATTTAAAACCTAAACCATCTATGCGCACCTTCTCCATATCCTACATGATCTCATGCACAACATGACCACACATTGTGTCTTCTGCAATAACAGATAAAGTATCAGTGACTTAGTGCAAGGTCTGGAGTTCATTCTCTCCTATTATTTTTGTGTCACTCATATCTTCAAGGATGCCATCCCCTGACATAAGGTCCCATTTCTGTTCTACATTATATATATGTTCTTCTCATCAAACCCTAGTCCACCATAAGAACATCCAGAGAGTCAATAAATCTCATCGGCCTTTTCCAGCTGCCCATATATATTATGGTTTAAAACAATAGGCTAAACAGTTAGATCTTAATAAAAAGGCCTATACTAAACAAAACTGAAAAATCTACATGATATGGCTGATTTTCTAGGCAAATAAAATATACCAAAGTTAAATCAGATCAGGTAAACTTCTAAATAATCTTACAATTCATATGGAAATAGAAGCATTCATTAAAAGTATCCCAAACAAATGTAGCCCAGGGCCAGATGATTTTATTGCGGAATTCTAACAGACCTTCAAAAGATCAAGTACCAATACTCCTCAAACTATTCCACAAAATAGAAATAGAAAGAACACAACCAAATTCATTCTATGAAGCCACAATTATTCTGATACCTAAACCTCACAAAGACCCAACAAAGAAGGAGAACTTCAGACTATTTTTTCTTATGAATAACAATGCAAAATACTCAATAAAACTCTCACAAACTGAATCCAGGAACACATCAAAATGATCATTCACCACAATCAAGTAGGCTTCATCCTAGGGTTGCATGGAAAATATGAATATCGACATAATCCAGTATATAAACAACGTCAAGAAAAACTCACATGTACATCTCAGTAGATACTGCATAAGCCTTTGGCAAAATACAATACTCCTTCATGTAAAAATCTCAGATAGATAAGGAACTCACAGCACATATCTAATCATAATAAAAGCAATATACAGCAAACCAAGAGTCAATATCAAATAAATGGAGTGAAAGCAGAAGCAATCCCACTAAATTCAGGGAAAAGGCAAGGCTGCTCACTCTCTCCTCATTTACTCAATATAGTACTTGAAGTTCTATTTAGAGCAATTAGACAACAAAAGGAGATCAAATAGATACAAATTGGAAAGGAAGAAGTCAAGTTATCACTATTTGCACATGATAAAATAGTATGTAAAAGTTATCCCAAAAATTCAACCAAAGAACTCCTATCACCTATAAACAACTTCTGCAAAGTGAAAATGGGATGGATTTAAAATCAATTTAAACAAATCAGGAGCCTTCCTTTATACAAAGGCCAAGAAAAAATTAAGGAAACAATATCTTTTACAATATAAAATATCTTGGTGTAACTCTAACCAAGCAAGTGAAAGATTTTTATGACAATAACCTCAAGTCCCTGCAGAAAGAAATCAAAGAACTCAGAAGATGGAAAGATTTACCATGCTCATAGATAAGGAGAGTTAACATAGAAAAATGGCCATTTAACCAACAGCAATCTACAAATTCAATGCAATATCCATCAAAATCACAATTCAATTCTTTACCGAGATAGAAAAAACAATTCTCAACATCATATGGAATTAAAAAAAAAAAACACAAAAAAACACAAAAAACAAAACAAAAAACCCAAAAACTCAGGATAGCAAAAAATATCCTCAACAATAAAATAACTTCTAGAGAAATCACTATCCCTGACCTTAAGCTGTATGTCAGAGAAATAGTGATAAAGCCCATGTGGTATTGGAATAGAGACACACTGACCAATCAATGGAATAGAATCGAAGACCCAGAATGAAATCCAGACACTTATGAACACTTCATCTTTGACAAAGAAGCCAAAACTGTACATTGGAAAAAAGAAAACTTGTTCAACAATAGTGTTAGTTAATTGGTGGTCTCCATGTAGAAGATTGCAAATTGATCCATATTTATCACTCAAGTTTAAATATGTTAAAGGCCTCTAAACAAAATGGAACACATTGAATCGAACAGATGAGAAAGTGCGAAATCTCCTGGAATGCATTGGCACATGGGAAATGTTCCCAAAGAGAACATAAATGGCTCAGGCTCTAAGATCAACAATTGAGCAATGGGGCCTCAGGAAACTGACAAGCTTATGTAGGAGAAAGAAAACTGTTAACAAGACAAAAATAATAATCTACAGATTGAGAAAAGATCTTGAGTAACTATACATCCAATAGAGGGCTAATATCCAAAATATACAAGAACTCAAGAACTTAGGCTCCAGAAAAGCAAATAACCCAATTTAAAAAAAAATGGGGATTAGAGTGAAACAGAGAATTTTCAAATGCAGACTCTCTGATGGCTGAGAAGCACTGAAGTAAGTGTTCAACCTCCTTAGTTATCAGAGAAATACAAATCAAAGCAACCCTGGGATTACACAATCATAAACTCAAGTTGCAGCACATGCAAGCAAGGATGTGGAGAAAGAGAAACACTCCTCCATTGCTGGTGGGATTGCAAACTTGTACAACCACTCTGGAAATCTATCTGGCAGTTCCTCAGAAAATTGGAAATAGTTCTACCTGAAGATCCATCTATGTCACCCCTGGGCATATGCCCAAAAGATACTCTACCATACCACAAGGACACATGTTCTACTATGTTTATAGCAGCTTTATTGTTAACAGCCAAAAGCTAGAAACAACCCAGATGTCCCTCAACTAAAGAATGGATACAGAAAATGTGGTTCATTTACAGAATAAAATACTACTCAGCTACTTAAAACAATGTCTTCATGAATTTGCAGGCAAATGGATGGAACTAAAAAATATCATACTGAGTTAGGTAACCCAGACCCAAAATAACATACATGGTATGTACTCACTGCTAAGTGGATATTAGCTAAGGAGTTCAAAATACCCATGCTAAAAGTCACAGACCATATTAAACTTAAGAAGGAAGCCCTCAGTATACCCTTGTCGGTTCTTCCTGAGGCAGCAGAGGCAGAAGAGCATTGGTCGAGTGTAAAACTTTGTCTTAGGACATATGGGGGGAAAGACTTTTGTTTTAAGAGATATTTAGAGTTGGTATATAATAAACAAGTTTATTTATCTAAGTCTAAGGTACTATGCTACTATAGCTGACCTACCTTCTGTATTCCACTGAGGTCAGAAACTTCAGTCTCTGGCATTTATCACCTCATCTTAAAACAGCAGGAGATTAAGTAAAGGATTAATTACTAGAGACTTTTTCTTATTCTTCAGATACCTTTTGCTTGTATGGTTAGGGAAAAGTTTGGAGCAATAAACTTCTAGTAAGCCAGGAGAAGAGAATAACATTTTCAGAAGGAACAATGTTTACATAAGCATATATGCATAAATTCACATAAGTTCATTTACGGATTCATGCATGCATATTTATACATTTCTCTTCACATCAGTTGGGTCCAATTTTCATTGTAATTCTCACAATTACATACTTACACACATGCATACATTTTCGCAATTACATATTTATACACACACATCCATACTAACATATGCATATGGAGCAAAAGATGAAGCACCAGTGCAGAAGAAATTCACTCATTCTTGCTGAAAAATAAGGCTCCAATATTTATTACACTTTTAATGCTAAATGGATTAAAACCAGATTTGTAAGAAAAAAAGCTTTGTTCCTTTTAATAAGACTAAGCCTACCTTGTTACTAAGACCTGATCTGACTCATGTAAAAGAGTAGACTGCCTGCTAGCTCTGCACTGTGCAGCTTCTTTTTTCCCTCTTTCCCTTGTCATCCTGCACAGCTCTCTTAGTGTTTTTTTAAATATTACCTATAGTTTCTAAGTTATTCCACTCTGCATTCTCCTTCTAATCTCCTCTCTCCTCTTGTTCTGAAGTCACAGCAACGCTCTTTTTTTCAATGCTTGTTCTCACAAAACTATGGCTGTACTTCTAAGTCTTTCTTGAGTTCAGTCCTGTTCAAAAGTTGTTCTGTATAAAAAAAAAAACTCTCCTCAGCTCAGTTCCTCTCAGCTCAGTTCTTCTTATGTCAGTTATGACTCATCTCTTTGTCCTGAGCACCTAAATGTCTTTCAGAATAAATGGTCACATGTTAAAAAGTTCATCAAAAATTCACACACAAAATCAAATCATAAATTGAACTTTATAAAGGAGAATGTTTACATGCATATCAATTAGGAGTAACTATCTGGCTAAACATCCATTACTTGTCACAGCTCCACAGGTTCATTGTAAGTTGAAAAACATAACTAAGTTATTAGTGAAATTATGTGTAGATAAAGCAAGTCAATATTTTATCTTCTGTCCTAGCACCTAAAACAAATCATTAGTTCTCTTTTTATGACATTTGGTTTACAACCTCTTGGAATTTGCTCTGAGTATGAGAAAATTTGATTACTATGGAGACTGGTAGAGTTCTTTTTGAAGTTTTGACTATTGAAAAAGGACCTAATAGCAATCCTACTATAAGAGATCTTAATAATCACTGATAAAATTTTAGGAATTTTTATGAGGTCATCATTAAAACTTAATGCTATGTTGCATTTTTCTATACAGCATCACTATAAGACAGTACATCTCCATAGATCTGCAGAGATCTAATCCAAAGGGGTGGGAAAATACCTTGTTATTGTTATATATGTTTAATAATAACAGAAAAAGCATATTAATAGCAGGAATCTTTCCTAAAATGAATTCTTACAGCCTTGCCAAATAAGAGTGAATCTGTCACAGATTATATTAAAATACAAGGCCCACCATCTTGGGAATATCACCTGTTTGTTATTAACTTGTCCTATTATGGCTCCTGATACAAATATAGATACTTCTATCCCACAAAGAAGGGGAAACAAATAGTCCTGGGAAGTCCAGAGGAAGGTAGGGAGGGACCTGGGTAGGAAAGGGAAGGAACAGAATAAAAGGAGGGAAGGATCAGGTATGGTGGAGACAGGAGAGAAGCCCAGATGACCAGGAGAATGAATGGAAATATGTAGCTTTGTTGGGTGGGGCTAGGGAAAACTCTAAAACATCCCAGTTGCCAGGGATGTGAGAGGCTTCTAGGATGCACTGGGGATTCCCTCCGCCAAAATGTCCAAAGTGGGGAGATGAAACCTAGAGAGGCTACCTCCTGTATTAGACATAGCCCCCATTTGAGACATGGGACCACCTACATATCTTGAAAATTATTGACTCAGTATTATTCTTGTCTAAAGGAAAGTCAGAGACAAAAATAGAACAGCAACTGAAGGAAAGGTCATTCAGAGGGTGGCCCAACTTGGGATCCATCTCATGTGCAAGCACCAAACACTGACACTATAACTGATGCTGTGTTGCACTTTCAGACAGGTGCCTAGCATGACTGTCCTCTAAGAGGCTCTATCACAAGCTGACTGAGCCATATGAAGTCAGGGACCCCTATGCAAGAGGCAAGGGAAAGACTCTAGGAGTTGAATAGGATTGTAATTCCATAAGAAGAATAACAGTATCAACTAAACTGGACCCCTCAGAAATCCCAGAAGCTAAGCCACCAACTAAACATGGGTTGCTTTGTGGCCCCTGTCTTGTCTGGCCTCAGAGGGAAATGATGCATTTAATCTTGTAGAAACTTAATGCCCTGAAAAGGGGGTTGATGTGGGTTGACGTGAGAGTAGGTGGGTATATGGGGTAGTACCCACTCAGAAGCAAAGCAGGAGTAGGATGGTGTAAAATATTAATGAAGTGAGGAAAGGGAAGGATAGCAATATTTGGAATATAAGTAAAGACAGTAATAAAATAAAAAATATCAGAATTCACTTTTAATTAATGACTATTGTCATGATATGTTATAATAGTTTAAGGAAATAAAATAAAATTCTATTGCATTTGTTGAGAAACATTAAGCAAAGATTAAACAAGTGATTTTAGTTTAGGGAGTTTTAGAAGATGATACATAGTGTGTCTATAAATTACACTGTCACTTAAGGTAGATCTGTGATGCCTGAGCCTGTGCCACACCTGCAGGCATGGCTGTCAACTCCTATCATGTTTTATTTCTAAAACACTTAGCCAGGAAAGCTCAACATAGCAGCAAGGAGATTAGTGTCCTGACAGCTTTGGGGTTACAGACAGCTTTGTGGTTTACTCAAGAAATGTAATTGATAGAAAATGTCATGGGTGAATATATCTTTCTAGGGACATTTATCTTTATTCTTAGTTGGCATAGCAAGTGGGAACCAATAAGTGTCAGCACTCTCTCCCTTGTTTCACAATCCCAGTTATCTTTCTGAGAAGATTAATGTACTAATCAGCTCTTGTTCACGCATTGATCCCTGGAAGATAACTGGCATTTGGAATGTATGGTGTCAGTAGCAGAACAAACCCTTTTATGTGTCATCCTGAGCACATCCAATGGCATCATCCAACGTTCCATCAAAAGACAGCTGTGATGAGACCCCAGGATGAGGCTGCAATCTCTGATCATCCCATAAGAAATTCAGGTCTTTAACAAGCAAATGGCAAAGTTTGCCTTAATGGCCATGTGGAATTCTTGATTCATATTCCTTTATTTGGAATTTCAGTATAGAACAACTAGACAGACTTCATCAAACCTAAATTAAATTACCTCCCTATTTTTAAAATAATTTCCCACCTAAATTCTAGGTGCCTTTTATCAAAATGCAAGGTAATATATAAATTGACTTTGACCTTGTCTGCACTCACCCATGTCTTTTCTTTATTACACTCTTGAATACAGACTTTTCAGAACTTCTATAATGTTGACTAAGACAGCCAAGACTATTCTTTATAGTACTTTAGTAAAACTGAAGGGTTTTCATGAACAATAATTCCAGCACAGAACTGTGGGTCACAAGCATCTGCTTTGAGGACTCAATACACACATTTCCACCCATTTATGAAGTGTTTACAGCATCTATTGGGACTGGCAATATGAATTGCCAAATTGGGCAATGCCATGATTTTTATTTCTATTTTCCTACTGTACCAGGTTTATTCCATTGTTAACAGTGATAAACATTCTCTATTTATTAATATTGGAGACTATATCTTAGATGCCAACATTCAAGGTACTTGTTTAGTTCTGTAGTAAATCCACCTTTGGCTGAATGTTAGAAACTATATCTAATTCTCAGTATAAAAGCTGTCAGTCACTATCAGGTAAAAGCAGTGTCTTAGTATCATGGCATCAAGTTCATCTTGTTTGTCCTGTTTCCTCATTTTCATCTTTGTTGTATATAATCTAATGTAAGAAAAGATGTGATTATATCATGTGTTCTGTCTGATTCCCCTTGTTTTCTACAGATTTTCATATATATGGAGTGCAGCCTTTAGTAAGTACATCATCTGGTAGCTATAAAAATACTTTTTAAGGTACCACTTACAACCTTTTCAAATTAAAGTGCCAGAAAGATGTTGTAGCTACTTAATTGAGTCATAATTGAACAAGAGATTGTTGTTATACACTGAGATGAATTGTTAATAATGCTATGATATTGAAATCACAGAAATCTAACAAAGGAAACACCAGACAATCTGACTTTATCCAGGAAACAAAATTCATCAAATCTCCAGAAAATTTTTCTTTCTTTTTACTGAAGTCCAAACAGATATGCCCAATGTTTTACTATTATGACAGATGTTGTCATTATGTATTTCAAGGTAAGAACTACACAATTAAACTACAAACAAAAGAGCTTCACATTTCAACTAAACTTGTGTTGTTCACATTCATACTGCTTGACTACATGAAATTCTCTGACTGCTGACTGGACTTGTTTTTCCTAAACCCCAAAGTATCACTTCACTTACAATATATTCACATACTTCCTATTAGATGACTGGACAGAAATAACATATTTCAGCTTCATTCTATTTCTCTGGGATCTATTAACCTTTACGATGGCATAAGCACCTTTATTGTGACATGAGCATTGTGTCAGCAATGTGGAGGATTGACAGGTAGCATTCTACAATTGTACTAAAGATATCTTGGTATTAATCCAGAATTTGTTCTATCTTCCATACTGACAAAGAACTTGTCACTCTCTACACTTTCTAGGTCAATGCTTAGATGTGTAACTTTAAATTTATTCTCTTGCCTCTCTCTGTGTATGTCTCTCTGTATCTGTCTGTTTTTATATCTGTCTGTCTCCTCTCTCTCTCCCTTCTCCCTATCCCTCTACCTCTCCCCCATCTCTCATGCTTGTGTACATGCCAAAAAAATCACACATGTGAATTTAGTAGAATATCTTACAGGATTCATTTTTTTCCATCAGTTGCATGGATTCTGGAATTAAAGTCAGGTTGTCAGCCTAGATAATATGTTCCTTTACCAGCTAAACCATCTCCCTGCTTCAGAGAGTCAATTTGAAATATGTTCCTAGTATGTTTGAAATGAGTGTTGGCATAATAAGAAATAAAAAATCTATAGGTATAAATGCATGCAATCTTTCTCAATGGAAATAATGAAACTCATAAGTAAAGCCGCCTTTCCCTGCCCTTAGAACTGCTATCACCGATGAGTCGACTGTATCAGGCTCAGTTTTGTTCTGATTTCATTCACAGCTTCATTTTCTAAGATATAATTTGTTTTTAAAAAGATTTTAATAGGAGATTATTTCACCAAATCCTGATAGATTAAACCATCATCAAAGTACTTCCTAAGACTAATTGAGAGCTTTAAACAGTGTTTATGACAAAGCCTACGAGATAGCTTCTTTAGCACTCCATCAGTACATAGATATCGTGTGTACCACATCTGGCCTTCGCTGATACAGAATCACTGGTGATTACATACTCTTTGTTGATATGAGGGTACTGCTGTGTTTATAACAATGAATTTGAATAAGACTTTTACTGAGTATGGACTTAGATTGTGTACTGCCAGTGAGATTATAGCTGTTATTTAGCACTACTCCAAGTTGGGTTCTTCATCTACACATGTACACAGTAATTTTAACTTTTATTCTGCTATGCTGGATTAATAGATTTAAATTATACTTATTTCACTTGCTATAAGCATTGATCTAGTGCTGGTTGTTGTAGCATATTATTGCTGTTAGAGACTTACACACATCCCTTTTTATATATAAACCTTGCCCTTCAAATCAAACAGAACTACCCCTTGATTACATTCATTTTCTGATTTGTAATATAATTAGCCACCACTTTAACAAGCCATAAAGTGAATAGATTTTCTTTCTCATAAACAAATTATTCGTTTTTCTCTAAACCCAACCACTTTGTTTCTTTGATTCTCTCTCTCTCTCTCTCTCTCTCTCTCTCTCTCTCTCTCTCTCTCTCTCTTTCTCTCCTGTGCAGTTATAACTTTATGGAAAGTGAGAGATCTGATGATATTTTGCTTTTCTTCATAAAGTTCTATAAAATAATTATAATTAGTGAGCTATCATTAAATTGACCACACATTTTTAGATTTGCTGATTTATCCTTCCAAAAGAAGTTTTCCGTAAGTGGTTTATGGCTTCCTATTTTACCTTAAACATATCATTTTAGTCTCTTTAGTGATCAGCATTGTACTAGATTTTGAAAAATTGTATTTAGCTTATTCTCCTTTGTATTCATGTCATTAACTATACAATTACATTAATGGATTGTGTGTGTGTGTGTGTGTGTGTGTATGTGTGCGCGCGCGCTTGCTTGTGTGTGTGTGTTTGTGTGTGTATGTTATAATTTTCTATGTGCTTTGTGAGTTTCTTAGATGATGGTCATGCAGTTAAAGGGTGTACTTACTGCACTGATAAGAGGTATTATAAAGGGTGAATTTAAATCTGGGCATTGGATAAATGAAACTTATGCAGGGGATGTTAGTCCATGCTCAACTCTGATGCCTGAAACTCTGAAAATGAACCTGATTTTGGAGAGAAAGCTCCTGTTATTCTTTGTGACTTGTTTAAACACCATTCATTACTTTCTTTTTTTTCTTTTCTTTTTTTTTTTTTTTTTTTGAGCTGGGGACCAAACCCAGGGCCTTGCGCTTGCTAGGCAAGTGCTCTACCACTGAGCTAAATCCCCAACCCCATTCACTTACTTTCTAGATCATAGTGTGGATAGGTGCTACTGTAAGCTATTGACTGTTACTCCGAAGAGTCTGTCAGAGCCAAGAAAACTCCAAATGCAGTTCGGAAGCCAGCACCTTCAGGCAAATTCTTTTTATAGAATGAAAGTCTAAGAGGTAAATACATAAGTGCTTCATCAGTGCAAAGTCACAGGACTGAAGCAAATAGAATCCATCCATCAAACCAAGCTCTGTCTAGAGACTATTTGAGTTAATGTTAGAAGAATGATTATCATAATGAATTGACCACTGTTGTTTATAATACTTCAATAAAAACTTTCTAATGTTAATGTCTACTCAGTGACAAAATTTGTAATGGAATCAAATTTTTCCCAGAAGGCTTCTTTACATGCTAAAAGCTCAGCCTATGTTGCTGTCTTGTTGAAAGATGGAGGGACCATTGAAGGGTGTGTAAAGGGATGTAGTTATATAATTCAGGGCATCTCTTCAGGAAAAGATTAATGTTGAAATCATGTTCTAGTTTCCTAGACAGTTAGTGGTTACAAAAAACAGGGCCAGCTGTCCTGACTTTCCCTTGGATGACTTCTCTCAGCATAGTGATCCATAACCATACCCTTGTCATTGGGAAGCCATCAGCCTTGGGCCCTTCCTGGAGAGGGAGGAAAGATGGTCATAAATGAACCGCTTCTCATTACACATGACCCATGGTCAGGTGTTTCATTTTGTCCCGAGTAACAGATTATCATGCCTATGAATAAAGAAAATTCCAAGCAGTTTATTATAAAATTACAGAAAAGAGCAAACATCAGTGAGGCTATGTAAAATTAAATAACATTCTCCAGTTCTTTTAATTTCCTTATGTTCCCAGGGTTACTTAAATTCTAGCTTGTATTCTATCTTGCTTTGAGTGGCAGCCCCTTCCCAATTTTTATTACACAATCCTATTTATGCTCTCAGTAGTTAAAATTCATGGGCTTAAATTATTGGCAGACAAAATGGGCATCTCATTTTACAATCACTCAGTAATATGCTATTGGTATTTAAAAATCTGGACACATAAATTGAATTTTATGTTTCCATTTTCCCTGTTTATTTACTAAGTGGAGTGAATATAATTTTGGTTATCAGCTAATGTGATGATTCTGAATCTCTTGTGAGTTATATAAATCCTTGGTCTAAACATGATGGCCTACACCTATTACACACTGAGGTAAGGGCTTCAGTGCAAGAATTCTGACTCCTAAATTGCCAACAAAACAAAGCAGAACTCAAATAAAAACTAGCAAAACTGTTGGGTAATTCATTCCCATATTCAGAAATACAGAATTGGTATAAAAGCATGGTTACAAGAGAAAGGAATAAAACTGAAGTATGTGTCTCTTGACATCTATTTGGTATTTAGAGAAAACCCACATATAATATATAATGTGTTCCTTCCCCTGGGATAGAGTGCCCATGTGAAATGATGAGTTATCTTGCTTTTGATATTTCTCAGTTTAGTTCTATGTATTCATATGTCTACCAATATCATCTAATTTAATGCACAAATATGCCCCAGTTGAAATGAAAATTTAAATATTAATATTTCACATCTTTAAAAATGTTTGATTTTGTGGTTTGAAATTTTGTAGATTTTTGAAAAAATACTTTGTATACAAAGTATGCTCATGTGCAGGTCAGTGATGTATCCATAGCAACAGAGCCTAATGAAGAAAGTACTTTGAACTGTTCCCATTACTTAAACATTATCTGCTGAAGGAAGTTTTCACCTGCATTGTGATTACTACTAGATTCTAAGAACTACCATGTTTCTTTTTTCCTGGCATTACTCTACATATTTAAATTAAGTATGAAGCACAGTTAATTCTATAATGAACTTCCACACAGCTAACACATTCCTCAGTCTTTCTATTACCTGTCAAACTTTCCAAGTCTGATTATACTTTTTGCCCTCTAATGTTCTTTATCCATGGGGTCATTATAACAGCAAACTCTGTCAATGTAAGCTGTGTATATATAGATTAATACTCATCTCTCTCTAATAACTTCTTTATATAAGAGTCAAATGATGAGACTCTAAAATGAGATCTCAGTTGAATTTGAGTAATTTCAATGTGAGAGAATTTTCCTCTATAAAATATTATTTTATGCTGAAATTTTGTGCAATACTTGATCAAATATATCTACTTGAGTCTCTGTAAAATGCTAGAAGGCAAGGATTATATCTATTTAATATTATTCTTGAAAAGTAATGGAAACTATTATTATCTTAATTTTAAATTACTGTCCTTCCATTTTCGCCTGCATTACTCTTTCCAGTGCAAGACTCAAAATGTTACATTAATTCATAAGACACATATTTATTTCAAATAAACATTTCCAAATGTTTTTGATCATTATTTATAATTGCAATCTATAATATCTGTTTATGCTTATAAAACATTAAGCATATCATATAATATTTGCTTTAAAGTTTCTTTGCAAGTTATGTACTGCATCTTTATTACATAAATGGGAAAATCTAAATCCAGGGATTCCACCTCTTAAAGGTTAAATTCAGGAGACCTATAGACTCAGAAACATAAACAAAGGCGACAAAATATTTTACAAATGTCATTTGTTTAGAATTTCCTTAAGAGTATGCAGTAATTAAATATTTTATTTATTGTTATTTACTCATTACATTTATGTGTGTGTTGATGGGTGCAGTGTTCATTCAGAAACTTTCATAGTCCAGAAGAGGGTGTAGGAGTCCCGAGAACTGGAGTGACAGGTGGTTTTTAGCTACAGCGTAGATTATGAGATGAATTCCAGGTCCTCTGCAAGTGCAGCAATTGCTGTCAGTGGATGAGCTAACTCTCCAGCCCAAAGATATCCAGAAGTTAAGAAAATAATTGCTGCATAAAATAAATTAAAGCTTAGTAAGAGCCCAAGTATGTGAAACACTGAGCCTCAGACAGTAAACTACCAAGTTTTCAGCTGTGTAGAGTCTAGACTCCTCAGTGGGAGCTGTCAGAAGCCCAGCCTTTTCCCTTCAGCTTTAAACTAAGGCCATTCAATTTGATGACAATGAGTTAGCTAGCGTCAAACGCATGCCCTCCAAGCTGACAAGTGTAAGCACATAACACAAACAAGCAAGAAGTGATACACTTTTCTCAAGTGCCTGGACTTGTAGGCCCTGATGATTTGATGGATTCCAATGCTGAAAGTGGAGAGTGTTAAAGGTTTTGTAACAGCAAATGGTTTCTGTATGTAATACGTCCAAACTGTAATTCAAAATTCAAATAAGTAATGGATCTAAGGTAAATTTGTCAGTGTCTTCCTCTGTTGTAGCATGTACCTGCACTGTGCTCTTAGAACTGAACACACATGTGCCATTTGCAGTGCATACTTTCTTGCCACAAGATGCCTGTGAATCCTGTCTGAAAATACTCAGTTCAGCTTCCAGGCTGCTGTTTGCAATGAGCTGCAGTGCTCCTTCCAAACATACAAATATTCCTCGTCCTATGCAAACAGTGGTTTACTTGCATGTCTGTCAGCATGTATTTATTAGATTACTACACTTTGGAGTCTACTGGATTAGAATGTTTAATTATGAATTAGTTGTATCATTGCTGATTATTTTAGTTTCATTAGAAAAAATGTAAATTCTGTCCTGCTACATGTAACACAATTTCCATCAATTTCTGAAATGACCCTAAATATATTTTTTCCATTTTGTACATGGACTTATATAAAATGACATTCTCAACATTAAAAGTTATAAAATACAAAACTGATCAAATATCAGAAACATAGAAGATGTTTGACATAAATTACTTAGTCATAATTTAGCTGTTTACATGCAAAGACAAGCATGTACATCTTATTATTATGCAAATTTGCTTAAAGTAAATAATAAGATTATATGTATAGCAAAGAACTCTTAAATGTATATTTTTTAAGAGGGAGGTAATATAATTTTGTTTCAATTAAAAATTCTCTATTGGATATTTTATTCATATACATTTCAAATGTTATCCCTTTTCCCAGTTTCTCCTCCAGAAACCTCCTATCTTATCCTCCTCCCCATGCTTCTATGAGGGTGCTCCCTCCGTCCACTCCTGCCTCCTAACCTTGACATTTCCCTACACTGGGGATTCAAGTCTTCCCAAGAACAAGGGCCTCTCCTCCCATTGGTGCTCAACAAGGCCATTCTCTGCTACATATGCAGCTGGAGCCATTGGTCTGTCCCCTTCAACTCCTTCAGTCCTTTCTCTGACTCCTCCATTGTTGACCCTGTGCTCAGTCCAATGGTTGGCAGCCTAATCTGAGCAGGTGGCAGAGGAATCAGAATTTGAACATCATTCTCAGCTGTGTAGTGAGTTAGGGACCAGCATAGACTTCTAAGCCACTGTTTCAAAATAAAAGAAAAAAGAAAAAAAAACATTTTTTAAAATTTTTCAAGTACTTTAAAGAAGTATTTCGTTTATATCCATATATTATGTACATGTTAAACAGTTATTTACCTTGGATCATAGAAATGTTCTTTGTCAAGGAGGAGGCAGGAGTATAAAATCAATAAGAAACAATAGTCGGGCCCAAACGTCCAGTATTATTCTGGGAAAGATGAGGTTGGGGTGGAGGTACACAGGTGACCTTACTCTGGCTCTGTCACTGAGCAGACCTTTATGCAGGAAAAGAAGACTAGAGCTCACCCTTGGCCCTGTAGTTAAAGGACTGTCAAAGTGACTTGTGGAAAGAAAACAGAATGGACAAGTAAGCATAGACACAAAGAAAATAATCTTCCCTTGAATCACTAAACATATACACAGCAGGATTTCCAGAAAGGATAATACAAGTGGGAGGGGAAAATAACCAAGCAAAACCTTGGGGAAAAATTACTGAAAAATTCTCAAATTTTAAGAGGAGTATTAAATTATGTATCCACGAAGTTATATAAGAATTTTTGAGTAGATGGAATATCTCATAACAGAAATCCTGAAAGTCAACTACAGAGAGAATCTGAAAAGCAATAGAGACAAAGACTGACCATACAAGGGAAACTGAATGACATTATCAGCTGATTTTGCAACCAGAGCAACATTAGAACAGTGGCAACTGGGCATATGGTGTAAATTAAAGGTCAAGGGTGTGTATTTTTCTCAACACTGTGAACCTGAGAAATGGGAGGTGAAGCTAGGACTTTCTACTCCACTAAGTCTATACCTCAGAGATGGACACGACAGGAATTAGAATTCAAAATCAGTCCTGATACCATTAGATGCTGGTTTAGAAAGCCAAACTAAAACTCACAAAGACAGCACAGGCTAGTGAGAAAGGTCAATGGTAAGATGCTTACTAATAGAAGTGCAAGAATTGAATGTGAATCTCCAGGACCCAGGAAGAAAGCTGGCATGACCTTGCATCCTGTAGATGTAGTACTGGGAGGATATATGTAGTTGTGTGGGTGTAGGCTGCAGTAGGCTGATCCAGAGATCTTGGTGATGGCCAATCCTCATATGTGAGCTTTGGCTTAGTAGGGTAGGGAAACAGGCACGACGTCTTTCCCTCAAATACACACTCAAAACACCCACAAAGGAACATGTAAATAAAAGCAGGGAAAGGCACCTGAATTTCTCTTCTGACATTGGTCTTAGAGTCCAAGGAGTGTTAATTCAAATAGTGCGTTCCAGGCTAGAGCTGTGAAAAGTCTAGATTCAAGGAAGCATTAGGAATTTCCCCTTTAAAAAGTTAATGATTTATTACATCCTAGTCCCCCCTCTCAGAATCCTTCTCCCATGCTCACTGCCCTTCAGCTATGAGAGGGAAGGCCCCCATCCTGTGTCCCCCAACTTGGTGCATCAACTCTCTTAAAGATTAGGCACATCCTCTTCCATCTAGGGCAGACATAGTAGGTTGTAGCCCTCTGCTACATATGTGGGAGTCCATGTATGCTCTTTCCTTGGTGGCTCTGTCTCTGTGAGCTCCCAGTGGTTCAGGATCCTTAACACTGTTTGTTTGTTTGTTTGTTTATTGGATATATTTTATTTACATTTCTAATGTTATACCCTTTCTTGGTTTCCCTTCCATAAGCCCCCATCCCATCCCCTGTCCCCTTCTTCTATGAGGGAGTTCCCTTGCCCAACCATCCCCGCTTCCTGCCCTGACATTCCCCTACACAGGACGGGGGTCGTGGGGGGTCCACCCTAGGCAGGACGAAGGGCTTCTCCTCCCATTGGTGCCCATCAAGGCCATTTTTAATAGGGTTACTAACTCAAGAGTCTAATTCTTGAGTTCTTGTACGTATTGGATATTAGCAGTTTGTCAGATTTAGGATTGATAAAGATCTTTTCCCAGTATGTTGGTTGCTATATGGTTGTCCTAATGACAGTGTCCTTTGCCTTACAGAAGCTTTGTAATTTTATGAAGTCCCATCCTTAACACTGTTAATTTTCCTGTGTGGTTGCCATCTCCTTGAGGGCCTTCAATCATTCCCCTAACTCTTCCACAAGGGTTCCTGACATCAGTCCAATCTTTATCTGTGGGTAACTGTACCTGTCTCAGTCAGCTATTAGGTAAAGCCTCTCAGATACTAGATATAAGAGCCAAATGACATTATTAAGACATAGCAATTAAGAAAGAATTAAGACATGATAATTAAGAACACACTAATATTTCTTTTCTTATTTATTTGTATGTTTTGTTGTGGTGGTTTTGGTTTTTTGTTTGTTTGTTTGCTTGCTTTTGCTTTGCTTTGTTAACAAAGTGTTTTCCTATGCAGCCCAGGCTGAACTGTGACTTGTTATATATATAAGCATGGCTTCAAACACATGATTCTTTGGACACGATCTCCTGAGATTACCAGTATACTCCACTGTGGTAAAAAATAACAGTAACAAAATATGTTTTCAAAGTGAGATTGTGTGCTTTGATTTTTAAAACAAGGAAATCAGGTATGGATCCAGTTGTAAATACAAAGAGTTTAGAATGATAATGCTTCTGTGGGAATGCAAATGTCTTTGCTCCCATAATAAATCTAATATTGACAAATCTCTCAGGCAATAAATAACACACTTTTTGTATTACCTCTTTAAACAGAATAACCAACTGCCTCCCATAACTGTTCTTGTACTCAGCATGATCAGGCACTTTCTGTGAGCATGCCTGCCTGCACGTGTCTGGATGCGAATGAGCACTGTTCATGCTCAGATGCTGCTGTAGACATTGATGTTATTACAGCAATCTCTCCTGTATCCCTCGGGACAGAGAAAGCAAGCAAGGTTCTCTGTTAATAAGGATGTTATGCACCTTCTTATGTTTCCATGATCACAAAATTAGATGAAAATGGTCCTTAGTCTATAAGGTACTCTCAAATATAGGAAGCTAGGTCCTCAGGTATATGCACACCAGCCTTGCTCTGTCATGAACAGATTTTGTGATTCCTGCTGCTTGCTTCTGAATGTGTGGGTATTTATGATGTGTGATGGTAACAAGTAACTTGCTCTGCTGTGGAGTAATACTTTAATACTTATTTTGGTATATTTATGTATTCACTTCTGCATGTTTGAAAGAATCAATGTGCTATGTTGTGGTTTGCAAAGGTGAGAGGCTACTACAGAGAGCTTTATATGAGGCATTCCACGGATTATTGCCAGGAAGCTTCAGAGCTCTGTATGACCAAAGATCATAATGCACAGATTTTGCCAACAACGTGAATTGCCTTGGGAGAAGATGTATCCACACAGGAGTCTATCAGATCATCTTCCCAAACAACACCTTGACAGCAGGATTTAAGGTTATCATACAGAGAAGTAAGTAGCTCCTAACTCTTAACTCCAGAAACCATGAAATAAAGAGCATAAGGGCAAGTTAATCTGCTAAATTGGTTGTAACTTAGCACAGTACAAAATTAATACATTATGTTTCTGTGATTTGCATTTTGTTTCCTTCTTTTATACATGTATTTTGATTTGTTATTTAATGAGATTTTCAAAATATCATACATATATAAGAATAAATGCATGCAGTTTTACTTAGCAAGCATTTCAGTGTACATTAGTTGATATATGGAAATATATTAGTTCATACCCACACACTACAGTATAGGCAGAAAGAATCACACCTACTTCACAGGTAAGGAAGGCAATGATTAAGGATTAGAAATAGACTTATACAGATAAGTCATACAGATTAAACAAATTTGGTGACAAGATCCAAATATTCCATTCGGGTCACATCCCTATGCTCTCATCAAGAGTGGATTTAATTAACATATTATACTTCCTTAAAATTATGACACTCTTGTATCCCTATGATTTCAGAAAACAATAGCAACCAAATTAGTGACCAAACTGTTCTGCAATCTTCTTCATTTCACAAAATGCACAGAGATATGTGATGGTCCAGTTAGCATGGTAACCGATTAGGAATACTGTCAGCAAAGAGTAACACAAGACTAAGGCTTTGCCTCTGTGGACATCCTTGATCCACTTGGACATAAGCTTTGTACAGGGGTGAAGAGAATGGGTCAATTTGCATTCTTCTACATGTTGACCTCCACTTGAACTAGGACCATTTGTTGAAAACACTATTTTTTTCCACTGGATGGTTTTAACTCCTTTATCAAAGATAAAGTGACCATAGGTGTGTGGGTTTATTTCTGGGTCTTCACATCTATTCCACTGATCTGCCTGTCTCTGTACCAATAACATACAGTTTTTATCACTATTTCTCTGTAATAATGTTTGAGGTCAATGATGGTGATTCCCCCACAAGTTCTTTTAATGTTAAGGATATATTTCACTATCAGGGTTTTTGTTATTACAAATGAATTTTCAAATGGCTCTTTCTAACTCTATGAAGAATTGAGTTGGGATTTTGATGGGGATTGCATTAAATCTGTAGATTGCTTTTGGCAAAATGGCCACTTTTACTATATTAATCCTGCCAATCCATGATCATGGGAGTTCTTTCCATCTTCAGAAATCTTCAATTTCCTTCATCGAAGACTTGAAGTTCCTGTCATACAGAACATTCAATTGCTAGGTTACAATCACACCTACAAATTTTATGTTATTTGTAACTATTGTAAAGGGTGTCATTTCCCTAATTTCTTTCTCAGGCTGATTATCCTTTCAATAGTGAAAGGCCACTGATTTGTTTGAGTTAATTTTATACCCAGCCACATTGTTGAAGTTGTTTATCAGGCTTAGTAGTTCTCCGGTGGAACTTTTAGGGGTCACTTATTTTATATCACTTTGACCTCCTTTGTTGTTTGGTTGCTCAGGCTAGAATTTTGAGTACTATATTGAATAAGCGGGAGAGTGGGCAGCCTTGTCTAATCCCTGATTTTAGTGGGATTGCTTCAAGTTTCTCTCCATTTAGTTTGATATGAGCTACTGATTTGCTGTATATTGCTTTTACTATGTTTAGGGATAGCCCTTGAATTCCTGATCTTTCCAGGACTTTTATTATGAAGGGGTGCTGAATTTCATCAAATGCTTTCTCAGCATCTAATGAAATGGTCATGTGGTTTTTTTTTTTTAATTTGTTTTCATTTTGATGTGTTCTTAGATTTGGTTTGTGAGATTTTATTGAGTATCTTTGCATCAATATTCATAAGGGAAATTGGTCTGAAGTTCTCTTTCTTTGTTGGGTCTTTGTGTAGTTAAAGTATAAGCATAATTGTGGCTTCATAGAAGGAATTGGGTAGTGCATCCTATCATGGGATTATTTCAATCTTCTTGTATGTGAGACCTGTTTTGTGACTGATTATATGGTCAATTTTTTAGAAGGTACTATGCGGTGCTGAGAAGAAGGTATATTCTTTTCTTTTAGGATGAATATATATATATACATATATATATATATGTTAAATCCATTTGATTCATAATTTCTGTTAGTTTCTCTATGTCTCTGTTTAGGTTCTGTTTACATGATCTGTCCTTGATGAGAGTGGGGTGTTGAAATATCCTACTATTATTGTGTGAGGTACCATGTGTGCTTTGAGCTTTAGTAAGGTTTCTTTTATAAATGTAGGTGCACTTGCATTTGAAAATATATTTTCAGTTTTGAGAGTTCATCTGGGTGGATTTTTCCTTTGATGAATATGAAGTGTCCTTCCTTGTCTTTGTTGATAACTTTTTGTTATAAGCCTAATTTATTTGATATTAGAATACCTACTCTAGCTTTTTTCCTTGGACCATTTTCTTGGAAAGTTGTTTTCACTGAGGTATGTTTCCTGTATGCAGCAAAATGCTGGGTCCTCTTTACATATCCAGTCTGTTAGTCTATGTGTTTTTATTGGGGAATTGAGTCCATTGATGTTAAGAGATATTAAGGAATAGTGATTGTTTTTTCCTGTTATTTTGTTTGTTAGAGGTAGAATTATGTTTGTGTGTCTTTCTTCTTTTGGTTTTGTTGAACGATTACTTTCTTGCTTTTTCTAGGGTATAGTTTCCCTCCTCCTGTTGGAGTTTTCCACCTGTTATCCTTTGTAGGGCTGGACTTGTAGAAAGATATTGTGTAATATTGGTTTTATCATGGAATATCTTGGCTTTCCCATTGATGTTATTTGAGACTTTTGCTGGATATAGTAGTCTGGGCTGGCATTTGTGTTCTCTTAGAGTCTGTATGACTTCTACCCAGGATCTTATGGCTTTCATAACCTCTAGTGATAAGTCTAGTGTAATTCTGATAAGTCTGTCTTTATATGTTACTTGACATTTTTCCCATACTGCTTTTAATATTCTTTTTTTTTTTGTGCGTTTGGTGTTTTGACTATTATGTAACAGAAGGAATTTTTCTGTCCAATCTATTTGATGTTCTGAAGGCTCCTTGTATGATTGTTGGTATCTTTTTCTTAGGTTAGGGAAGTTTTCTTCTATAATTTTGTTGAGGATAAATACTGACCCTTTAAGTCTGGAGTCTTCACTCTCTTCTACACCTATTTTCCTTAGGTTCGATCTTTTCATTTTGTCCTGGATTTCATAGATGTTTTGGGTTAGGAGCTTTTTTCATTTTACATTATCTTTGATTGTTGTGTTGATGTATTCTATGGTATCTTCTGCCACTGAGATTCTCTCTTCTATCTCTTGTATTCTGTTGGTGATGCTTGCATCTGTGACTCATGATCTTTTTCCTAGGTTTTCTATCTCCAGGGTTGTCTTCTTTTGTGATTTCTTTACTGTTTCTATATTCATTTTTTTTTCGGAGCTGGGAACCAAACCCAGGGCCTTGCGCATGCTAGGCAAGCGCTCTACCACTGAGCTAAATCCCCAACCCCTCTATATTCATTTTTAAATCCTGGATGGTTTTGTTCAATCCCTTCACCTGTTTGGTCATGTTTTTCTGTCATTCTTTAAGGTATTTTTGTTTCTTCTTTAAGCACTTCTATTTGTTTACCTGTGTGTCCTGTAATTCTTTAAGGGAGTTATTTATGTCCTTCTTAAAGTCTTCTATCATCATCATGACATGTGATTTTAAGTCCCAATCTTGCTTTTCCAATGTGTTTTGAATATCCAGCATTTGCTTTGGTGGGAGAACTGGGTTCTGATGATCCCAACTAGTCTTGGTTTCTGTTACCAATCTTAAATCTAATAGAGGGATAATATCCACTATATACAAAGAACTCAAAAAGTTAGAGTCCAAAGAGCCAAATAACCCAACTAAATATACGGTATAGAGGTAAACAAAAAATTATCAGCTGAGGAATATAGAATGGCTGAGAATTGCCTAAAGAAACATCTGTATTCATCAGTGAAATGCAATTCAAAACAACCCTGAGATTCCACCTCACACCAGTCAGAATGGCTAAGATAAAAAACTCAGGTGACAACAGATGCTGGCGAGGATGTGGAGAAAGAGGAACACTCCTCCATTGTTGGTGGTATTGCCAACTGGTACAACCACTCTGGAAATCAGTCTGCAGGTTCCTTAGATAACTGGTCATCACTACCTGATGACCCAGCTATACTTATCCTGAGCATATAACCAAAAGATGCTCCATCATATAACAAAGACACATGCTCCACTATTTTCATAGAAGCCTTATTCATAATAGTCAGAAGTTGGAAAGTACCCCGATGCCCTTCAATAGGGAAACTGATGTAGAAAATGTGATACATCTACATAATGGAGTACTAATCAGCTATCAAAAACAATGACTTCATGAAATTTATAGCAAATGGATGGAACTAGAAAATATCGTCCTGAATGAATTAACCCAGTCACAGAAAAACACACATGGTATGCATTCACTGATAAGTGTATATTAGCCCAAGACTTGAATTACCCAAATACAATCCACAGACCACATGAAGCTCAAGAAGGACAATCAAAGTGTAGATGATTCAGTCCTTCTTAAAAGGGGAAACAAAAATATTCATAAGGGGGATATGGAAACAAAGTTTGGAGCAGAGACCAAAGGAATGGCCATTCAGAGCCTGCCCCACCTATTTATTCAGTTTATGTGTATTGATGAAGCTAAGAAGTGCATGTTGACAGGAGCCTGATATAGCTGTCTCCTGAGAAGCACAGCCAGAGCATGTCAAATACAGAGGTAAAGCCTAGCAACAAACCATTGAACTGAGAATTGGGTCCCTGTTGGATGAATATCAGAAAGGATTGAAGAAGATGAAGGAACTTTCAACCCCATAAGAACAACAATACTAACCAATCAGAGCTCCCAGGGACTAAATCATTACCCAAAGACTAGACATGGACAGACCTATGGCTCCAGCTGCATTTGTAGCAGAGGATGGCCTTGTTGGGCACCATTGGAAGGAGAAGCCCTTGGTATTGCCAATTCTGGACCCCCAGTGTAAGGGAATATCAGGGGTGGCAGGAAGGGGTAGTGTTTAGGCAGGGGGAACATTCTTATAGAAGAAGGGGAAGTGAATGTCACAGGGTACTTATGGTCAGGAAACAGGGCAAGGCAATAATATTTTAAATGTAAATAAAAATATCCAATAAAGAAAGAGTAATCAGTATCTTATCACTTGTCGACACTTACTTACTGAGCCATGAGTTGAACACTGCTTCTCTCCCTAAGCAGTCTTTCTGCCCAGAACTCTTCTCCCTTCGCAATTAAAAACCACAAAAGAGTTATAAGACTCAGAATTTCAATTATATAATAATATATTTTATTTGGTTCTATTATTTTAGAGGCATAAGCATGGAAACAAATGTAGCTTTAATGTGATATTTTTCCCTCTCCCTGAGCTAAGCAAGCCAGCACAATGACAAAGAAGGATTTCTGTGTGCTTCACCATTGGCCACTTTCAGTATCTGTTGTTTGTACATGGCTTTTTCTATCCCCCCAGCAAGAGAGCCACTATGCTCCTAATAGAGGCTGCAATCCAGTGTGTTGTGTCTGCACAAGGCCATTATAAAGGCTGTGTACCCGATGTGTGGGCTTGATATTGTCCATGAAAGGAGTAGCCTGCACAGGAGGTGACAGCAAATTCTCTCACCATGTTTTGCTGAAATTATGTGGCCAAATGGAAGATAAAAGAAAGCAACATATTTCAAATAGCAGGAGTTACCAAGGCCTTGAATGTCCTGGGCTTTGTTGCTCCTGTCTTTGACCTCTGCCAATAACAAAGCACCAGCACCATTGTTGCATTAATGTTAATTTTAGTATAAATGAAAGCAGGAAATTAATACAGCAAAGTTTTTCTTTGCCCAATAGTGACACAAAGATTCCAAGATTTACTTGATCAAGCCTTATGACGATACCTGGGCAGTCATTGATCTATTTTAATCCTCTAAGCTAATCTTGTTCAACTCCCCTCCCCCCAGGGTGAATCCACATAATACTTATATTTAGGGCCTTCCATGCTCTAACTGAACTCTAATGATTTCTCCCCTCCTTCTTCACAGTCGAATCTATCCTAATTTTCTCTCTCTCTCCCATGACTGACAGAAGCTTGCTGTAGTCTCTCTTCTGCCTAGCCATTGTTTGATCAGCTTTTACTGACAAGGCAGAGAATAAATGATAAAACATTGTTTCCACAAAACTGAAACAGGACATTCATGATATAAACATTATAATGACATGTTTAGATTGAAATCAGACCTGAGAATTCAACATTTGAATAACACAAGGATAAATTTACACTAAAGTATTATGCTTATATTGTTGCCCCAAAATAAATTTTTTGTGATGTATTTTTATTTTTTATTGCTTATATGTATGTTTCTTTTCTCATGCAAATTCAGTTGTCCCTGGAAGCTAAAAGGGGCTGTTGCATCTCCTAGAATTGGAGCTATAGTTTGCTGTGAGCTGCTGTTTTAGGTTGTAGGTGTTTTGAACTCAAATCCTTTGCAAGAACATTCAGGCCTTTAACTACTGAACCATATTTCTGGCTTTGGAATATGATCAGACATCAGGGGTCCTGTGACTAAGACTGGGGTTTTGTCATGGCCCAGTCACTCATAATACTTTCAGTTTTGAGCATCAAACAGTTCTGTTTCTTGCAAATCAGAACATCCTGGAGAAAGGCTACGTAAATGGTTGAACTGAGTTATAAGAACTCAAAGCCCCTATGAGATAAAGCCTATATAGATGAAGAGGAGAAACAAGAGAAGAAATAATGGCTGCATTTACGATCATAAAATGCTAATGAGATAAACAATGAGTACTTTTTCATGGTGAGGCATGTGAAGGAAGTATGTTAATCCTATGCATCATCCCCAGTTTGATCTGTCAATTTCCTACCTGCAGTTTGAAATGTAAACCCTCAGACTGCTGTTCCACACTCTATGCCTGTCTTCACTCAACCATCATGGAGTCTAACCCGCTGGCACCATGGAACCAAATAGATTCTGTCTTCTTGGTTGTGAAGTTTTATCACAAATAAAATAAAGAAAAGAAAACAAGCTAAGTTAGAAGTTGCTACATTGCTATGACATGTCTGATCATGAAGACTTTGGAGGAATGTGGGAAACTCAGGGACTTTGAACTAGAAATGATGCTGAACACTGTAAACAGAACTTAATTGGCCACCTTACAGAAAATATCTTTTTTCTCCTCCACAAATATCACACACTGGTACAGTGTATTGATGCAGGAGGAGTAAACTGATTTGGACTTAGTAACATACATGCATGTGAGGTGGAAAGTAAACCCAACCAATTTCAAGGGCTTTCTACCTTAATGAAGCTTCTGGGAAGCTAAAGCAGTGGGGCATGCAGTGATATTCCTTGTATAGTGAAGAACACTTGGTTCTCCTGGTATCTCCTATCACAAACAAAAAAGCACAACAATTACGGAGCCTATTTGGATATTGAAGGCAGCACATTCCTTTGGTGTCCTAACCTAGCCCATAAACAAAGTGACTTCAAACAATGATAGCTATTAATGGGACCTAGAAGAGGTGAAGGCTCTTCAGACGACAGTGCAGCTGCTCTGCCACATGGGTCACTTGATCCAGCTGACCCAATGATCATAGTATTTTATCATACCAATTGAAGAATCAAATCACACCTTTTAAAATGTAATAAGACCACATTGGATAAGAAAAATAAGATAACTATGAAGGAGAGTTGTCTTCAAATAGGAGACAGCAAAAGAAACCCAAAACTTAATACTAGTGACAGGATGAAAGCCTCCAAGGGATGCAGTTTGAATGGAAAAATTGCCCCACAGCCCATTTGGTCCCCAGCAGGTAGTGCTGCCTTGAAAACAGATAGCATATTGGTAAGCTGGATCCTAGCTAGAAAACTTATGTCACTAAAGGGTACACCATGGGGCTTGCAGCCCCATGATCTTCCTGATCTGCTCTTTGTTTCCTGGTCTACTGAGAAGTTATCCGACAGTTACCATATGTTCCTACTGCCACAGAAACATCTGTTGCCATGCCATAGCCACCATGATGGACTATATGGGCCCAAATGATGAACGAAGTAAGCATCTCTTCTCTTAGGATGCTTCAGCAAGTTACTGTAACACACTGAAAAGAACTAGCATAGCACATATGGTTTTATTTGTAAAATACTTTATCATAACATTTCTTCATCTTTATTTTATTAAGGAAAGTGAAGGTTATGATCGCATCCAAGCCACCTCCACAGCCTCTCTCTTATTTAAGCAAAACAAGAAAACAAATCAAAACAAACAAAAAATAACTTGCATTGCAGCACTTTGGAATGCATGTTCAGAGTCCACAAAATGTTATATGCTGCTAATGCAAAGAAACTTAACTTCGGACTGTCAAGTAAAAAGCCTGCATCCACATATGTGAGCCTTCTTTTTCCCTGGGTGCATCTCTTACACTGAATCCTGTGCTTGATCGCTATGTTACAAATGCCTTGCAACACATGGACCCTTCTTTGGGAAGCTCATAGCCGTGCTCTTGTCCTTGCCCTTAACATCTTGTAATCTGTTCTTACCAATCCCCAGCTCTGCACTTCCATTGCTACTTCTGTGATTCTTTTCTGTGTTAAAACAGTGAGTTTGGGTTTGCCTGCATCGATGTCCCTGGAAGACTAGGGGACGGTCTCAGGGTGCAGGACATGTGGCACTGTGCCTAGGTTTCTGTTGCTGATGACAGAAGCACTGTGCAATTCATTGAATAAAACAGAATGTGCTGCACGAATGGCTCCTTACTAGGCAGATAACTACCATCTTATTGGAAAAGTCATGTATACATACTTTTTACATTTCAAATTTTAATATTTTCTTCTTTATTAACATTTTAATTTTTAAAATTAAAATAAATAAAACTATATTATTTATACATTATATACCTTTTTTCTCCTCCAAGCTCTCCCATCTCTCTCAAATTTATGCTCATTTTCTTTTAATTACATATAAATACATAGTGTGTGTGTGTGTGTGTGTGTGTGTGTGTGTGTGTGTGATGTACATACATATATATTAATACAATAATCTTAGGCCATATAATGGTACTTATTTGGATGTTAAAATCCAAAGCTCAGTTTTTCCAGTTCTCTGTTAAACATGATTTGTGTAAACTAATGGAAGCAGTCCAAAAGTGTTATGCCTTTAACTAGGTTCAATAAATGTTTCATTTTAGTAGCCAAGACAAATTAAAATTCAAACTTAATCATGCAGCCATATCCAATAGTTGAAATAATAGCAATGATTAAGTATCCTAGACTGTGTTGTTCTTTTCAAGGAGTCTCAATATTTGCAGTTTAAATATCAGTCTTTTCATTTCTTTACTCTTGAGGGAAAAAAAACCTCTTTAAAAAAAGTTAACCATGGCAGTAGAGCTACAGCTCAGCAGTTAAGAGGGCTGGATCTCTAGAAGAGATCATAAGTTCAATTCCCAGTCCTTACGTGATAGCTTCCAGCCATTTATGAAACTTCAGCTAGAAGTAGGAATTTACTGACACAAACCCAATCCCTAATCGAACTAATAAATACTTGCAAATGAAATTTTAACTTTTTGAAAGGAAGTTTCACTGGAGAAAAATTCATTCTAAGTTGTAGATGTCTAACAGAAAATGAACTCAATGGTATGTATGGGAATTCCTTTTCTCCCAATGCTATGTCAGTGCCGTTTTGTTACTTCTTCCTTTCTTTCCTTTTCTTCCTTTCTCCTTTTCTTCCTTCCTTTCTTCTTTTTATTTTTAATTTATTTATATTATTTTATTCATTTACTTTATAAGATATATATGTGTGTGTGTGTGTGTGTGTGTGTGTGTGTGTGTGTACATATTTGTGATTTGGGAGGGATTACTGAGTATATGAAAACTAGTTGACCTAGGCATCTATATTTCTTTCTTCTGTCTTTTTCTTTCTTTTTTCTTTTTTCTTTGCTTTTTTGTCCTATTCTGATTGTGTATGTGTGTGTGTGTTTAATCTTATTTTATTATTATCCCTTAGGTGCCTATTTATTGTAACCAGTGACAAAAAGTGGTGAATTCAGATGTGAACGGAGATGAGGGGGAACTGGGAGGAGTAAAGTGAATGGAAATATTCAGAATATATTTTATGAAAAAAATCTAGTTTCAATAAAAGAAAAAAATTTACCCAGTTGAGATTTTTAATGAGAAGTGAATGGGTAAGTTAAAGAATATTAGATAAAGAAGCAAACACGCTTTTGTGGTAGGATCTGATGATTTTTTTTATTTCTTCAGATTCTGTTGTTATGTTTCCCTTTTCATTTCTGATTTTTTTTAATTTTGATAAACTCTCTGTGACCTTTAGTTAGTCTGGCTTAGGGTTTATCTATTTTGTTGATTTTCTCAAAGAACTAGCTCCTGGTTTTGTTGATTCTATGTATAGTCCTTTTTGTTTCTACTTGGTTGATTTAAGTCCTGAGTTTGATTATTTCCTGACTTGTAATAAATAAACTTGGGTTTATTTATTTCTTTTTGTTCTAGAGCTTTCAAGTGTGCTGTCAAGCTGCTGACATATGCTCTCTCCTGTTTCTTTTTGCAGGCACTCAGAGCTATGAGTTTTCCACTTAGCACCACTTTCATTTTATCCCATATGTATGGGTATTTTGTATCTTCATTTTCATTAAATTCCAAGAAGTCTTTAATTTCTTTATTTCTTCCTTGACCAAGAGGTCATTGAGTAGAGCATTGTTAAACTTCCATGTATATGTGGCCTATATTCAACAAAACTGGAAAATCTGGTGGAAATGGACAATTTTGTAGACAGATACCAGGAACCAAAGGAACAAATAAACCATTGAAACATCCCCGTAACTCCTAAAAAAATAGAAGCAGTCATTAAAAGTCTCCCAACCAAAATGAGTCCAGGATCAGATGGGTTTCATGCAGAATTCTATCAGACTTTCATAGAAGACCTCATACTAATATGATCCAAACTTTTCCACACATTAGAAACAAGGCAGAGCACTACCAAATTCCTTCTATGAAGGCATGTTACTCTTATATCGAAACCATACAAAGACCCAATGAAGAAAAAGAACTACAGACTAATTTCCCTTATGAATATTGACACAAAAATACTAAATAAAATTATTGCAAACCAAATCCAAGAACACATCGAAATGATCATCCATCATGATCAAGTAGGCTTCATCCCAAAGATGCAGGGATGATTTAATATATGGAAATCCATCAATGTAATCCACTATATAAACAAACTCAAAGATAAGAACCTTGTGATCCATTCATTAGATGCCAAGAAAGCATTTGACAAAATTCAACACCCATTAATGATAAAAGTCCTGGAAAGATCAGAAAATCAAGGCCCATATATATACCTAGTAAAAGCAATATACAGCAAACCAGTAGCTAACATCAAACTAAATGGAGATACTTGAAGCAATCCCACTAAAATCAGGGACTAGATAAGGCTGCCCACTCTCCCCCTACTTATTCAATATAGTGCTCAAAGTCCTAGCCAGAGCAATCAGACAGTGAAAGGAGGTCAAAAGGACAGAAATTGGAAAGAAAGAAATCAAAATATCATGATTTGCAGATGATATCATAGTGTACTTAAGTGACCCCAAAAGTTCAACCAGAGAACTACTTTACCTGATAAACAACTTCAGCAACATGTCAGGCTATAAAATTAACTCAAGCAAATCAGAAGCCTTCCTCTACTCAAAGAATAAACAGGCTGAGACAGAAATTAGGAAAATGACACCTTTTACAGTAGTCCCAAATCATATAAAATATCTCGGTGTGACTTTAACCAAGTAAGTGACAAGAACTTCAAGTCTCTGAAGAAAGAAATTGAGGAAGATCTCAGAAAATGGAAAGATCTTCCATGCTCATGGATTGGCAGGAAAAATATAGTAAAGAAGGCAATTTTGCCAAAAGCAATCTACAGATTCAATGCAATCCCCAACAAAATTCCTACTCAATTCTTTATAGAGATAGAAAAAGCAATTTGCAAACTCATTTGGAATAACAAAAAACTCAGGATAGCAAAAACTATACTTAACAATAAAAGAACTTCTGGGAGAATCACCATCCCTTACTTCAAGCAGTTATTACAGAGCAATAGTCATCAAAACCTGTATGGTATTGGTACAGAGACAGGCAGATAGATAGAACAGAATTGAAGATCCAGAAATGAACTCACACGCGTATGGTCACTTGATCTTTGACAAAGTAGCTAAAACCATCCAATGGAAGAAAGATAGCATTTTCAACAAATGGTGCTGATTCAACAGGAGGTCAGCATGTTGAAGAATGCAAGTCCATCCATTCTTATCACCATGTACAAAGCTTAAGTCCAAGTGGATCAAGGACCTCCATATCACACTAGATACACTCAAACTAATAGAATCAAAAGTGGGGAGAGTTTCAGACACATGGGCACTGGGGAAAATTTCCTAAACAGAACACAAATGACTTATGCTTTAAGATCAAGAATTGACAAATAGGACCTCATAAAACTGCAGGGCTTCTGTAAGGCAAAAGACACTGTCATTAGAACAAAACCACAACCAACAGATTTGGAAAAGATCTTTACCAATCCTACATCTGATAGAGGGCTAATATCCAAAATATACAAAGAACTCAAGAAGTTAGACTACAGATAACCAAATAACCCTATTGAAAATGGGGTTGAGAGCTAAACAAAACATTCTCAGCTGAGGATTATCGAATGGCCAAAAAACAGCTAAGGAAACTTTCAACATCCTTAGTCATCAGGGAAATGCAAATCAAAACAACCCTAAGATTCCTCCTCACACCAGTCAGAATGTCTAAGATAAAAAACTCAGGTGACAGCAGATGCTGGGAGGATGTTGAGAAAGAGGAACACTCCACCATTGTTGGTGTTAATGCAAACTGGTACAACCAGTATGGAAATCAGTCTGTAGGTTCCTCAAAAAATTGGACATTCCATTACCTGAGGACCCAATTATACCTCTCCTGGGCATCTACCCAAAAGATGCTCCAACATACAACAAAGGCACATGCTTCACTATGTTAATATCAGCCTTATTTATAATAGCCGGAAGCTGGAAAGAACTCAGATATCCTTCAACAAAGGAATGAATTTAAAAAATGTGTTACATCTACACAATGGAGTACTATTCAACTACCAAAAACAGCGACTTCCTGTAATTCATAGGCAAATGGACTGAACTAGAAAATATCATCCTGAGTGAGGTAACCCAATCACAGAAAAACACAGCTGGTATACACTTATTGATAAGTGGATATTAGCCCAAAATATCCAAGATTATCCAAGATGCAATCCATAGACCTCAGGAAGCTCAAGAAATATGACCAAAATGTGGATGCTCCCATTCCTTCTTTTAAGAAAAATATCCATAGGAAGGGATATGGAAGCAAAGTTTAGAGGAGCGACTGAAGGAACAGCCATTCACAGCCTGCCCCACATGTGCCCCATATATATATATATACAGCCACCAAAACTAGATAAGGTTGATGAAGTTAAAAAAAAAATGCATCCAGAGCATGTCCAATACAGAGGTCAATGCTAGCAGCAAACCAGTGAACTGAGAGTAGGACCCCCTTGGGCAGAATTAGAGGAAGTATTGAAAGAGTTAAAGGAGCTTGCAACCCATAAGAACAACAGTGCCAACCAACCAGAACTTTCAGGGACTAAACCACTACTGAAAGTCTATACATGGACTGACCCAGGACTCCAAATACATATGTAGCAGTGAATAGCCTTGTTGGGGCACCAGTGGAAGGGGAAGCCCTTGGCCCGCCTAGTGTGACTCCCAGTTCAGGGGAATATGGGGGGACAGAAAGGGGAATGGATGAAGGGAATACTCGTACAGGGGATGGGGGGATGGGGGTTTATGGACAGGAAACCAGGAAACGGAATAACATTTGAAATGTAAGTAAAGAAATATAATTAAAAAAAAGAAAAAAGAAAGAAAAACAAAGAAGAAGCAAACATTCAGTGCCTGTCCTGAGACAGAGCAGGTGTCACAAATGCCTGTCCTTTACAGATGTTAGACTTCATTCTGAAACTAAAAGAAGGGACAGCAGGATGGTTGAGATGTTCAGTACAAAGCATTTGTTTATATTTGTGATTTTGAAGACATTTGTACCCACTTCCTAATCTGGAGTTATGCTAATGCTTGTCCTTTGACAAAGATATGGAGAACAAAAGAGGTAGCCACAGTTGAGACTTCTCACCATGTTCTAGAAACAATACCAAAAATAAGAAGAAAAGCAGCCACTTAGCATTGTTAAAGTCTCAGTGTGGCTTCTAGTCCATCATCTACAGGACCTTTATTTTCTGAAATGATACTTAAAATAGTCAGTTAGTTTTATGACAAGACCCCAAAACCTGAAATTTGGGTAATGTGCCTGAACATCTTTTCTTGCTGCAGATTTGTAGTAGCACAAACAAGTCCTGTTTTCTGGTTTCTTGTTATTTGTTCCTTGGAATAAACACATGTGACTGAGCTAAATCCCCAACCCCCATGTGACTGAAAGCTATACACAAACATATAACTGTAAGTTAGAGAACCTTGTAGTAGCCTACTTGAGTAACACAACCTCTCCATTCCTCATCAAAGTTCCCGCCACGAGTCTTTTATTATTGTGTTCTTTCCATCATGCCTCTGTGACTGGTGGCCTTGTGTTAGGAGCACTAAGTTTGACTTCCTATCTCTTGTTCCTGGGTTAGGAAATTCCTTGTTTCTCCTCTATAATTGCCATTCACTCAGAAGCATAAAGAGATCTCTGCTCAAATTCAAAGGAAAGGAAAAGACTGGAACTTTTCATTGCTTGTAGCTCATTTGACTATGCTCAACCCAATCCACACACACATGAGGTTATGGGGTGCGGATATTTGGATACTTTCTCCTTATGGGATTCTCCATGTTTCCACAAAGCAACAGTGCCACCTATGGCTGGCCATTTGGGCATACTGCCCCATCTCAGCTACTTTCATGGGCCCCTGCAGCTTGTTTGTATGTACGAGATGAGCACACATCTTCTGGTGTCCTCAAAAGACAGAGCAGTTTCGTTTTGGGGGAATTGAACCTTGGAATTTCCTGAACCTTTCTTTTTTCTTGCCTTCTTGTTTCTAGTCGCTGGGTCCCTTTCTCCCATTTCTATCCTATCTCCTAATACATTGAGTCTACCCTAATTCAGATTTACTCATTTTTTTTCTCACTCAAAAGTTGTCAGCAATGCTGATGTAATCTTTTGGAGTATTCCTATTACCATTCGATAAGGTCAGTGTATTCCCTATATCACATTAATGAAGTAACACCATACCTCCATGGTGGTTTCCCTTAGTTTCAAGGATTATACATGTCATCTGTAGGGTCCTAAAGGGAACTCAGGAGATCATCCTGTGGCCATATTTCTCTAACACTGTGACTGGCCATCATAGATGGCTTTTTCTTTTGTGGTTCCCCCTCAATCATTCCAGATTCTTAAAGGAAGGAAATTATTAGCATATCTGAGAGACACCATCAAACATTCTGTATGACCAAGGTAACTTGTGGGTCTGTCAGGACCTACTAATCAGAAAGCTTAGTCTCTGTTTAGAGTAGGTAAGCAGAATCTTCCTGAAATTTGTGGACCTCTGTTCTAACTAACCAAAGTAACTATAGAATACAGAGGAGTTGAATCCCAATTGTATAGACTTTTCAGTGAGCTGTTTTCAACCAGCTGTTTACTTAGAGTAAGCCAGGCAAAATTAAGAACACTAGGTTACTAGGTAAAAAGGTCTACACAAAGGTGACTCAAATTCAAAAGGTGTCACCTTCTCCATGGTAACAAGGAGGGGAGGGAACATAGATGTAGGTCATATGAGTAAATATGGATAAACTTGAAAGGCCCCTCTTTTCCTCATGGTCAGTAATAGGGAAAGAGAAAAATATTATATCATCCTGCAACCTTATTTTTGTAGAGAAGGCAGTCATTATTTATTATTATTATTATTATTATTATTATTATTATTATCTTTGATCCCCTTTTACAGTCCAGTCATTATTCCCCTCCTAGCCTACCTTCCAACAGTTCCTTATCCCATTCCTCCTCCTCTATATCCAAGAGGATGTCCCCACAACCACACCCTCCCACACCTACTAGCCCTCTGCACTTCCTGGGGCCTCAAGTCTCTTAAGGGTTAGGTGCTTATTCTCTCATTAAAGCCAGACCAGGCAGTCCTCTGCTGTATATGTTCTGGGAGACTCAAACCAGCTAGTGTATGCTGTCCGGTTGTTGACCCAGTGTCTGAGAGATCTTGGGCATCCAGGTTGTTGAGTCTATTTCGCCTTCCAATGTGGTCACCCTCCAACTCAACATCTTCCAGCCTTTCCATAATTCAACCACAGAGGTCCTCGACTTCAGACCATTGGTTGGGTATAAGTATCTGATCTGCCTCAGTCATCTGCTTATTTGGCCTCTCGGAGGGCAGCCACGCTAGGCTCCTGTCTGTACATCACAGCATCAGTAATAGTGTCAGACCTTGGTGCCTCCCCTTAACATAGGTCCCAATTTAGGACTACCTTTCCCTCAGTCTCCTCTCCATTTTTGTCCCTGAAGTCCTTTTAGATAGGAACAATTCTGGATCAGAGTTCTTGACTGTGGGATGACAACCCCATCCCTTCACTTGATGTCTTGTTTTTTTTACTGGAAGTGAATTCTACAAATTCCCTCTCTGCTGTTGGAATTTTATCTAAGGTCCCTCCCTTTGAGCCTTTAGATTCTCTCAGCTTCCATAGTTCATTTTACTGGAACTTAGGTCTTCACTACTGGTCCCCCAATACCTGACCATGTTCCCCCTTTCTCCCACCCCTTCCACTCCTCTCTCCTACTCACATTCCTCCCTCTCTCTGCCATCTTCATTCTTCTCCTTCCCAAATATGATTGAGTTATTCTCACTTGGGACCTTTGACTTGTTAACCTTCTGGAATTCTGTGGAATGGGTCCTGGGTATTCCATACAGTTTTGGGCTAATATCCACTTATTAGTGAGGAAGTATCATGCATGCAATTTTTGGTCTGGGTTACCGCACTCAGGATGATATATTCTAGTTCTATCCATTTGTCTGCAAAATTCATGATGTCTTCAGTCACAGTAGGTGAATAGTTATCCATTGTGTAAATGAATCACATTTTCTGTATTCATTTTTTTGTTGTGGAACATCTAGACTGTTTCCAGCTCCTGGAAGTACCACAAATAAGGTTGCTATGAACATAGTGGAGTAGTGACCCTGTGGCATGGTCGAGTACCTTTTGGGTATATTCTCAGGAGTGGTACATCTGAGTCTTCAGGTAGAACTATTTCCAATTTTCTGAGGAATCTCCACATTGATATCCAGAGTAGTTATACCAGTTAAAGTCCAAGAAATATAGAAGTGTTTTTCTTTCTCCACATTCTCGCCAACATGTGTGAGAGGTTTTGATCTTAACCATTCTGATCATCTTTTTGATTTAAATTTCCCAAGTCAACAAGGAATTTGAACATTTCTTAAATAGCTACTGAGCCATTTAAGATTCTCCTGTTGTGAATTCTCTACTTATTTCTATACTCTAGCTTTTTGATTGGGTTGTTTGGTCTTTTGGACGTTAGCTTCTTGAGTTCTTTACATATTTTGGATATTAACCCTCTATAGGTTGGGATTATAGGTGTGGGATTACTGAACATTTTTTCCCAATCTATAGGTTGCCAATATGTTCTATTGATTACATCCTTTACCTTACATAAGCTTTTCAGTTCCAGGCTTCCCACTTATCAATTCTTGATCTTAGAGCATGAGCCATTGGAGTTCTATTTAGGGAATTCTCCCTTGATTGTGCCCATGATTTTGAAGTTCTTTTCCACTTTCTCTTCTGTTAAACTCAATGTATCTGGATGCAAGTTGAGGTCCTTGATCAATTTGAAATTGAAGTTTGTGCAAAGTGAAAAAATATGCATCTATTCTCATGTTTCTACATACATACTATCATTTAGACTAGAACCATTTATGGAAGATGCTTTCTTGCTTCCATTGTATATTTTTGGCTTCTTTGTCAACAATAAAGTGTTCATAAGTGAATGGGTTTGTTTCTGGGTAGTCAAATCTATTCTATTGAACAACCTGTCCATTTCTGTACCCATACCATGCAGTTTTATCACTATTACACTATAGTATAACTTGAGGTCAGAGATAATGATTTTCCCTAAAGTTCTTTTATGGTTAAGAATGTTTTTGCTGGGGCTGGAGAGGTGGCTCAGTGGTTAAGAGCACTGGCTGCTCTTCCAGAGGACCTGAGTTCAAATCCCAGCAACCACATGGTGGCTCAGGATCATCTGTAATGGAATCTGATGCCTTCTTCTGGTGTGTATATAATAAATAAATTAATTTTAAAAAAAGAATGTTTTTGCTATCCTGGGTTTTATTTTCTTTTTTTCATATAAAATTGAGAAATGCTCTTTCCATTGCTTTGAAAATTGTGTTGGAATTATGATACAGATTGCATCGAATCTGTAAATTGCTTTCTGTAGGTTGATCACTTTTACCTCATTAATCCTACCAATCCATAAGCATGAAAGATTTCTCCACTTTCTGAGGTCTTCTTCGATTCTTTTCTTGAGAGACTTGAAGTTATTGTCATACAGATTTTTCACTTGTTTGGATAGAATTACCACAAGATATTTTATATTTTTTGTGACTATTGTGAAGGTTGTTGCCTCCTTATTTTCTTTCTCACCCAGTTTAACACTTGTATAAAGGAATTTTTGAGTTTGAGGGCATTTGATATATGGCCACTTTGATGAAGTTGCTTATTGTCTGTAGAAGTTCTCTTTTAGAATTTTTGGAGTCACTCATGTATACTATCATATCAACTTCAAATAGTGATACCTTGACTTCCTTTTGTTGACTTATTGCTTAAAACTTTGAGTAATATATTGAATAGATATATGAAGAGAAGGCATCTTTGTCCCTGATTTTAGTAGAATTTCTTCAAGTATGTCTCCATTTAATTTGATATTGGTTGTTGTTTTGCTGTATATTGCTTTTATTAGATTTAGGTATAGGCCTTTAATTACTGATTTCTCTAATACTTTTAACATGAAGGAGTGTTTATTTTGTCAAATGGCTCTTTCAGCATCTAATGAGATGATCATATGATTTTTTTGAGTTTGTTTAATAGTGGATAATGTTAATGAATTTTTGAATATTGAATCATCCTTGCATCCCTGGAATGAAGCCTACTTCATCATGCTGAATGATTATTTTGGTAATGTTCTTGTATTCAGTTTGCTAGAATTTTGTTGAGTGTTTTTGCATCAATACTCATAAGTGAAAATTTTCTGAAGTTCTCTTTTATTTGTTGGGTCTCTGTGTGGTATAGTTATCAGAGTAATTGTGGCTTCATAGAGTGAATTAGATAGTGTTTCTTCTGTTTCTATTTATAGAATAGTTTGAGGAGTGTTAGTATTAGTTCTTCTCTGAAGGTGTGGTAGAAATTTGCACTAAAGCCATGTGGCCCTAGGCTTTTTTTTGTTTGGGAGGTTTTTAATGACTACTTCTATTTCCTTAGGGAATATGGGCCTGTTTAGATAGTTTACCTGGTCTTGATTAACTTTCGTATGTAGTTTCTATCTAGAAAGTCTTCCATTTCTTTTAGATTTTAAAGTTTTATTGAGTACAGGCTTTTGTACTAGGATCTGATGACATTTTTAATTTCCTCAGTTCCTGCTGTTAGGGCTCCCTTTTCATTTCTGATTTGTTAATTTCAATACTGTGTTTGTGCTCTTTAGTGAGTTTGGCTAGGGTTTATCTATTTTTGTTGACTTTCTCAAAGAACCAGCTTTTGGTTTTGCTGATTCTTTCTTTGTATTGTTCTCTTTGTTTCTATTTGGTTCATTTCAGTCCTGAGTCTGAATATTTCCTGCTTCTACTCCTCTGTGTATGCTTGCTTCTTTTCATTCTAGGGCTTTCAGGTTTCATTTTAAGTTGTTGGTGTAGGATCTTTCCATTTTCTATATGAGGGCACTTAGTAATATGAATTTTCCTCAAAGCAGTGCTTTCATTGTGTTCCACAAGTTTGGGTATGTTTTGCTTTCATTTTCTTGAATTCTAAAAAGTCTTTAATTTCTTTCTTTATTTCTTCCCTGACCAAGTTATCACTAGGTAGAGAGTTATTCAGTCTCCATGGGTATGAGGGTTTTCTGTTGTTTTGTTATTATTGAAGTCTAGCATTATTCCTTGGTGATTTGATAAGATGTATGGGATTATTTCCATCTTCCTGTATAGGATTAGGCTTGTTTTGTGATGGAATATATGGTCAGTTTTGGAAAAGGTACCATGAAGTGCTGAGAAGAGGGTATCTTCTTTGTTTTATGGTGAAATGCTCTGTGTAAATGTGTTAAATACATTTGTTTCCTAACTTTCTGTTGTGCTTTGTTCAATTCCTTCACCGGCTTGATTGTGTTTTCCTGTATTTCTTTAAGGGATTTATTCGTTTCCTCTTTAAGGACTTCTACCCATTTACCGGTGTTTTCTTTTATTTCTTTCAGTAAGTTATTTATATCCTCCTTAAAGGAATCTACTCTTTTCATGCGATAAGATTTTAGGTCAGTCCCCTGGTTTTTATGTGTGTTGGTGCACCCAGAGCTCACTGTATTGGGAGAACTGGGTTCTGTTGTTTACAATCTTCTGCTTCCCTCTTGTAATCTGCTTATTTCTAGTGTTAATGGCTTGCATGTCTCTGTCTGGAGCCTGCTTCATGTATCATTGGATTGTTCCAGGTCACTTGGAAAGCCTGTGGCCCTGGCTACAGCAGACCCGTTGGGAGACCTTCCGACTCTGGAGGTCTTCAAAGGAGCAGACATACTGATAATCTGCTCACTGGAAGGTACAGGCAGGAAAGGTGCTAGGGTTCACCCCGGGGTGGGTTTGGTGTGGAGATGGGTCCCTAGTCTGCTGGGATCCTCATAGTTCCCAGTTGCTGCGGTTTTGGGGGGAGAGTATCTCTCCTGTGGCCCTTGATGTAGCAGACCTCCTGGGTGGCCTAACACTATGGGGTCTTCAAAGGACCAGACACACTGATGATCTGCCCAGGCTGAAAGGACAGGCAGGATTGTGGCTCAAGGGCAGTCATTTATCAAGTTGTCAGGTTACCAGCTTTTGAATTGCAAACACTTGCTGATTGTAAATATGGTCTTCCAAACAGTTATCTGAAGTCTGGCCATGGAGGATCTAATCTTCCTTGATCATCAGTGCCAATCCCCACACATCCACAGCCTTAAATATTTAAAATCATCATGAAGTTGGCCTTTCCAAATCAAATGTTCCTTTTCTGGTAGGATGACAAGTGAGACAAGGCTGACTATTGCTATTAACCAGTGCACAGACTACAAAGGAAAAAGCCAAAGGAGAGAAAAAATGTTCTCAGTGATTGCAAGGGGTGCCACATGGTCATTCATCACAAACTCAATAATCCCAACAGATGGCATGAATGGTAAATAATAAAGTTTAATGTACCAAGGGCCAAGTTTCAATTGACCCCTAAAATCTGGTCCATCAAAAGGTTTTGATTGAACAAGAATTGGCTAAAATTGGCTACCTACATACTCTTAAACACTGAAAAGTAAAGGAGATCCAAAATTTAAATGACTTTTATTTTCTTATACTCTAGATCATCATATTCCCCAGACACTGGGCTTAAGTCCATATGAGATGCAATATGGACAAGTATTTCTCCCTCATAATTTTCTTTTTGGTAAAAGAACTGTTGCCTGGATAGTGGACCTCATGGATTTGTCTCAATTTTCATCACTAAAGCCAAGAACTAGATACGCTGTTTTGTTTTGTTTTTTAACTCATAGCTTGAATTCTAGTTAAATCTTTCCTTTTCTCTTCCCTAAACCCACCTGGACAGAACTTCATCTACCATGCTGGCCAATAAAATAATGATCAAAGTGCTTGAAAGCAGATCATGGGCTCATCATTCTTGGATTAAGTCTTGGAGGACAAAGAGAGAAAAGCAACCCAAACAGCTGGGTATGGAAGGATGCTATTCAGAGCCCCAGGTGGTATTCCAGTGAGCTTTTGTATGGGCATGTTTAAATGTTCTTTGTTCCGGCTTCTGTTGGTTATATGGCTCCAGCATGAATTATTAAGCTTTTGCAAATACCCCTGCCTGCTCACAGAGGAATGGAATTGTTTCCTCTGCCAAAAGGATCTAGTCTTACCCTACCTTCCATTCTTTACTTGTCTTTACCTCTTTCCCTGCTTTACTAAGATACCTGTCAAGGACTTTCTTGAAAAATGGCTTTGTAAATGGCTTCTAGGTTTTCATGTAGAGGTGGGTTAATCTTAGAAATGATGCTATGAATCTTTGGGTTCTTTTTACTGAAATACTGGCTTAGTTTTATTTCCTGTCTTTAACGTTAGTTATTCACCATACAGATGCCTAAATTTAACTTTATTTACCTGGGTTTCTCTGATAATTCTCAAAAGCTTTAAAGGCAGCAAGAGTATAGATAGACACTAAATCTTTCTATTCCCTCACTTTAGCTCATATTCTAAGTGATTTCAGGTCTTACCTCATTTGTTTTTTTTTTCTTGTTTGTTCTTTCTTTCTTTCTCACATGATATATTTTAATCATGGTATCTACTCATTTAACTCCTCCCAGTTTCTTGCTATGTTTGTTCCCACCTTTATTCACTCCCTTTCTATCTCTCATTAGGAAAAAAAATCAACAGGTTACTAAGGTATAGTAATAAAATAAAACAAAAATAGAAAAAAATAGAAAAGAACAAAACCAAATACACCAAAATAGGATAAAACTAACAAAAAGAAAAGCGCCTAAGGGAAGGGACAATAAAAGGGACAACTTGATCAGTTTTTATGAGTTTGGAATCATTCCATTGTCTCTGCTGTTGTTGATATACACCTTTAATCTGCTATGGTCTGACAGGATGCAAAGTGTTATTTAAATTTTCTTGATTATATTGAGAACTGCTTTTTGTCTGGGTATGTATATGGTCAGTTTTCCAGAAAGTTCCATGTGCTCCTGAAAGGTTGTATTATTCTGTATTTTTGTGAAGTGCTCTGGAAAGCTTTTAGGTTCATTTGGTTTATGACACCAGGCAGCTTGATAATTTCTCCTTTTAGTTTTTCCTTCTTCATAAACTGTCTACTAGTCAAAGTGTGGCACTGAAATTTTGCACACTATATCTGTGGTATGGTCAATAAGAAATTTATTTTGTCATATTTTTTGGGAACATGGGTACAATTTTGTTTGGTACATTGATGAGAAGAGTTGTAATGTCTTCTTGGTGGATTTTTTTTTTGGTAAGTATATAGTATTGCTGTTAATGTTACATAGTAAAATGGCTTCATTCCCTTTCCTGGATGTCTATCATTGATTTTAAGATATGTTTCTTGGGTGCATCAGAAGATTGGATCACCATTTCCCATTCATTCTTTTAGTCTGTGTCCTTTTTTTTCTAAGATAACATTTTTATTATTTGGAAATTTTATATAACACTCAATTCAAAGTCCTCCCACCCCCTTCCCCAAACCTTCTGATGAGAGAGAGAGACAGAGACAGAGAGATGGAGAGACAGAGACAGAGACACTGAGAGGCAGAGACAGAGAGACAGAGAGACAGAGATAGAGAACGAATTTGTGTTGGCCTTATATTAACTGAAGCATTTTCAAACATCTGATGGCCACCCCCTTAAAGAAAACTAAGTCCTTTTATACCCATTATATGTGGAGAACTGCACTTCAGAATCCTTATTACAAATTTTAAGAGTTCTTTTCCATGGCTTCCTGGCTTGACTGTTGGGGACAAGGAGTAAGGCTAAATGGGGGTAGAGATTTTCATAGAAGCCTTTTGTAATTCCTCTTCTCAATTGTTCATCTGCAAATATTGCTTCATTGGCCTTTAAAGTCAATAGAAGCATGGATTATGGATTTCTACATAGCTTCTTGTGACAGCATGAACCATGGACATCAACAGGGGTCTCTAAGGCCTGGGCTATGGACACCAATATAGACCTTGGTTGCTGCTCAGGCTACTCACATTTACATGGACTCTGTCTTAGTCTCTCTCTCTCCCTCCCCCCCTTTCTCTGTGTGTGTGTGTGTGTATGTGTCTGTGTGTGTGTGCGCATGCGCGCTTAATTGGGGAATTGAGATCATTCATAATGAGATATGGATCTACTTTCCCTCTCTAATTCTTAGGAGGTTTGGTAACTATATGCTGCTTGGTTAGGAATTATTTTTGGATACTATAAGGTGTGATCACTGGAGGTTCCATGTAGAATTATGGGAGCTGACAGGAATAGTGATGAAGGTTAAGAACGTACACAGGACAAAGGTAAACATGTTGTTCCACCAAGATCTTCTTAGTTCCCTGGGAATGAGGTTACAGAATGAGAAGAGGATACAGCAGGTAGTTTGCTATCGAGGTAGAGATAAGACTATGGGGATAGATGGGAGAAGAAGTGTGAAGATCTGAACCTAGAGTACTATCTTGTTCTCAGGAATACTTGGAGGGCTTGCTGGCATGTTACCAGAGAATTTGTGCTGGAGTTGGAGGTTTGGACAAAGGAATAAGTGGAGAAGAACTTTGGAGGAAACTGTGTGAGTGAACTGCTGGAAATGGGGACAGAGGAAAGAAGACCCCAGCAGGTAGTCTGCAACAGAGCTGAGGATGTGGAAGGTAGATTGGATTTGGGGGAGAGGAGGAATAGGTAAAGATCTGTGGTTATCCTACCTGCTTCTATGGCAAGTTGTTCCCAAGGAAAGTTTACTGTTTGGGGGGCCTTGAACAATGGGATGTATTGCTGAAAGTGAGGTTAGAACAGAAATGCTGTGTGATCTGCTGCTTGTGGGAGGGAGGCAGGGTGGGAGGAAGGGAGGGATACGGGAAGCAGAGGTTGCAGAATGTAGTATTCTACAGACCTGGGGATGCAGCTGGGGGTTAGATTTGGAAAGTGTGGAGAAAAAGATTTGCAGTGAGCTTTACTGTTTCTTTGGCTGGGTCAGGGTCTTAATTCTTGAGGTAGTAATGTTTCAAGGAGTCTTGGAAGATGTGGATGAACTCCTCCCCCTTTGTCTGCTTTGTACCACACCTCTCATTTCTCAGGCAAGACTAAGCAACAATCACATTGCCTTTCCTAAGAAGTTAAAAGACTCTATACATAGTTATATTAAACTAAACTCATCTATCTAGAAGAGCATTAAAGTAAGTCACTGAGAGACTGACACCACCAGTCCATGAATCTTGACATGTTATCTAGGTAGCAGTGGGAATCTGCTTTGATTATGTTCTTAAATACTAATTATTCAAGTTCATCTCAGAATGATGGAGACCTCGGGACAGAAAATCACCTATATATCAATAACTTAACTTAATATTTAAGATATATTTTTATAGCTACCATATACATTACATATACTAAAATAACTGTACCAAAAAACTATTACTACAAAGCCATAAAAATCATTGTAGGGAAGCAGGAAAACTACAAATACATTATCGCTTAATCCAGAAACTTTTAAAAAAGTATTCTTAAGAAAATCAAGCTATGATGGTTCAACTTTTGAACCATTGATGGCTTACATTAGCTACTTTTTTTTACATGACTTTCTACAAAATACAGGATAAGGACAAAATCTTATTAATGCAGAAAAGCCTTAGTTTGGTTTACATTATTCCAATAGTTCTTCATGGCATTTTGGCATGAAAAACATGTTAGTCCAAGAATGATGCATCTGGTCACATGTTGTCCCCAGTAAGAAAGTATAGGGAGACAAACCGCAGCACTCCCTTACATGTTCTTTTATATTCAGCCACACTGTCATCTTAGGGAATGGTAGCACGCAGATTCAGGGTACATCTTCCCTCTTCAATAAATCAAGTCCAAAAACCTTCTTATAGACATGCCTAGAGGCTTTGCTCATGGGTGATTCTAGAACTTGTCAAGTTGTCCATTAGTATTAATGACTATACCTCTTAAGACTCATAGGTACCCTTAGTTCATGATCTCCACATTTGTATTCCTACTACATTCAATTAGTCTATTATTATCTTAGTCAGGACACAGATTAAAAACATACCTTAAATAGGAATGTAAGTCTTATATAATAGTCTGACATTTTCTTTCATGACTCAGTGAAAAAAAAGTTATCATCTGCTCTCCTTAAACACCATTTGTATCACCCACCCTATTTCTTAGGGACATGTTTCCAGGACATTGGAATTTGAGAGTATTATCATGTTAGTTGCCTTTATCATGACACAAGCCAAAAATGAAAAATATTTTGGTAGTTGGGCCAGAGGATTTGCAAGTTTAAGACTAAGTAGCCTACAGAGGGAGTCAGGGCCATGCTAAAGAAATTGGTGAGGCTTATCTCAAACTAAAGAGTTAAATAGTTCTAAAGTTGTAGGTCAGTAGAAAAACACAACAGAAGTTCAGCTGAGAATCTCCGAGGCTCTTACTAAAGTACACACCATCACAAGAAACAAACCCTGAGAGTCATATCTGGGATCAGTTGTTTATGTCTATAGCTTAGAGTTCTGAAGGAGTAGATAAGCAACAGGATATGATTATCCTACCAGATTTCATATATACAGCTTTATTTTACAAGTAAAAAGAAGAAAAGGAATATTGAAATGACAAATGAATAGACACTATAGAATTTAAATGTTCGCCTGTGCTAGTATGCATGGTTATGTAACTACAGTATGAGGACTCCTGTTCTTTATTTCTAGGAATATTGGAAGTCAGAGTTTGTGAAAGAGATTTTGAAAATTAAGCATTTTGATCACCATTGATGTAATTCATTCACTCTGCTTATACATTTCCAAGGCTATTAGAACATTTGCAAATTTAATTCTTTCATTCCCTTATTTCAATCTTTACAGAAAGGAGAAAGTTGTTTTCATATTTATATAATATTTAGCATGGAGTCAACACAATTAAGTATTCAACAAACGTTTCAACTCAGGAGATGAATTCAGGGGAGGAAATATGAGGGTGGAATTATGGTGCACACTCCCTAATAAAGATGCACTCTGTATGCTGAGCTCCAGAGCCTACGACCTGTCAGTTTTCACTTACCAGAATGAAAGTGTTGAAATATTTCTACAAGGGATGACAAAACAAATCGTAAAATGTTTTGGTTACCACTGATGCTTTTAGAGTTGTTTACCCAGAAAGCACTTTTGACATTACAGCAAAATTGAGCAATTACCATTACAAAGGAGAAAGACATGCTGCCTTGATAATACAAGTGATTACCACCCTCAAACTGTGCTCTGATAGAGTTAACTCTTAAATATGCTCATGCAAATCAATTTGGAAGAACAATTTTAGTACTGACAGAGGCTAGAAAAGACATTTTTCTTATTTATTTTTGAAAACAGTTTTATTATTTATAGAAACATATAAACATAAATAAGAAAATTATTATGTATCAATTAGTTTTTATTGTAGAAATTGTTGGCTGGCTTTTTTGGCTTTAGAGCAGTCAGAAATCATTTCTAAACAGTAAGCCTGTCAACCTCAGTACCCAATTGAGAACATTTATTTGTAAATGGAGAACAGCAGGCTAATTGTCCTGGTGAATACAGAAAGTATTATGTCATTGCAGAAATATTGTCAACAAATATTTACTGAGCATGAAGAACCGTAGTGCCACATAGAAGAGAATTATAGATACTGTTTTCCCAATATCTCTGAATTATGTTTTCAGAAGTAGCTGTTGTACAGGGCTATGCAGATGCATAAACCTTATGCTTTAAAGTTCAGATAGATTTGAATGTGTGTTATTAACTAAACCATCTTTGCTTTCACAATTACTCCCAATGAGTCTATCTCCAAGTAGAAGCTTTATGAATCTAATTTATCTGGATCTTTTTCATACGCTTTGAACTCTCAATTTGATTATCAAATGTGGCATCTTAGATATGAAATAAATTCATGCCCTTGAAAGATTCAGAGATGAAAAATATCTGATGTTGCTTTAATGTGCAATAAAATTTTCAATTTTACATTAAATTATTGAAAAAGCAAAATAATTTTTCAATAATTTGTTTCCTGGCCAGTCTCTTCAATTTTCAAAATTGTTTTGCAAAATATGTAAGGCTTATATAGATGTGAAAATTATTGTCAAAACTAAATGGATGAGAGATACAGAAAGATGGATTACTATTCTAGATTAAAATAATATTAGTATTTTTAAATTGAAGATGTGAATAGTCATAATTTATAGCTTTACAACAGGAGTTAAGAACACAGCTGTCTGTTAGCACACTCTGTATCTGACACGTGATTAAAGACTAGTATGTTATGACTATTCTTATATTTATCTAATCTTGCATGTGCATGGTATATGTGTGTGCTCATGATTATGTATGGGTTATTGCATACATGCGTATGTGTAGGCCAGAGGTCAATGTAACTTTCCACCTTCTTTTCTGGATAGGGTCTTTTACAGAATCTGATATTCACAGATTTACTTAAACTGACTGAAGACCGAGTTCAAATGACCTCTTTATCTCTGGCTTTCAAGGGGTGGGATTACAGTTTATATTCATTGTTTGTTTAAGATTTCCTTTTTTAAATTTACACTTTTTATTTATTTACATTCCAGTCATTTCCTCCCCTTTAGTCCCCCCTTCCCATAGTTCCTCATCTCATTCCTCCTCACCCTTGCCTCCAAGAGGGTGCTCTCCAACACCCCACCCTAACACATACACACACCAAGTCCCACCCTTCCCTGGGGCCTCCAGGCTCTCCAGGATTAAACATATGTTCTCTCACTGACAGTAGACCAAATAGACCTCTACTACATATGTGCCAGGGGCCTCAGACCTGCTGTGTATGCTCCTTTTTGGTGGCTCTATCTCTGGGTGCCCTCTGGAGTCTGGGTTAGTTGAAACTACTGACCTTCTTTATTTATGTGCTTGAGTGTTCTAACTGCCTGAAATAGCACCATGTGCATACCTATTGACCATAGAGGAGAGAATAGGATGTTCGATCACCTGAAAGTGGTTGCCAGCATCCCTTTGGGTGCTGCAAATTGAACCCAAGTCTTCTAGAAAAGCAGGAAGTACTCTGAATCACAGAGCTATTTCTCTAATTCCTATGTGCCCAGTGTTTCTGCAAGTTCTGTTGATTCAACTTAAGGCCTCATGTTGTATGCTAAGTAGTTTTCAACTGAGTCATCTTCTCAGCCCTAAATAAGTTTCATATTGATAAACAATCTTACCTAATCACATGCAGTCACTATTGATTACATTAATGCAATAATTTCTAACCTTTACTACTTTCAAGTTTCAGTACAAATCAAGTTATAAAAACGTAACCCAGGTGGAAAACCCTACCCATAAATCTAAGTGCTAACACTTTCCAGGTTTTAAATATGAACTCATAAAAGTAGCAGCATTCACAAATTCTTTTTCTGAATGTACAGCAATGTGGGTTTGGTTGTCTTCCCTGCAGTAACTGAGCATAATGATGCATACCTTGAAACTTTAATGACCAGGAGGTACAGAGTTGAGAGTTGGCAGTTGAAGGCCAGCCTCAGCTCCATCAATCTATGTATAAACAAAAGGGAAGGAGGAAGGCAGGCAGGCATAGTTTTAGGGAAGTTATTAGGTAGGGAGTAGGGTGAATTCTTCCATCCTCTTTATCCCCATAGTCATCGCTTCCTGTGCCATCAGCACCAGACTTAGAGCTATGCCTTTGCTACAACTGACCAACCGAATGAATCATTACTCTTATACAACACCATTAGGTTGAAGTAGTATTTTTTTCCTGATCCTGTGCATGCAGCTGGTTTTAAAGAATTAAAAAAAGGAATGTGTATTTTATAGTTACTCCTTTCACTTCTTTAACCCTTCCCTGCTTTCACATTCCATGTATTTATATCTCATTCTACTGTAAACTATCAATCTGTCTTTAAAATCCGATCTTTCCAAATTAACCTAGCTGGGATTTTACAGCTCATACAAGATCTGCAAAGGTTCAAACAAGCCCAAATACAAACACTGAGAAGTGGAAGTAGGTGCCAAATCTTAACCAAACCAAGAATTTTTTTTTTCAATGGATACTCACTAGGACAAGGAAAAATAAGTTTTCTCTAATGGAGTGCCAGTGCTATACTCCAATGCAAAACAGACTCAGGTGTTTAATAGGTATTTTAATTCATTTGATATTTTTGTTTGTAGGTGATAGAAAAAATGTGGGAGAAGTATGTGGAGGGAAAAGACACTATCAAAATATATTACATAGGAAAAACTTGGAAAAAACTTTAGGCACAGAAAAGGCAAAGGATTCTGATCAGATTTTTCTCATCATATAAGTTATCTGTTTTGAGATGTTGGATATGTATTCATTACTTTTCTGTTACTGTCATGAACTACTTTGGCCATGGCAACTGGTAAAAGAGTTTATTTTGATTTACCGTTCTAGATGTATGAGAGTCCATCATAGTGGGGAGGCAGAGTAGCAAGCGGTAGGTATAGCAGCAGGGGCAGAAGCTTTACATCCTAAAGCACAGTATGAAGCAGAGAGTGTAATTGGAACTAAGCAAGACTGTAATAGTTAGACCTCCTCATGCAGTGCCACCTAATGGGAACCAAGCATTAAAGTGCCACAAACTATGTAGGACATTTCCACTCAATACAGCACAGCTGGGTGAACAGCTACCACCTTCGATTCTTTTGTGGTGTACAACCATTCAAGAAAACTCCATAGAGAACATGAACTAAATAACTTTTATTTTCTGTATAACTGTAACTGTATTTATCTTGAGATACAACCAAATCTCAATTTCTCTGCAATTTATTGTCACATTCAAAATAGAGACTGAAGGAACGGCCATTCGGAGCCTGCCCGACATGAGGCCCATATATATACAACCACCAAAGCTAGATAAGATTGATGAAGCTAAGACGTGCATGCTGACAGGAGCAGAACATAGACGTCTCCTGAGAGGCACATCCAGAGCATGTCAAATACAGAGGCGTATGCTAGCAGCAAACCATTGTACTGAGAACAGGATCCCTGTTGGAAGAATTAGAGGAGATACTGAAAGAGCTGAAGGGGCTTGCAACACCATAAGAACAACAATGCCAACCAACCAGAGCTCCCACGGACTAACCCACTATCCAAAGACTATTCATGGACCGACCCATGGCTCCAGGTGCATATGTAGCATAGGATAGCCTTGTTGGGCACCAATGGAAGGAGAAGCCCTTGGTTCTGCCAAGGTTGGACCTCCCAGTGAAGGGAAATGTCGGGGGGCAGGAAGGAGGGTTGGTTTGGGAGGGCAACACCCTTATAGAAGAAGGGAAGGGGGATAGAATAGAGGGCTTACACTTGGGAAACCCGGAAAGGGAATAACATTTGAAAAGTAAAATTAAAAAAGAAAACCAAAATAAGCAAACAAGCAAGTGAGATAGTTTGAATTTTAATTTCCGGCCCAATATTTTGTGAGTAGCTTAGATAGTTATTGAATCTGTACCATTACAGAAATGTTTCCAGTTATCTTATGCCTCCAACATAACTATGAGAAGGCCTTCTGTGGCTATACCACCCTGAACCAACCCGATCTCATCTGTTTTACATTTAAATAAAGCAAGAGAATTGAAACAGTTATTCAAATATAGAAGTATGCAAAACAAAATCTAATGGCTGTAAAACCTGGAAAATCACAAGACATAGCATAAAAAAAACTCATATATTTACTATGGAAAAGAGATACCATGGAAACCTCAGAGATAAAGGGTCTGCCACTATATTTCATGTTAAACATGGTGGATATAAACATTTTAGGACAGAGTCATCAATATTTTTAATGCATTAATGTGTATATTTCTGCATTAACAGAATATTTCAAGTTTTGTTTAATTATTTAAGCATGTGGTTAATGGTTATACTGGAAAGCATTAATAACATTGGCAATATAAAATGGTCACTGAAATTATAGGGGTAAAATGTGGACCACTTGGCAGAAGACAGATAGTAAGAGGCCTAAAATTTTAGTAGTAAGCATTATAAGGCCCCTGCTAGGTACGAGAAAGACTTTTAAGCACTTTACTCAGTAATTTACATGATTCTGTCTGTCTGTCTGCCTATTTATTGATCACATAGCTATCACCTATTACTTATCTCTTTATCTTTCATCTATCGATCTGTCTGTCTAACTACAATCCATCTGTCATCTATCTATATATATTATCTATTCAACTTTCTAAAGATAGCAAAACAAGACTTAAAAAAATATATCACCACCACCACCACCACCTCCACCAGCAGCAGCAGCAGCAGCAGCAGCAGCAGCAGCAGCAGCAGCAGCAGCAAGAACAAGAAGAACAAGAAGAACAATAAAACCCACTTGTTTTAGGTTGAGAATAGGCATCTAAATCCTGTAAAAAGAATTACATTTCTAGACTCTATATTTTTAAAGAAAAAACTCATTTACTGATTTAGGTTGAGAAGTAACTGAAAAATTCCCTGGGAGAACATAGTACACATCTGCTCTTTCAGCATTGACTCACTGAGCACTTCAAATGTATTTACCACTATTCAGGAATGGGCTTATCTAAGTCGTGGAGAGAGAGGAGTCCAAAGAAAAACAGTAAGATGAACATAGCCAAGACAGGTACTTTGTTCATGTGGGGAATTATGGTTTGATATATTGTATGAAAGAGATATTAAAATTCAGAATTTGCATAAATCTACGAAATACAGAATAAACCAAAGCACAGATATTCCACCAATAATCTATTGATGTTTACAGAGAATAAGATTGATACTAAACTAGAATGGTCTAGATGGGAAACCTGGTAGACCTGGAGATAACAATGAAGTGACAGTTTGATAATGACAGAATTAGTGATCACTTACATAGTTCTCCACTAGAGCTAAAAACTTTCCTTTTATATACTGACAAAATTTCTATGCAGTTAGAGGATGTAACATGGTGTCTTAAAGTAGTGTATTCAACTAAACTAATTAGTTTACCTCTAATTTTACTGGTTTATCTGTAATCTCCATCACTAGATAAACATAATCCATATTTTTCTGGCATAATTCTTATCTCAGTCAGAATTCAGGGACATAAATCATGCTCTTTAAATTTGACGCACCTTTCTTAAATATCTCAATGTGTTGAGGCTCAGTTTATGTGTAGTAACATTTAATGTACACATCAATACTTTTGGACAAGTTTTCAAAGCCATGAATTTAATGCCCTGCGAAAAACATTCCATCATTAATCCTGTCTGATTAATGTTCTGTGAAGATCAGCTTTACCTGGACCAGGAACTCCATACAAAAGAAATAACTCAGAAAGGATTCATTTATAGGCTCTTTGTAATGTTTTAGATTTGATGACTAACATATGCTACTTACATTTCATGTACTACTTTATATTTCAGAATAAAATGAAATAAATTGGAAAAGGCGAATCCATTCAATGATATTTGATATATTTTGATATTTCCAGGACCTTTTGTATGCTTAGAACCCTTTACATCTGGCATTAGTTTATCCTGGATTCCTTCCTACTTTTTGGTTTGAGCATCATTATTGTAATTATCATTTAATTTCCTTTTCTGAAATCACACTAGATTGGGTACATGCACAGTGGTATGGCCATAAATATAACTTTCTCTTAACTGGTCATTAGCATATTAGTTAGACCTAACATGGAATATTTTTAGTGATTATTTTTATAGACTATAATAAGATAGAGCTAAAATGTAATAGTATAATTTTGAATGTAATTTTGTATAATAATTTATGCAATTTAAAATAATTCAACAGTACAATTTACTTTTACTTCACAATTCCTTCACATTTGAATGCTTCTCATTAAAGAGTTTGGGAGTGTCACTCTCTACTCAGTAAAGATCTCAGTCTCACCAAGTAGCTCAGGCATGGAGACTCATACCTCCATTCCCAGGCTATCCTAGGCCACAGTTTGAGACTCTTGTCTAAAAACAAAGAAGCAGCAACAGCAACAAAACTACTACCAAAAAAAACCCCACATAATTTGAGAGTACAGTGTTCTTCAGTGGGGAGAATACGTGGACTGAGTTACAGGAAAGTATGTGTGTGTGTGTGTGTGTGTGTGTGTGTGTGTGTGTGTGTGTGTGTGTAAGAGAAAGAGAGACACAGAGAGAGCAAATAAATATGACTTTTGTTATCTAAAAAGTAAAATATTAAAGACTATTTTTAAAAAGCCCTTTATATTGTCAGCACATTGTGGACATAAACTATTCTTCATGTTAATGTCAATTATAGCTGGCTATTATCTGGTCCCTACTTTTTGAATTTCCCATAGTATATTATTGATGCACTAGCTGGTCAACAATATTTTGTATTATTTGAATTGTCCATATTTCACCATAATAATACAGATTAATTATTAAAATATTTTTATTTTTATATGTATGTTTGCTTGTGCACATTCCTAAATAGACCAGAACAAGGTGTCACGCACTGGATCTGGCATGATAGGCAGTTTTAAACATTTTGGTTGTTGGAAACAAGACCTGGATCTTCTGAAAGAGCAGAAAATGCTCTTAGCTGCTATGCTATTTCTATAGTCTCTTAAAATTACTTCGGAAGAAAATAGAAGCAGGATTTACAATGAGTTAATGTGTTGATTTCATGTGCTGGGAAAACTCAGAAGAGCCAGATGCTCCACCCTGAGAAACATGAAGGTGAAGAGTGAGCTAGGTTAAATGGCAGAAGGTAAGCAATGTTAATAATCGCAGCATCTGTAAGTGAAACAAAACAAAACAACGACAATAAAAGTAAGAGTCCACTAGCAAAACTTTCAAAGCAAAACCAAGTATTGCTTCTCTAGAATAATCAAGACAATTGACACATTGCAGAAACTTGAACAACAAAAGAGGAAAGCAGTTTTAATATCCAGCAAATGAAAGACAGTCATTATACTATTTGCAAGAGAATAGTAATAGTAAAAGAAAATATGAACAACCTCATGCCCATAAATATAAATTATTAATTCAAATGGAGATGATCTTTGAAAGAAATTCAAGAAAATGTTCAAAGAGAAGCATAGAATCTTATAGACCAATGTGCACCAAATAATTATTTCAATACAAATGAGACTCTGACATAGAGAAGTTAGCCAGATAGACTCACTGGTGACTCTCTCCAAATGTTTAAGACAATACACATCAGTATTTTAATACCTCTTGGAAACCATGGAGTCATTGGGAAAACACCCTAAATCATCCTGTAAGGCCAAGATTACTTCTGTTCTAGATGAAGATCAAGGGCGACAAATTTGCTCACTGGTGTTTAGAACATCCATATTTAAAAAAAAAAAAAAAAAAAAACCTTTGTAAAAGCAAAAAGCAGCAAAACCCTGGAAGAAATGAACAAGATTTAAAACTGCATGCTGCTTAGGGAATATAAACATTCTGCATAGCCTGCATAGCTGAATACTTAATGAATCAAAGTCAAAGACATTCTGGAAAGACAATGAAATGGAAACTGTCCTGCAGACTCTAAGGAAGAGGGAAGGGTTTTGATGGATTGGGAAATGCTTTGCATGCTACTGTAATGGAAATACATACCTACAGATCAAGACTCAACGAGCTGCACAGCAAAGAGAATGGACCTGATACTGAATTAAAACAGAAGCATTTGGTTGGCTTGAGGACAAAAGAATTTATTATCTTAACAACAGCAACAACAACAACAGCAACAACAACAACAGCAACAACAACAGCAGCAGCAGCAGCAACAGCAACAGCAGCAACAGCAGCAGCAGCAGCAGCTGCAACAACAGCAGAAGCAGCAGCAACAACAGCAGCAACAGCAGCAGCAGCAACAACAGCAGCAGCAACAGCAACAGCAACAGCAACAATAACAGCAGCAACAGCAAAACAGCAACATCAACAATAGCAGCAGCAACAGCAGCAGCAGCAACAGCAGCAGCAACAATAGCAACAACAAAACAGCAGCAGCAGCAACAGCAGCAGCAGCAGCAAGAACATCTGCTATATTCAAACTTAGCTTCCTAAAAGAGATGGGCAGACAAAATGACCCTCCCAAAAAATCATCTAAAGTGGATGTGAGATGATTCCTAAATACAAAATTACAACTGAAACGTTCCCAAACACATAGTAGCAGAAATTTCACATGGTATTTTAAATACTTTTAGAAAACTTTTGACCAAAAAAGCATCCAATGGGCATTCAGGATTTAGCAAAAGGGGAGAAAGTAATCTTTATTTAAAATACAGTGAAACTCCATTGGTATTCAAAAAAGAGGAGTCAGTCTGCATGTTTGACATTTGGTGGTCTGTGCTTGTTAAATGTCAAGTTTTCAGCCTTTGCTTGTCACATTGTATGACTGTGATGTGCAATTTTTAAAATCTATTTAATGAATTCAGGTACTTCCTTAAACAATAGCATTTGCCATCCTCATCATAGTCTTTATCTTCATTACTGTAGGTCCCAGAGAGTTGTTTCTTGTAATAATTATTGCCTAAGTTATTATAAATGCATGCTATATAATAAGACAGGTTTTAAATGATATTCAGCTATTGTGCAGTTGAAAATACTCTTTCAGTAGCAAGGATATTTGGGGGGCTCAAATTCAAAGTCTGGCTTTCCAATTTGGGCTTAAAGAGAATGGCAGCACAAGAGAAAAGGCAAAGCATGCTGGTCACCAGTGTGAAGATAGGAAAACATTTCATGCCAGCTTTGATTTTCAAGTGTCAGGGATTTTATGTGTCATATCTCATCTTTCCTAGAATAAGAACCATGGTGCTTTATATTGACACTAAGTCAAAATGTGTCTTCCCTGGAGTTTCTGTCTGCCACTCTTTCATACTTAATTGAAAGTGATATAATGTCAAATCCTTGACTGCTTGTTGTCAACAAAGCAAATAACACAATGTATTGTGGGATCATACTGAATCGAAGAGCAAAGGTTAGTGTTTTGATGGCATCAGGCAGTGTTTACAGAGAAGCACTTATTGTCCCCTGATATAGTAAAATATTAACTGTGATTGTGAGCATACAGTGGGGAAATAATTTCTTTATATTTTGTAATTTATTATTTTATTTATTTATCATCCAAATATTGTCTTCCCTCTCTGCTGCCTTACTATAGTACTTTAACTTATGGGGATGGCAAGCCAACAATGTTAACTAATCTGGACCCTGGGAGCTCTCAGAGTCTAAACCACCAACCAAAGAGAAAATTTTTTTTTTTTTACAAAAGTTTAAATGTATTTAGCCTTTTCTTCATAGGATATGTGGGGGATTATCAATAACCCCAACTAAATCAAAAAACAACTTATAATGCAAAATAATCATTATAATCAAACATTTACTTGTTTTCAAATAACACAATGCTTTATTCTTTGAATATTCCCAGGCATGAGTACAATATATATGATCATATTCTTTTCCTTCAGCTGCCTTCAACTCCTCCTCAATCCCTGTCTCTCATCTCCCTCCTAAATTCATGCCATTTGTAAGCCAATGAATGAATCCAATTAATGCTGCTCATACAGGAGTGTGCTCATCCAGGAGATGTCCTGGAGGATGGTCAGCCTACCAGAAATCACATCCTTAATGAAGCCCAAATCTCCCTTCTCTAGCAGCCATCAATTGTCAATAGTGTCTCAGTCATAAAAGGGTCAGGAAGACCTCCATCTTCTATGCCATAATGTTGACTGACTTAACCTTGTGTAGGAACACAGTTTCTTAATACGTCTATAGAAGCTATTTTCATGTATTATATAACATTAACATAGCTAGCTTATTACAGTCAAATACCAGTGAAGGCTAAATTATTAATTTATATATAGGTAGAAGTAGAGATATGTGTTCTCATCATAGCATAACAAGTTAATATGAATTTATTCTAATTTCATGTCCTACAGAAGAAAGATGTGACTAATGGGACAGAAAAAAAGTAAAACTCTAGTGTATGATTAAGAGTCCTTGTGACGCAGGACTTTGTTTATTGCTTTGTCTGTTCCTTCAGCTAGAACTGACCATATTCTTCATATATGTATCTACAATGATTAAAAAAAAAGCAGACTGGAAAAAAAAAGAGCCCTTGTGATGAATGACCAAAAGCATTTGATTCGATTTTTTTTCCCTTCTTTGAAAAATTGGGAGAGAGAGAGAGAGAGAGACAGAGAGAGAGAGAGAGAGAGAGACAGAGAGAGAGAGAGAGAGAGAGAGAGAGAGAGAGAGAGAGAGAGAGAGAGAGAGAGAGAGAAAGGGAGGGAGGTGATCTTTACATCTTTAAGCATTCCCCATGGAATCTGGTTTATAGCTAGTTTAAAATGGTGACATTTCAAAATCACCCAGCTTTGTTTTCCTAGGTCTAAGCATTATCCTCTAAATAATAGAATTCCAGTGAGCTGGAACAATCTCCCACTGCTGATGTTTTAGCAAACAGACTTCTCCCTAAAGCACAGTTGGAATTGCTTCTACCTGTCAAGGAAATCCACAGAGATTATGTGGAAAGGTCTGTATTGTCTGTGCCCAGGCAGAAAGGCTTACAATATCATTGTGCTTCTGTTTGGTAACTGAACTTCTACACAGTGAGAGGGAATTAGAATTTGCGTAATAAGTTTGTTAGATATAGTTTAGCACACTATACAAATGGGAATATTCACTCATGTTTTCTGAGAGAGTAAACTAGAGTTAAATGTCAATGTGCCAAGAGTTTGTCTCTAAGGATAAAGATTCCAGAGACCCAGGTAGCCATTTAAAAAAAATTATAGGTGAAATGCTAGTGTCCAAACCAGAACTAGTTTTATATTTTCATTGCTTTCTAACATTTGTTATTTATTGTGTGGCATACATGGCATTAAGCTTCTATGTGTAATGTAATACTCATTGTATGTAATAATGCCATGAATTAGAGGGTAATTAATGCTGAAGAATATTGATTTTAAATAATTTTGTGGCAGAGTCAATCATACTCGTGTTAACAAAATAAGCATCTTTTATGAGCACACACCGACTTGGTTTCTTTGGAGCATGTTTTGTTAAAGAAATGTTTAAAACAGGTACAAAAAATGATATTTCAGGAATATCAAGATAAATAGGAGAATAGTGTTTAATATAAGAAGGACAGAGTAGACAAAGAATTTTGTTAGGTAGAAAAAAGTTGGAGTGAGTTGGAGTTCAGGATTCACAGGAGAAAATGCCATGGAACTGGGGACATCAAGGTCAACATGTCCACAGACACTCTACAATCAAATCAGTAGAGTATGAACAGTGTCTTGACAAAAGACATTTGAAATCAGACCCATGTATGTGGATCTTGTGTCCTCTCCTTATTAATTCTATTACACTTAGAAACCATTATATTTTCTTATCTTTTATAAAATAATAACCTGTTAGGAAGGTTTTCAAAAAAAAAAAAAAGAAAGAAAGAAAGAAGCTTTTTTGAAGGAAGGGGTTTTAATAAGAGTTGGAATCATGAATGATATTATTAGTAATGCCCTAGATGGCAAGAAAGACTTTTACCTCAGTGCTGGTCAACAAATTGAACACCAGAGATACACTTTGCAGCTCTTTTGTTACTAGGAAATGTCCAGTAGTGTGTTTTTTGTGCATTTGAAATCCACTTCTCCCATTTGTTTTTCCTGCAGCATCTCCATGTTCTCATTCTTCCTCGATCCTTTCTTTAACTGTTTAAATTTCTCTGTTAAATCTTCACAGTGAGTGTTTTCCCACTTCTTAGAATACACATGGAAAGTAAGAAAGTAAGAAAACTGCCAGAGGCTTCCAGAGCAGATGTGGCTTTTGTAAAACTCAATCCTCTTATACTCTGGAATGCAGTGCTTTATCTTGGAAATGGACGTCCACGTTTCAAAGTGCACACATGCTTTGTACCACTAGAGGCCATGAGACACCTCCGTAAACAAACTGCAGCATAACAATTAGAACCTCTATTAGAGGCAAAAGTTTAAAATGAGAGCAAGCATAAAGGACTTCTTCAATCGTGGTTACAAAGTTAGATGAATGGACACAAAATGCAATTCTTTGTACTGTTACTTCTGTTTAATGGCATGTGTGGAATCTCCTTCATTTAACTGGTAAATAAAAGGCACAAACACAGTTTCAAAAATATGGAGTGAGGATGTTGTTTTTCTTCTGAGATTCTGAGAGATTATTATGATGTTCTTGTGCAGGAAAATGACAGCTGGAACTATGCTCACTCTGTATGTACTGTTTTATGTAATAAGCCAGAAGCCAGATCATAGTACAGTCACTTGACACAATTCCAATCAAAGAAGAGAAAAAAAATTGGATTTTGTGTAAACATTGAATATTTGGGATTTTATTAATCTATTTTAAAAATTTTTAATGGAGTTGGGGAATATGTAACCCCGATGTATTTATGGAGAATTGCAAGAATAAGTATGAGTTGCTTACTGAGTTCTAAGTCTTATAATATTTATCCAAAGGAGAGATGCACAGGTTTTAAACCACAAACAGCATAGTGCAGGGACATCTCTATGGACCATCTTCTAGGTATAACAGAAAACGTATTGAGAAGTCTACTCATGACAGTTACTGTACCAAGCCATAGCACAAGTGTGTAACTGCATCTCCAAGGTAGGAAAGAGGAAGTTATTCACAGAAGACTATGTTTTTGAATATATAATGGACACCTAAGGATTAGGATCAAAAATGGACTCTTTTTCTAGAACCAGCTTCCTATCCAAAATGTCAGGCCAGAAATAATAATGACCTGACCCCAAAGCTTTGGAGCCTTCATGATTCATACCCCTGTTGTAACTGGGGCCACAGTTGTATATGTGTCTTTCCTGACTTAACTTTCATTATTTCTGTTACCCATGCCCTGCTCTGGCATCACAGATACACTGAAACTCATCCTGTCCTCAGTGTCAACCAAAAGTGTCAACTCTTTTTCTCACTCATATACATAATGGTATCTTCCTTTAAGGTGGGATACCACACAGGATCAGAGACAGGCCCTATGGCATGGTACCTTGGCAACATCTAGACCCAAGTGATACAAAGGAGGAGCTAACAGAGGGCACATACTGTAGATAACACAACTATTTTAGAGAAATATGCAAAAAAACCTTTGAGAATGAAAATATGATTTTTGACGATCTTTTCCTAAAAACACTTCTAAAGTTACAATTTTGATATTACAAATTTGATGTTGAATTTTAGTGTTTTTTTTCTTTAAAGATTTTTCCTGTGTGGCTATTTTCTACCTTTTTTGTTTAGCTACCAAATTTCCTGACTTAACTTTTTTTCATTATGTTAAATTCCTTATTTGCTTTGGCTATTTGTCTTTGAAGCGCTCTGACCATTACTTATTTGTTTTATAAATTTTAGATAATTATCTTTATTCTGGAGACTAGTGACTACATTTCATCTTAGTTTGTATAATTCTATTTTTTTATATCCTCCTATACATCTTTGTAGACAGCTGAGTTTATTGTTCCATTCATTCAGTTTGTGGTTGGGTCTCTTATCAAGTTTTCTTCTCTCTCTCTCTCTCTCTCTCTCTCTCTCTCTCTCTCTCTCTGTCTCTCTGTGTGTGTGTGTGTGTGCATGCATGCATGCACGCAAAAACTATGGTATATATGTGGAGATCAGCAAACAAACTTATATGCCTTTGCCTTACACTTTTTTATTTTTCCACTCACTCTTTCCTCCACACATGGATATGACAACTTCACTCTCATTTCTCCACTCTTCTTTCTCATCCCTCTCATTCTCACTGAAAACCATTTTCTCTCTACAAGACCCATGGCTACTTCCATATCATCTTCTTTGTAATCAATCTAGTTTAATGAAAGTTGCTTGACTAAGTGTTATTTCCATCTGTCTGTGTCAAACTTGCTGACCTGTACACTTCCTGGGTTTTACGGACTGTCTCTCCCTTCTCCCTGAAGGGACACTGGGAAGGTCGTCTTCCACGTAGGTTCTTGGACCTGAAGTCAGCTCTTAATTCTTTCACTGCAAGTGCTTTAGTCACTGAACTATCTCCCAGACAGTTATCTTGTCTTCAGCATTACGGGGTTAGTCAGATGGCTCAATGAGTGCTTAATGGTGCTGAGGAAACTTGATAACAAGAGTTCAGAACCTGAATCCTATGTAAGGGTATATATAAGGAGAAAACACAATTCCAACAGTTGGCCTCTAAACTCCATACACATTCCAACACATATACATCACACAAATAAATACATAGTACGATAAGTTATTTATAGCATTGTAATTTTTTGGGGGGTTTGGTTAAATTAATTGGAGTTGGCAGAGAATTGTTTGTTTGTTTTGTTAGTTCTTCAAAGCATTACATGGAAAAAACTTGAAGTATGCTTGGCTTGAGAGTAATGCCACTCATTGACTGAACTTTGCTGAGCACTTTGTTAGATATTTTGTGATTTGTGAGAATTTTGGAGCCTATGTGGGAAACAGAATCTAATCTTCTCCCCATATGGCCTCAGGTAGTTTGTCTGATTTGGAGCTGATTTTTTCTCTAACATAATGCAGTTTAATTATCCATACTCTTTAATGATAACCAAGCCGAAGTACCTGAGGGACCCCTTTATATCCCTGGAGATCTCTCTGGATGCTCTGATCTCAGCACTTGACAACATGTTGCCTTTTTTTTTTTAAACAAATGTTTCTCCTTTACCTTCAGTGAATGACTTTTCTCAGACTTATGTTTCTGAACCTTACTGTTCCAATTTTCTCAACTTAAAGGGGATTTCAATTCAATACATTATATAGTGATTCTTATGTCTGTTAAAATAAAGCACCATGAGAAGCCACCTAAGAAACACCTGTGCCTTTCTGACAATATACACAAATTATATTCTTCAGGCAAGACTCCAAACTCATGCAATCTTACTTAACTCATTCTGTTTCTGTGCAATACGTACTTTTTATTTTTATATTCTGGCAGTGTTCATTAATAATTTCCTTGCTCAAGTAAAATGTATAAGCTTCTCTTTACTATTGGTACTTTTCATGGAAAATCTCTCTCAAGAGTACATTCTACAACTGAACCAGGAAGCTACAGGGATTCAGCTACTAGGTGTCTTTTGAAACTTCTAGAATTAGGTACTCTTGACCTTGGAATGAATAACATTAAAAAATTGATGAAGTGAATCTTAACAGATAAAGTGCCTAGTGATTTTCAACTTAAATAGTTTTCTTCTTTTAAAAATATTTTTTCATTTATAATAGCCCCATAAAGTTTTCAATTCTTAGTCTTGAAAACTATTAAATAATATACCACAGTTCTTTCTTTTTAATTATAAAATCCATTAAACGTTTCCCTATTTAAGAATTACTTCTAAGAATAAATATTGTTAAGCTTTTCCTAACTCTAAAATTCAAGTCAAGTTGACACTTTCACTAGAGATTTTTTTAAATAAAAATGTCTGTATTTGAATCAAACCCAGATTAGTTGTACATTTTATTGTAAAAATGAAATAGACATGATATAAGTGACTATAATAGGGATAATATGTTTTCACATTTATTTAATCTCCATATGATTTTTTTTCTGATTCAAGGAAGGTAAGGAGAGAATTAAGCCACACAATACTGCTTTTTTCAAATTTTTAGTCAAAAGACTATCGATCCCTCACGAATGAACTATACTCCATTACATATTAAAGCAAAATATAACATACTTATGTGAGTACTATAAACTGTTACTGCTGCCAGAAGAATTGTCTGGTTACCACAACAAATATATTAAAATAACAATTTAGAGCCTAGGGCAGCTTAGGAGGCTCAAGTAACTTGAGCATCCATCATGTCTAAATAAAAGACCCAGGTTTGATAGACAACAGCTCTTCAGTATGACATCGGCAATCCTCTCTCCACAGGATGATGGAAAAACATTCATTTGATGTGTTTCCATTCAAAATCCTTAAGCACAGCTTAGACTCAGCCATACTACAGAACATGTGGTCTCTAATCTTTCTGCCTAAACAGATCAAAATGCAGATAACCAATGTTATTTTCTCTTTGAAGACAAAAATAAAGCAAGTGTTCCCTAGAAAGAGAAAAGGAAGACTGAGGGATGATTCCCAGCTTAGATGCGGAAAGCATCTTGAGTGACCAAAATATCGATATATGCCATAACATCTGAATTCCTGAATTCCACTGCTTATTACACTGGCTTACACTGGTCATTAATATAGACATTAAATACTGTGTCAAGGTGTACTATCATGAACTAACAATATAACATTATGCAATACAGTTATTTAAAAATGATGTTTAAGCAGTAAGGGGAAAAGGTCAAGTAACATATAAAGGCAGACCTATCAGAATTACACCAGACTTCTCACCGGAGACTATGAAAGCCAGAAGATCCTGGACAGTAGTCATACAGACCTTAAGAGAACATAAATGCCAGTCCAGGTTACTGTATCCAGCAAAACTCTCAACTAACATAGATGGAGAAATCAAGATATTCCATGACAAAACCAAATTTACACAATATCTTTTTACAAATTCAGCCCTACAAAGGATAATAAATGGTAAAGCTCAACACAAGGAGGCAAGCTACAGCCTAGAAAAAGCAAGAAACTAATCATTTTGCAGCAAAACAAAGAGAAGACAAACACAAAAACATGATGTCACATCTAAATGCAGATATAACAGGAAGCAACAATCACTACTCCTTAATATCTCTGAACATCAAAGACCTCAATTCCCCAATAAAAAGACACAGATTAACAAACTGGATACGCAATGAGGACCCAGCATTTTGCTGCCTAAAGGAAACACACCTCAGAGACAAAGACAGACACTACTTCAGAGTAAAAGGGTAGAAAACAACTTTCCAAGCAAATGGTCTGAAGAAGGAAGCTGGAGTAGCCATACTAATATCGAATAAAATCAATTTTTCAACCAAAAGTCATCAAAAAATATCAGGAAGGACACTTCATATTCATCAAAGGAAAAATGCACCAAAATGAACTCTCAATCCTAAATATCTATCATCCAAATAAAAAGGCACCTACATACATAAAATAAACCTTACTAAAGCTCAAAGCACACATTGTACCTCACAAAATAATAGTAGGAGATTTCAACAACCCACTCTTATCATGGACAGATCATGGAAATTGAAATTAAACAGAGACATAGACAGACTAAGAGAAGTCATGAACCAAATGGACTTCACAAATATTTCTAGAACATTCCATCCTAAAACAAAAGCATATACCTTCTTCTTACCACATCATGGTACTTTCTCCAAAATTGACCATATAATTGGTCATAAAACAAGCCTCAACAGATAGAGAAAGAAAGAAATAATCCATGCGTCCTATCAGACCACCACGGGCTAAAGCTGGTCTTCAATAACAATACGGAAAGAACGCCCACATATACATGGAAGTTGAACAATGCTCTATTCAACGATAACCTGGTCAAGGAAGAAATAAAGAAAGAAATTAAAGACTTCTTAGAATTTAATGAAAATGAAGGTACAACATATCCAAACTTACGGGACACAATGAAAGCTGTGCTAAGAGGAACACTCGTAGCTCTGAGTGCCTGTAGAAAGAAACAGGAGAGAGTTTGCATCAGCAGCTTGACAGCACACCTAAAAGCTCTAGAACAAAAAGAAGCAAATAAACCCAGGAGGAGTAGAAGGCAGGAAATAATCAAATACAGAGCTGAAATCAACCAAGTAGAAACAAAAAGGACTATACAAATAGTCAACAGAACCAAAAGCTGGTGCTTTGAGAAAATCAACAAGATAGATAAACCCTTAACCAGACTAACAAGAGGACACAGAAAGTGTGTCAAAATTAACAAAATCAGAATAAAAAAGGGAGACATGACAACAGAATCAGAGGAAATTCAAAAAATCATCCGATCCTACTACAAAAATCGATATTCAACAAAACTAGAAAATCTGGAGGAAATGGACAATTTCCTAGATAGATATCAGGTACCAAACATAATCAGGAACAGATAAATCATTTAAACAACCCCATAACTCCTAAAGAAATAGAAGGAGCCATTAAAAGTCTCCCAACCAAAAAAGAGCCCAGGCCCAGATGGGTTCAGTGCAGAATTCTATCAGACTTTCATAGAAGACCTCATACTAATACTATCCAAACTATTCCACAAAATTGAAACAGATGGATCGCTACTGAATTCCTTCTATGGAGCCACAATTACTCTTATTCCTAAACCATGCAAAGACTCAACAAAGAAAGAGAACTTCAGAACAATTTCCCTTATGAGTATCAACGCAAAAATACTCAATAAAATTCTGGCAAACTGAATCCAAGAGCACATCAAAACAATCATCCACCATAATAAAATAGGCTTTATTACAGGCATGCAGGGATGGTTTAATATACAGAAAACCATCAATGTAATCCACTATATAAACAAATTGAAAGATAAAAACAAAATGATCATTTCATTACATGCTGAGAAAGCAATCGACAAAATTCAACACCCATTCATGATAAAAGTCCTGGAAAGATTAGGAATTCAAGGCCCATACCTAAACACAGTAAAAGCCATATACAGCAAACCAGTAGCTAACATTAAAATAAATGGAGAGAAACTTGAAGCAATCCCACTAAAATCAGGGACTAGACAAGGCTGCCCACTCTCTCCCTACTTATTCAGTATAGTTCTCTAAGTCCTAGCCAGGGCAATCAGACAACAAAAGGAGATCAAAGGGATACAGATTGGAAAGGAAGAAGTCAAAATATCACTATTTGTAGATGATATGATAGTATATGTAAGTGATCCCAAAAAGTCCACCAGAAAACTAGTAACCTGATAAACACCTTCAGCAAAGTGGCTGCGTATAAAAGTAACTGAAATAAATCAGTAGCCTTCCTCTACACAAAAAGAAACAAGTTGAGAAAGAAATTAGGGAAACGACACCCTTCATAATAGTACCAAATAATAAAAAATGCCTCGGTGTGACTTTAACCAAAGAAGTAAAAGATCTGTATGATAAGAACTTCAAGCCTCTGAAGAAAGAAATTGAAGAAGACCTCAGAAGACTGAAAGGTCTCCCATGCTCATGGATTGGCAGGATTAATATAGTAAAAATGGCCATTTTACCAAAAGCGATCTACAGATTCAATGCAATCCCCATCAAAATACCAATCCAATTCTTCAAAGAATTAGACAGAACAATTTGCAAATTCTTCTGGAATAACAAAAAACCCAGGATAGCTAAAACTATCCTGAACAAGAAAAGGACTTCTGGGGGAATCACTATCCCTGAACTCAAGCAGTATTACAGAACAATAGTGATAAAAAACGGTATGGTATTGGTACAGAGGCAGACAGATAGACCAGTGGAATAGAATTGAAGACCCAGAAATGAACCCACACACCTATGGTCATTTGGTTTTTGAAAAAGGAGCCAAAACCATCCAATGGAAAAAAGATCGCATTTTCAGCAAATGGTGCTGGTTCAACTGGAGGTCAGCATGTAGAAGAATGCAGATCAATTTATTCATATCACCCTGTACAAAGCTTAAGTGCAAGTGGATCAAGAACCTCCACATCAAACCAGATACACTCAAACTAATAGAAGAAAATGTGGGGAAGCATCTAGAACACATGGGCACTGGAGAAAATTTCCTGAACAAAACACCAATGGCTTATGCTGTAAGATCAAGAATCGACAAATGGCATCTCATAAACTTGCAATGTTTCTGTAAGGCAAAGGACACTGTTGTTAGGACAAAACGGCAACCAACAGATTGGGAAAAGATCTTTACCAATCCTACAACTGATAGAGGGCTTATATCCAAAATATACAAAGAACTCAAGAAGTTTGACCGCAGGGAGACAAAACCCTATTAAAAATGGGGTTCAGAGCTAAACAAAGAATTCAGAGCTGAGGAAAGTCACATGGCTAAGAAACACCTAAAGAAATGTTCAACATCTTTAGTCATAAGGGAAATGCAAATCAAAACAACCCTGATATTTCGCCTCACACCAGTGAGAATGGCTAAGGTCAAAAGCTCAGGTAACAGCAAATGCTGACAAGGATGTGGAGAAAGAAGAACACTCCTCCATTGTTGGTGTGATTGCAGACTGGTACAACCATTTTGGAAATCAGTCTGGAGGTTTCTCAGAAAATTGGACATTGAACTACCTGAGGACCCAGCTATACCTCTCTTGGGCATATACCCAAAAGATGCCCCAACATATAATAAAGATACATGCTACACTATGTTCATAGCAGCCTTATTCATAATAGCCAGAAGCTGGAATGAACCCAGATGCCCTTCAACAGAGGAATGGATACAGAAAATGTGGTACATCTACACAATGGAATACTACTCAGCTATCAAAAATGATGAGTTTATGAAATTAATAGGCAAATGGATAGAACTGGAAAATATCATCCTGTATGAGGTAACCCAATCACAGAAAAGCATACATGGTACGTACTCATTGATAAGTGGATATTAGCCCAAATGCTCGAATTACCCTAGATGCACAGAACACATGAAACTCAAGAAGGATGACCAAAATGCGAATGCTTCACTCCTTCTTTCAAAGGGGAACAAGAATACCCTTGGCAGGGAATAGGGAGGCAAAGTTTAGAACAGAGGCAGAAGGAACACCCATTCAGAGCCTGCCCTATATGTGGCCCATACATATATAGCCACCAAACTTGATAAGATGGATGAAGCAAAGAAGTGCAAGCTGACAGGAACTGGATGTAGATCTCTCCTGAGAGACATAGCCAGAATACAGCAAATACATAGGCGAATGCCAGCAGCAAACCACTGAACTGAGAATGGGACCCCTGTTATAGGAATCAGAGAAAGGACTGAAAGAGCTTGAAGGGGCTTGAGACCCCATATGAACAATGCCAACCAACCTGAGCTTCCAGTGTCTAAGGCACTACGCAAAGACTATACATGGACTGAATCCTGGGCTTCAACTGCATAGGTAGCAATGAATAGCCTAGTAAGGGCACCAGTGGAAGGGAAGCCCTTGGTCCTGCTAAGACTGAACCCCCCAGTGAATGAGATCGTTGGGGGAGGGTGGCAATGGAATGAGAATGAGGAGGGGAACACCTATATACAAGGGGAGTGGGAGGGGTTAGGAAACCTGGAAAGGGAATAACAATTGAAATGTAAATAAGAAATACCCAATTTAATAAAGATGGACCAAAAAAAGAGTAAATTAAAGTTATACGTAAAACCAGTGAAAACGTTATTTGGTTTGGGTTCTATGTTCTTTATCAGACCCTCGGGCAATTATTGAATAGCCTACTCTGAGACATTTTCAATTTTGTGTGTGCTACTCAATCCCACTTGAAAAATTTTGTGTGTGCTTATTCATTATGTATAATCCACATGGAAATATAGATCATATGTAACACACTTAGAGGATTGTAGCCAGAAGTAATGGTGGTTTTGGTGAAAAAAAAACCCATATATTTGTGTAATTTTTCTCTGTCTCTGTGTATGGAAAGAGCCATTTAAATGAACATATTATAAATTATAGTTTTAAAATATAATATGTATCTCTGAAGTTTTCAGATTTGTGTACACATCCACAAAGTAATCTGCTTATATTTCATGTATTTTACCTAGAGATTTTTATAGAGTCCATTAGCTGATTTGTCACAATACATGTCTACATACTCAGCTATGACAAGAAAAATGATTTTTAATAACATCAAAAGAGAACTGTAGAGCTTGGTTGACATAGCCAGAGAAGATGAGTTTGGATCACCATGTAGGGTTTAAAATTGAAGGGGAAATGGAGGATATTTACTGGCATCAGAGAGGGTAAGGCTGAACTGTGTTGTTTCTCTGAGGTAAACATAGAGTTCTGGTGTCTTTACTTTTTCAGATGGGTTGAATATGTGGTGAGGGGAGGAAGGAAATATCACTGACACTAACATGACACTAACATGGTCCCAACAAAGGAAGAACACTACGTCTAGACAGGAAATATGTTGAATTAGAGAATAAATCAGTGGCAATTGGTATGCTGACACACGTGGATGTCCAAAAACCTCATGTTCCTTCAGATATGCCTGGCTGTTTTAAGGCAACAAAATCACTAAATTTTTATAGAATAAGACACTGTGTCCATCTGGTTTCATAAACCTTAATCCAGATTAAAAGTCACACACAAAATTCATTCATATGTCCTCCATAACCTCCAAGGACTTATTTCTAAAGCAAACTTTGTCAGGTGCTCAAGATACACCCCCTTAAAATGACAAGTGGCCAGAATATGCCATTTCAAGTGTACCTCTGAGATTCTGTTTATTACCAGGTGGTCACACAGCTCAGTGCAGCACGGCTCCTTAGAGGTGTCCCTTACAGAAGAAATTTATACTTATAAAATGACCTTTGCTTGTTAAAGTATTTGTATCTGGGAGAGTGCTGCTCAAAAGCCACAGAGTTTACCTGCAGGACAAGGTGACCTTCCTTCACCAAGTATCGCTCACCCTCATCGTCTAGTCATTTGCTGTAAACACCTGGGGGTGGGGTGCAACCCTTTCTCATTTCTACAGCTCTGGGTGCTTTATATTTTTGTGAGAGTGCTGAGTGTGCACACTAGAATTAAAATGTACTTTCCTTCTTGTTATTTCTATGACAATGTCATTTTTAGTCCAGGCGGAGAACTTAGAAGAATAAAGGGAATCCATCTTCTCTGCTCAACAGTTTCAGCATATCATGTTTATAAGGTAATGTTTTCAGATCACCCGCACTATATCATCATCAGAGACATCTGAGAGTCGCTAAGAACTAAATCTTCCCAGTTATCTGTTCTGCTCAGCACTCATTGTTCACTGAAGCGTACTGCAACCTTTTTATAAAACCTGTTTCTTCATTTGACAAATGATGTCATTTTCCCAGAAGCAAATTATTTTATACAATATATAAGATATTTCTTTCATGTCTTTAAAATCACCTCCTAGACAAACCCCCATTAATCTGTCTATACATTCTATCACGTCTAGTGTTTAATGCACAGGGCTAAACAGTCAACAAGTACTTTGTAAACTCTGGGTTAATTCTTTTATTTCTAAGACACGTCCTCTTTCTAATGACTTGAGCTGCTCACAGGGACATCTGGGGAATAACGATACAATTGCAAACGCAACTGCATCTCTGGTGTACTGCAAACCTAGAATCTACCATTTTATCCTTTGAGAAGAAAAGCGCCAGATGCAGGCAAACACTAGGGATGCTGGAGCCTAGAAGAAGTACAGGCTCAGGAAGGGCTGCTCACCAGAGGCGAAGCTGCTGGACGATTTGTACTGTCAGGCACTGGTGGGGAGACAGGATAATACGAAGATCTAGGGGGCCACAGCTGTCTGGACTGTCTTACAGTTTCCTGACTTTCAGTTTCAGCAATCTTGTAGTTACCTCATCCTTATAACATACCACACATTGCTATTGAAATACCTTGCTAGGCTTGAAGGAAAACCACCATTTTGAAATATGTCCAATCGATTTGTTGGCAATAAGACTTTGTTTACTTCAGCCCCTCAGAGTGCAGTGTATTTCTTTCTGTCTTTCTTTCTTTATTTTTATCCTTAACAAAAAATTGATTTACAAATTTTAAAGTGGATCACTTAAAAGTGGGACTATTTTAACCTTATTACTTTGAAACTAATTCTTTCAAAATGTATTTTATCCTTTTAACACACTAAGTGTTTTCTATGTTATGTCCAACGATCTGCAGAGCAGAGAAGAGGGCAAAGCTCGTGTAGTGGTTTTTACACAGAAGTCTGAACACCGACAGAATCACCTAAGTTGTGAGCTTTCTAACAGTGGCCTTTACTATATGCATTAGGATACCTGTGTCCAGAAATCAATGTAAAAACAACTGCTTATTACTAGCAAAACAAGTGGAACACATTTAAACAAAAGTAAAACTTAATCATGAAGTATGTTTTACAAAACTACTTGCTACAACCTTTACTTCAGTTGGCTTGACATCATGTAAGAAAAAATTTAGCACAAAAGATTTAAAGGATTTTTTTTTTTTGCACCCTCCATATGCAAAGAGCACAGATTAGTGATTCATATAGTTCCCAGGCTTACTCTATGGTTAGTAGGTTTCCAAGTGCAAGTACAGTCATGCTGCCTTCAGGAACTCTACTCAGATACTAACATTTTCTTCACAGCATGTCCTTCTATTAGGGGAAAATTCACCAGAAGTATGTATGGCTTTGTGAAAAGCTTAGAAAATTATAACAGAGTTCTGTAGAACTAAAATATAGCACAAAGTCAAACAAAATAAACTGATAGCAAACAAGTCAGTTTTCAAAGTAAAATCTATTCAAAAATGGTAATATACCTGTGTGAGAAATACAAGAAATGGTCACTTTGGTCAGTCACAGATGCAAGAGATTTAAGGAACTGAGGCTCTGTGAGCACAGTAATTAAGAGTAAAATAATATGCGAGTTCAAATTGTGTGCACAACTTTGATAGGGTAGTCAAGTTCTACTTTTGAATATAGTATATTTGGTAACTCTAAAATTTATATTATCCCCTTTCCTTTAATATTTTAGGTACATACCAATGAGCAAAACAATTTATCTTTATGCATTAACAGATCTACAGAATTTTTGTGTTCTAGACTATAAGATGTTAATATTTCATAAAATTCAACATCAACCTATAAAAAAGAAAAACGAAGCAACACAATATACAGTTACGTTTTAGTGTCCCAGCTGATTTGAGACTGCAGAGACTGTCAGGTAAACAACAAAGGCCAACCGATGAGATGTATATTGTTTACACATTTCACTTGCAGGGAAACGAGTTTCCTGGCTTAATTTTAAGGCTAATTGCAAAATTCATTGTTCTTAATGGTCCAGATACCTTGCCAATTCTCCCAAACTCAACAGAACTTCCACCGATTTCCACATTAATTTCATACACAAATGTTGTCATTGGTTCATCAGCGCCCTGAGTTTGCACCTGTGTATAAGTGCAGTTCTTTTTACATTTGCCGCAAGTGAACCAGTCAGTCTGGTTTCCACTGGTTTTGGTCTCTGACACTCCCTGATGGCTTCTTTGGTCAGGTTTTTCTTCATCTTTTTTGGGCTCATCACTAGCCATTTCCTCTGCTCTCATTCTAGCAAACAGGTCAGGAGGAATTTTCCCACACAGCACATTAAATTGGGATTCTTTGCATCTTTAAGATTTGATATTCTAGTTCGTTCTGGGCTTTTGTATTTCTTGTCAGTATTCCTTATTTCCTTATGTATAGCTTCCTCAATCTGAGATCCTGGTTCTTCCTCATCAGCTCCAATAGCAACATAATCATCTCCTGTCCGGAGAGCTGCAGCAAGCGTCTCCCTACACCTGAGCCGCACAGAATCAGAAGTGCTTGGTGCCCGAGGAACAGATGAAGCATAAGTACCCCGAGCGCTTGTCTCATCCTTACTGCTGCTTACATGGCTGCTGGAACAACTTTCTTCTCTAGCTCAGGGATATTCTGTGATGAAATTGCAGGTTCTTTTTTCTTTCTTTCAGGGTCTTTACCAGTTGATGGTCTATCTAATAATATTTTCCAGGATTTGATGAGCGATTTGGCTAGAGATATGACTTCTTCATCTGTACTCTGCTTGAGAATAGCATTGACAGACTTTCCAAATCTAGTGGACTGTAGTAATGCCAGGGCCATGCAAATATTCTTAAGCTCTTTTGGCATGTCTGATATGCCAGCCACATTCTTTTTCTGCACCATTTTGTCCATCTTCTTGGCAATGTGAACCACCTCATCCTCTATGACTCCCGATGGCCTCCTCTGGCCTGGCCACTGCAGACAGGAAGCAAGAGAAGCTGCACAGAAGCTAGACAAGCCACAAAGCAGATGGCCTAGGCCTTCTTCACAGACCCGGCCCGTGGCTGCTGCAGGATATTTATTTGTCTCAAGTTACTCTAACATCTCTGCTCTGAAAAATAACATGTTTAGATATGCGTGTGCCTGTCTGATCCATGGACACAAGATCTTCAACATTTGGTTTAGTCATAAGATTCCATAAGCCTTGTGGATAGTTTTATATTAATTTGACACAAGCTAAAACAGTCTTCAGAATGGAGCCTTATTTGAAAAGAAGACTCCTTTAAGATCAGGCTATAGTCAAGACTATAAGGTATTTTCTTAATTAGCAATTGATGGGAGTGGGTCCCGTCCATTGGGTTGTTGCCACCTATGTACCTGTAGTTGCTGAGTATAAGAAAGGAGACTGAAGAAGCATGAGGAGTAAGCCTGTAAGTACTCCTAAATAGCTCTCTGCAGCCTCTGCCTCAATCCCTGCCTTCAAGTTCTTCTTCTGTATGATTCTTCCCTTGACTTTTTCAATAGACAGCAATATAGGATGTGTAGGCCAAACAAACACACTCTCTTCTATTCAACTAACCTAAGACAAACGTAGGATATTGCTGTGAAAGAACTGACTGTGTGGACTTTGGCAGTGGTGGAAGGACTTTGAGAGTTTGAGCGTCACTGAAGACTCTATAAAGGCTTTGCACATTGTGATTTAAGAATCTATGGTTCTAGTTAGCTGGTGCTGAAGAGGCTGGTATGATTACCAAGACACAAGGATAACTAAAGTGAAACCTTTGCTTTGCTAGGATGCTTGATGTTGGTCAATGGCAGCTGCAATTTTAGGATTGTTAAACAGAGACTAGCATCATTGAGATGACATCTTCTGAGAAGAGATTCCTTACAGTTAGCACATAAATGCTTTCCTCAGGTGGTCAAGGTTGGTCCTTGTGCTAAGAAACAATCTTGGTAATGTATAAAAGTCTCCCACTGGTATTGAAGGCACAAGGAGGTCACTGAGATATGTTGAAGCTTGGTCGTGAGGCCATTAACATGAGGCCAGAGGAGGCCATTAGTGAAGGTGCAGCCTGTGTAGCAGTTAAGCCTCAGGACTGAAGAAAACATGAAGAGAAGCTGGAGCTTACCACCATGGAAAGAGTCCACGAGAAGCCATTGGTGAAAGTATAGTCCTGTTGTAATAGAAGATGGCAGTACCACAGGATGTTCTCCAAGATCAGCAGCATGACTGGAATGGAGGTAGCCCACACTTAGAAGAAACGCTGTGTATGCTACAGTGGGCAGAACCATGTAAGTGACCCCAGCCCTTTAGAAGAGACCAGAAAGTCAAAAGTGAATTACAGACATTGGACATTAAGTTTACACTGTTGGGGCTTGGTTTTAATTTATTCATATGGTGATTGCACCCTAGTTCTTCCCTTTGAAGTATAAAAGTATTAACATATTAACATATTTTTTATTGTACAAGAGCCCACGGTTGAGAGACTTTGAACTTTTTAAAGTGGTTTTGAATTTTAAAAGTGACTTGGGATTTTTAAAGAGACTGAATTAACATTCAGTATCTGAAAAAAGTTTGTGGGATATTTTATGTTTGTAAATTGTTTTATATTGTGATATTCATATTCATGTGTGATCTTGAGGATGAGAAAGAAAGAGAAGGCTGAGGCTTAACAGTGACAAGGGAAGAACTGTGCCGGCAAGTTTCATGTCAACTTGACCCAACCTATAGTCATCTGAGAGCAGGGAATCTCAATTGAGAAAATGATTCCATAAGATCTGGCTGGAAGCAAGCCTATAGGGCATTTTCTTAAATAGTGATTGAAGGAGTCAGAGGTGGGGGGCTTGCTTTGTGAGGGTTGCTACTCCTGGACTAGTGGTCTTGGTGGGCTCATGCAAAGGTAGCCCCCCCCAAGAAATCATCCCATGTATCAAATATCATATAACCAAGGTCTATTTGGGGGAAGGGAGGTGAGTGAGGGCTTACACAACTGATAGAAACAGACAGATGAGAGAAGAACCATGAAAACAGAGAAGGGAGGACAGGGAAGAAGAAGAAGAAGAAGAAGAAGAAGAAGAAGAAGAAGAAGAAGAAGAAGAAGAAGAAGAAGAAGAAGAAGAAGAAGAAGAAGAAGAAGAAGAAGAAGAAGAAGAAGAGAGTCCTTTCATATGCCAGGGCACCTGAACCTAACAGTGGCAGATAATGGTGGTAGGTGATGACCTAAGCTATTGCTAGGTACCTTGGGGGGAGCCTAGTAGAATCTTCTGTAAGGTAAAAACAGTCAGAGGATTGAAGTACAGGATATATAAGCCAAATAAAACCTTCTCTTACCTAGTTGCTTTTTGTCACGGTGTTTCATCACAGCAAAAGTAACCCTAAGAGAGGCCTCTTCTTGATCACACTTTGGCAAGTTCTCCACAGTTCTCTGCAATGCTAACAATGCATCCAGGCTAGAAAAGCTCCAAAATCCAGTACAAAATTCAGCTGTGATCCAGAACAAAGGTGATAAAGTTTCATTGACAGCAATCATCAAACAAATCATCAAACACCTACCTTCTTAAAGTGTCATTTTAAAAATACAACAGATAACATACGTGTCCTTACACCATGGTTCTTTTGCACAATCTGCACATTATTTCAATATTTCAAGGTAGGTCTCAAAAAGTAAAAGAAAAATACATCTGCAGAGAGAAAGCAAACAGAATAATAGATTGCTTAGGATACAAATATTGTAAAAATATGACAGGAAATCTAAGTAGCTATGATTAATATATTAAGACCTACCTAGAAAAAGTGAATAGCATGCAGGTATGAGCTTATAATTTAAGTATCAAAGCAAACACTGTGGGAAAAGACATTGTACGCAAACAAGAACAAATGTCTTTGGGATGTTCATCACAAGGCAGAACACGGCGGGGGGGGGAATAAGTGAGCGGAAAGATATGTCAAGATAAATCTTCCTTATGGTGTGGGCAGGGTAACATCCTAGGAAAACAGATACAGAACAAGACACTTAATAAGTATAATTTCACACCATATATATGAAAGAGTGAGAAAGAAAATTCTTTAGTATTAGAGTTCAGGTACTTCTGGTAATTTGCCACAGACAATAACTCATAGATTTGGGAAGCTCAGATATTGAGTGAGAAAGTAACTGTCAGTGTGTTACTATACTGTAGCTTGTCAGCAATAGTATCAGAGAGAGTCAGAGTTGGACCTTTTCCTTAAAACACCTCACCGCATGAAAGGCAGAAGCTGCCCAGTTCTAATTTCTAGTAAAAGAATGAGACCCACGAACATTTCTCACCTGAGAATGACATGAAATCCAAGCTTTCTGAAGGGAACCTTATTTGCCCTCAGATTGCCAGGAAAAAATAAACATCTGAAAGATGTTTGACACAAACAGAACAATAATTTTATTTTTTTAAATTATAGGACATCCATCTTATTATGTTTACCTTTGTGTTAATTACTTAAAATTAGGTAAATGAAACATTGCTGTTTAAATCAAGAGAAAATAATCATTTCATTAAAAACATTTGCTAAAAACCAAAACAGAAATGTCAGAAAAATTGTAAACGGCCTTCTGATCAAAATCAATTAGTGCCTTAGTTACACTTTTATTGCTATGAAGAGATATTATGACTGTGTCAACTCTTATAAAGGAAAACATTTAATTGGTGCTGGCTTAGAGCTTCGGACGCTTTGTGCATTGTTTTGGCAAGAAACACAGTGCCTTTCAGGAAGACATGGTGCTGAAGAAGAAGCTTAGAATTCTCCATTTTCCTTCACAGGCACCAGAAGGAGACGGTGTGCCACATTGGATCATACCTTGATCTTAGGAAACCACAAAGTTTATGTCCACAATCACATACTTCCTCCAACAATGTTACACCTTCTAACAGCGCCAATGGTGTACACCAATCACTCAAACACATGAGTTTATAATGCCACACCTATTCAAAACAGCATAATTAGGGAAGATTCGTCTACAATGATAATGGTTGGCATGTGGTTTATTTCTAGAAATAACTAATATTAGAAAGAAGCACAGAAGCAACTTCTGTACTATCAGTTGTACTCCTTGTAGACAGATGGAACTATCTTTGTGTTCAGGTTTTTCAAGTAAATCGAGAGTCATAGCTAGTATGTCATTTACGTGAGTTAAGAACTCTTAGTGAACTAATATACGAAGTTAGAAATGACAATTTTCTCATGCTACTTATTTAGAACCTATAAATAGAGGTCAGAAGCATCCGGAAAATGTTAGTAAGGCTACATAGTGGTTTGAGTAAGAGTAGTCCCATAGTCTTATATATTTGAATGCTTAGTCATCAACAACTATCACCATTTGGATGGGATTAGGAGGAATGGCTTTAATGAAGGGATTGTGTGATTGTAAGATAAGTTGTGAAGTTTCAAAGTCCAAGTCAGGTCTGTCTGTGTCTCTTTCTTCCTGTTGCCTGAACTCCCAGCTAGTTCTCTGCACTGTGTTGCTGAGAGCAACCATGTTTCCCATCTTGCTGATAATAGATTAAATCTCTGAAACTCTAAGTGAGCCCCAGTTAAAGGTTTTAGTTTGTAAGAGTTGCCATGGTCAGAGAATCTCTTCACAGCAATAGAACACTGTCTAAGATGGGCTGAGAGATTTGTTTGCAAAAGGAAAAAATAGAACAGGGTAAGACTATTTGATTAGCCCACACATCCTGTCCTGAACACTTGGGAGATCATACCTTTTCCACCCTTCAAGGACAATGAAAGAGTGTAACTTGGTATTTGTTGGTTCCCCAATTGTAGATTCACAAAGGTGGAATCTTTTAGATCCTCTTCCTTGCCTTGCAAATAACAGGAGCATGTATATGATGACATGCTGATGAGGACAGTAGCTCTCATTGTACCTCAGGGAGTGCAGAGAAGGAAAGCTGGAAACCTGTGCATCTCAATTATTCTGTTTCTGAGAAGAATCCTTCCTAACAAGGGCTAAGGATGAGTCACCAATTATTGCTGTAATCACAAGGTAAGCTCTAATTTCCAGGTACTGCAGAGGTTTTGAATTACAAGAATGCAAGACTGAAAAATGTGCACAATGCAGAAGTAAACACTTTCTCAAAAATATTCTTTTTCTTCTGTTCTAAATGTCTAAATTTCGGTTCTTCTCCATTACTTCAATTCCATTTGTAGTATTGTTTTCTGTATCAATGGTCATCTAAACATTGTCAGCTAAAGAAATTGTCACCCTTAAAAGGGGGGGCAATTGCATACAACTCATCTTTTATTATCTATGACCACTCAAAGGAGTTGTCACCCTCAATGGGGATGGGAACTGTTGCATTCAACACTCATCTTTTATGATCTATGACCACTCAGTCTAAATTTCTATGCATTTTAGTTTCCTGGAAATAGAACCAGCTTGATTCAAGTTTTACACTGTAATTTAGTTTTCCATGATTGAAAAGAGATTCAAATGAAGCTAAATATTTTTGCCTCAGTTTTCACTTAAATTTAAATGCCCTCTTTTCTCTGAAACTCTTAAAAATCTCCTCACCAGGATGTGGAGCATGAGAGGAAACTCTTTCATTGCTGGCAAGAGTACAATTTGTATAACCACTCTGTAGAGCAATTTGGAAAATTCTCAGAAAATTGGGAATGTTTCTACCTCAAGACACAGGGATACCACTCCTGGGCATATACACAAAAGATGTTCCACCACACAACAAGGACTTTTTTTCAACTATGTTCAGAGTAGCTTTAATTTTAATATCCAGAATCTAGAAACAACCCAGATGCCCTTCAACTGAAGAATGGATAAAAAATGAGGTTCATTTACACAATGGAATACAACTGATATTAAAAACAAGGACATCATGAAAATTTTCGGTAAATGCATAGAGCTAGAAACTATCATTCTGAGTGAGGTAACTTAGATCCCAAAGGACATGCATGCTGCGTACTCATTATAAATGTGTATTAGTACCTATCCATAAAGTGCAGAATACATGTGCTACATTCCATAGATCCAGAGAAGCCAAATAACTAGGAGGGCCCAAGAGAGGATGCTTGAATCTCATTCAGAAGGGAAATTAAAATTGTCATCAGAGGTAGATGGAGGGAGGAAACTGGATGGGACAAGGGATGGGAAGGGGAATGGGAGGGTTGAATCAGAAATAGGAAAAGCTGGAAGAGAGGACCCAGAGAGTAAATGGAAACTATCTGGGGCAGGGTAGGTGGTAGATGAAGGGGTTGGCAACTCTAGAACATGCTAGAAACTTGGGATGTGGGAGGTTCCAGAAAGTCTATGAGGATGACTCTAGTTGAGACTTAACAATGGGAGGACATAGAGACTGATGTGGCCACCTTTTGTAGCCCAGTAGCACTTCCAGTGGAAGAATAAGGACACCAACCCACCCAGTAAAGCTTCAACCCAATTTTTGTTATGCCTACAAAACATTCAGGAACAAAGATGGAGTTGAGATGTTGGGAATGGACAACTAATGGCTGGCCTCATTTGCAACTTTTCCCATGGCCAAAACCAATCCATGACACTATTAGTGATACCCTGTTATGCTTGAAGCCAGGAGCCTAGCATAACTGTCCTCTGAGATATTCTATCCAGATCTAACCAAAACAGATGCAAAGACTCACAGCCAAACATTAGATGGAGTTCATGGAGTCTTGTGGAAAATTTGGGGGAGGGATTAAGAGACCCAGAGAAGATAGGGACTCCACAAGAAAACCAACAGAGTCAACTAACCTGAAAACTTGGGGCTCCCAAAGACTGAACCCTCAACCAAAGAGCACATATGGGTTGGAGCTAATCCCCGACTCCAACATAAATTGCAAATGTGCAGGTTCCCCAACAACTGGACCAGGGATTATACTTGAATCTATTATACAGCCTGTGGATCCTGTTCCCCTAACTAGGCTGTCTTGTCTGAGCTCAGTGTGAGAGGATGTGTCCAATCCTGCAGTGACTTCATGTGCCAGAGTAGGTTGGTACTTTCTCAGAGGTAAAGGGGAGGAGCTGTGTGAAGGGGATGATGAAAGGAGAGGGGTGCTTTAATCTATAGAGTGAAGAAACAAATAATTGATGGGAAAAATTCTGTTGTCATAACACATTTAAAACAACAATATTGAGAATGTCAGCAAGGTGTCACAATTCATTGGATAAATACATACTTTAATCATAATTTCCCTTAAGACAGAATTTTGTCCTTCTATTTCTCTGGTTCCTTTAACAATTTCTAATTAATACCAAAATTCATTCTGAAAGGTGTTGAGTACACGAATGAGGAACCACTGACTTCCAAACTCCTACTGAGCAAAATACAAGCAAATACTAAAATAGATTAATGTTTCAGGCCCAGCAAGATGATCTGGTGCATGAGACACTTGTCACACAGCATAGCACGCAAAAGAGAAGAATCAGCTGCATCATTTTGTTTCCTTCTCCACATGGTCACCCTGGCACCTGTCTCCTCCCTCAATAATAATAACTAAAATAGTTTAATGAAGATTAGTGTTTCAAATGCAATGAACCAGTCATGGAACATTGATATCTAAAAACAAGAGAGATTAAATAATATACACAAGATTTGCAATTGTTCCTGATCACAACTCATGTCCTACTACTTCAACAGATGTTTGACACAAACCTTTCCAATAGTTTTCTTTAAAAAACTATGAAAACATCCCACTGTATTCTTTTACGAAAATTATTTTAATTCAGTTTTACCAAAGTTCATTTAAAATAAATTTGCTCTAGTAAGAATATTGACATGATTGTTGAAGGGTTTTACTGCTATGAACAGACAACTTTTCTGAAGGACCAGAGTTAATTGGGGCTGGCTTTCAGATTCTGAGGTTCATTCCAGTATCATAATGGAAGGAAGCATGGCAGTGTCCAGGCAGTCATGGCTGTGGAGAAGATGAGTGAGTGTTCAACATCTTTTTTCAAAGGAAAACAGAAGACTGACTTCCTATGAAGCTAAATATCAAGGTTTTAACATTTTGAAAATTACAGTATTAAATGTGTATATGTATTAAAATGCATTCCCTATTACACTTAAATAGCATCGTGGTTTGAAATGAATCAAATCACAAAGTAAGGGTCTTTCAAATATCCAGTTAAGGTTATCATCAACTTCTGCTGCAGTTTCAGCGTGATGTGTATTCTTCCTCCTGGGATCCCTTTTCTAGGCTGTTTGGTCATTAATTATCCCCTCCCAAACCTTTACACCATGTTGACTGAGCCTTCAACAATGGTTATTAGAATCATTTAATGATATTCAAATATTCAAGAGCTCATGTTAGGACATTAGTACAACAGATAAATTGTACCATAATCATTGACTCCTATACCGAAATACACATAAAAACACTATGTAAGGCTAAAAGGAATAACTATGTATTTATATGATTGTACTACTTCAAAATGCAAAATAAGTGACCTGCAATGCAGAGAGTACTAGTCTGTAATGAATGTAAAGAAAATAGATAAGAAATTAACTTGAATACAGGATATAACTATGAATTTTCTGTTAGCTATTTTCAACATTTATGCATTGTCTGGGGTTGAACATTTGTGTCCCTGACTGTCATGTATTTTATTTTAAGCCTATCATCCAGTCAATTGTAACATTCTTGTAAGATACACATTTGACAGGCTTGAGGCTTTAGTGTATTTAAACATTTTTGTAAAAAAATTGTATTTCATCTTCACCAGGATATAAATATCAGTAGTCTTGTTAATAAGAATAGCCAAATTTACCAAAATTTTAGAGCCACAAAGCCTTCATTTAATGAGGTTTGTTGATGTTTAATTAAATTCTTCCAATACACACAGGAATGAATTACTTTTTTCCATTTTAGAAATGAGGAAAATGAAATTTTGGTGATGAGAACACTTGTCTAGAGCCACACGGATTTTAGGTAGCCACTTAAATTTGAATTCTGGATGTCTGTGTATAAAGCTTTTACTCTTTCTTATTAAATACATTTGCTTATTTTAAATAGATGGGCACACATAATAAACACTACATATGGTGAAAGAACAAAGTGAATATATTTACTAAGCTAAATAAAAAACCCTAACTTTCTGTACCGTAAAATAGAAAAACATGTTGAACCTTTAAAAATTGTGTTATTTTTCTTCAAATTGTGTATCACATGTACTTTGGTATTCTCTAAAACAGCAAAAGATCTCAAAAGCAAAAATGCTATTCTTAGGAACAGAAGATGATGGCACATTTTCAAAAAAGATGATTGTTGTTTATCCCACAATTGAGGAAAAAGCAAAACGTGAAGTTCAGCCACATGAAGAACATTAAATGGTAAGAAAGTCGGAAAGAAAATCCCAGTTGATTGCCTCAGCATCCCAGAAGGTATGCTAATCTGTAGGAGTCCACATTAAAGATTTTTATCTCTCTGTGTTGGTATCTGCTCTTCCACCTGGAAGCCTTATGCTAGGAGACACTCTGTAACTAGAACTTTCTACCAGAAACTCCAGCAAGCTGGCTTAACAGGGCTCCATTAGCAGTTTTCTACTGGATGATCTATGCCCATGATTTGATGATGTTACCTCTCTGCACTTATTTGTTCATCCGCTTGGAAGCCTCACCTGAGGTGACACTTAGCTCTGTTCTGGACTGACTAGATTGGGCAGTGCAGGAGGCTGCTTTAAAGGGCTTCTTCTGTTGGTTTCTACTGGATTTTGTGAATGTCCAATTAGTTTGTGTTTTGTTATTATCTGCTACACTATATCTTTCTATTTTTCCATCTATCTATCATTTAAACTATCATCTGTCTGTCTGCCTGCCTACCTGCTATCTATCTATCTATCTATCTATCTATCTATCTATCTATCTATCTATCTATCTATGTATCTATGTATCTATCTGTCATTCATCTATTACATGTCATCTATTTCTTATTATTTATTATTTTCACTCTGGCTTGTCTTAAAAAATGTACTCACTAATTCACTACCGAAAGTATGACTAGCATAGATTTGGACCATACAGGACAACATTTGTGTGTGTATCCTCAGTATGAAGTAGGGACTTTGGCTGTAGTACATAGTATACTATTAGTCTATTTGTATCCTATTGGCTTATACCTTTCTATACATTCATTTTCTAATTTTCCATGCAGTCACTAAAACAGACAGCAACTATGATGACAGGTATAGCCTGGCACTTCTCCTTGCCTTGCTTTCCAAATTTTTCGACGTTTGTTCTACCTCTCTCTTCTTCAATGCACATATGGAAAAAAAGACACATAAAAGAAAGAATAAAGTTTTCTATGGAAAATATAAAGTAAAAGACAAAAGAAAAAGATATGTTTTCTAAATACACACAGAGACAGGCAAACAGATACACATATACAAATATGTATATTGCTATTTAGAACATAGTGAAATATATCTGTTAAAAATAATGAAAGAAAGATCAGTAAGAAAGTTGAGGCTAGAGTTTGACCAAAATAAAACAGAGTAAGAAGAATAAATATGCATGTTAATCATGGTTTGCATTGAAAACTTTGAGAACCATCAAAGGTTTAGTCCCTCAAATTTTCTCGAGTTTCAAATTCACTATTTACACCAACTTTTTTCATTACATATCTCTGACTTCAGCATACTAATTTAGTGTAAATGTGTGTTACGGGTATCTGCAAAAACTCTGTATAAATAAGCACACTCGTTTAACAAAACCCCTCTTACTTCAGCACTCACATCCCAGCATGAAACCACATGATTGAAGAGAAAGAAACCACAGATTTTTAAGAACGTCCTCTGAATAGCTTGCACAGATGGCCTGTTCTTTCTGAGACATAATTGGGCCAAACTCAGTGACCTAACTACTCTCCCACCCTGCTATAAAATTACCCATAATGTCCTGTGAAAAAGCTTACACCATAGAAAATCATAATGCCAAGCAAAGACCATATGTTACAGAATGGAATGAAGACTGAAGACCCTGAACTTGTTACCTAGACTTCTTACCTAGAGGAAATATATATAAATATATATATATAATCATTGGCTGGCCCAAAATAGCATGGAATCTTTGAACATGGATATGTTGATCATCTGGGTCTACTTGGAAAGTGACACAATTCTTTGGAACTTTTCCCATAATAAAGGTGACCTAGCTCTTACAAAGAGGTATAGCATGTCATAACTGTCCCTTTAGATTCTGGGCATTTTGTTTAGCTACATTTAGAGTAGACAAAATAGAAGTTTGACTTGAATGGCAGAAGATTCACATGGGCAGACTGTTTAGAGCAGCCATTTTGTTGGTAGACTGTGGGACATTCCATTGCAGTCAGGATTATGAAGGAATTGGAGGATTTTATCCCTTTATAGTAAGATCTCAGTGCTGAGTTCACTCTGTGCCAAATTCACTAGTTGCTTGCTCCACCATCCCAGGATGTCTAAGAAACTGAAAATCCTTTGGTCTCTCAGCACAACCAAGTATACCTACTACAATTCCGCACACATACAAGGCTATTTTTCCAAACTCAACACAAACAAGGATTTATTTTAATATAATTCTAGTTTTACATATATATTCTAATATTGTTATATAAATATATATATATGTAATATAATATATGTAATAAATATATATTAAATTTGCCAAAAGAAAAGAAAGCTAAAAGAGCTAAATATAAGTCCTGTTCACTCATAAGCAAGAGCTTGTCTTTTCAGTGAAATGCCATGGATGAAAGCTACAAGTCAGCTTATCCATGTGTTATTACACCATAGCAGCCACGATTTGGCAACTCCCTAATTCTTTTACACCTCCTATGCATACTGGATTGGAGTGGATTTGGAGCTGGTCAGTGTGTTCTAAAACAGTGTTTGCCTTCTACTGTACTTAGAGATAATATCCATGGAATTTGGACACCTTCTTCATTGTATTGTAATACAAATGAAGCATTTTATGATTGGGAAAATCGTAGATTATTTTCCAGGGCATTTGTTACTTACTTTGTGGCTTCATCCTATGGGAAAATGCCAATTTGCTTAGAAATTTACATTTTTTATTTCATTTCATTTCTGGATTCCTCTCCAATCAATGAAGAAAACTGACATGAGGCGGAAGAACAGAATTTTTAAGGATACACAAATCAAGTATTCTCTATTCAGAAACCATTTTCATAGCCATCTTGCTTCAAAGCACATGAGCAGAGTCATCCTCTCCCTTTATTTTAAACATGTGCTTAGCATCTGCAACCCTCAAAATAGAAAACTTTCTGACATATTTATAAATATGGTTTATCAATTCATTTATGCAGTGGTCATTGTAAATGTACCATAATGCAAAGATCCAGAACAAATGAATGGCTACTAATGAATAAACAAACGAACAAATAAGTAATCCAAGAAACTCTTTATAGTAAATAAATTAGGTTTGAAGTTTATCTCTCAATAGCAGGATAAAAGTATGTTGTTCCTCATTCTTGTAAGGGTATGTGGCACCTGAGAAACAAGAATGACAAATACCCTAGGCCTGAATATTTTGTAGAATGCAAGTCCTCACGAAGGTGACCTCTCTCATTACCCTTGACCTTGTCTCATCCAAGTCCCAGGAGTGGCCTTCAGGGGTACAAGGTAAAGGTAAAGTCTTGAACCTGATGCATTTTTAATAGCGGCAACCCAGAGATACCTCATGGCGGAAACTGCAACTGATGCCAAGATGATTTGCATATGTTCCAGCTGCAGCCAGCCCTTCTGCTGATTTCCCCAATGAACTGTGAACCTCAGAAGTGTTTTGCTGACCTTGTGTTGAATGTGCTTTTCCAGAATTCCCGCATGCAAAGAGGGAAAATATATTTAACTCACAGTGGCAGCTGTCTGGAGCTCACTGGTTAACCTGGCCAGTGATGGCACCTGGATCCATCTCATTAGAACATCTTATCGGATCAAAATGCTGTTGGAATTCTCAGTGAGAGCAAGAGATGGCTGAGTTGTTACTGTATATTAATACCTGAAACTTTAAAGCTATAAGAACTTCACTAAATACTGTAGATTTGTTTAAAATGGTTACCTGAAATACGGTTTAATTGTCCCAAAGCTGCTACCATTCATGAAAACTGTTTTGCAACATTGAATTTTATTGTAAAGTTCTTTATAAACCTAGATAAATTACTTCTATTCACTTATGTCTTCTGTTGCACTGATTATTAAGCTCAATGATAATGCATTAACACCATTGGAACTGCAAGGTGCTGCAACCATGAAGTCATAGCTGTGGACTTTAAAATTATTTTCATGAAAGCTTAGTTTTAAAGTCTCTCAAAGGAAATGTCGGAAAATTTATATATGCCATATCCTTCTGATAAAATCAAATCACCCCAAAGGGCACACTAGGAAAATCTACAGCTTCCATTAATACACTGTTTTGAGATCCTTGGATAAGATGATGGCAGACATAATGAAAATTTCCATTTGACATTTTCATCATTTGGAGGGAAATCTTTCCCCAAAGCCCTGTTCCAAACAAAATTCATCTTGAAAAACATATCTCACAGTATGAAGCAAAGAGATCTTCAAATGTAAAATTTGATTCTCTGTAAGGTTGTATTATAGAAGGAGAATGGTGCCATGCTGTCCTCAGAGTTCTTTCATTAGCTGGTGAAGTCACTTAGCGAGATGCTAATTAGATTCCCAATGTGGATAAGTTATTCACACAAAGGAGTTTTCTAAAGAATATGGATCAGCATGAGACAATAACTTGATAGAAGGCAAATTCACTAAGAGTAGTGATGGAGATATAATTTGTATTCTGATCTGCACACATTTACTCAAGAGAGAACTGACTGGATTAAACAGTTCACATGTATTTCATAGAATAAAGGAGAGATGAGGTGGCAAAGCTGCAGGGTGAACATGAGCCATTAATGAACCCACATCGATGGAAGAAGAAGTCACATTGGAGGTTGAAGGTCACTTAAAAATTTTCTTAGCCCGTGTTAGAGATGTCCAAGCTGAAGAGCACTGACTGCAAGTGCATACATTGTTTCTAACTACCTGGAACTGCAGTTCCAGGATACTGAACAGCACCTTCTCAACTCTTTGAATGCCAGGCATATACAGTGCACACACATCAATGAGTATTAAATATCTATACAATGACCTATTTAAAAATAGAGTTTGATAAATACAAATGTGGAATCATGGAGATAACAAGTACCATTCCCTCACTCCACACACAATGCATTCAAGCTAAATACACAAATGAATTAATGTGAGGAGTGTGTCAAACATATACAGCAAGGTCTGGTTGTGGTTGTCATTGTTGAAATTTATTAAACAAGAACAAATAAGTACAGACTGGGTAGGAGTCTTTAAGTAACTCAAGCAGAAAATATAGTTGACCTTACAATTCATAATATTGACAGTAGGGAACTTCCATGAAAAGTCACAGATATTTGGTGTCTTGGAGTTTATATTATAGCAAGAAACAAACTGAAAAACAAGATTACGTATCATAAATATATTTTCATGTATGTGAGGAAATTGTACAAACTATAGTGAAAATTAAAGTAGACAAAACAACATTTCTGGTGTAATATTGTTTAAACTAGTGCAATTTCAGAAAGTGCAACAGAGGCAGCTGGTATTGTTGAATGTTGAAATTTGATTAAAGAATACAAAGAAATGTTCACCATGAGGCTAATGAAGTTAAAGCATTCCTTGGAGAAGTTAGAGGCAGTGCAAAGGTCGTAAGGTAAGATTGTGTGCATGTCTCACTTATGTTCTTCTTCTCCTTCTCCTCTCCCCCTTGTCATTACCCTCCATTCCTCTGCTTATTTCCCTCTCTCCTTTCTTTCTCTCTCTTTTTCTGTGTGTATGTGTGTTTCTATGTGTCTATTAATATATGCATGTGTGTATCTATATGTCTATATCTGTGTATATGTGCATCTTTGTTTGCCTGTACATGTATGTATAGGTCTGTGCCTATGTGTGTGTATGTGTGTATGAATGCATGTCTGTTTGTCTATGAGCATGTGTGTGTATGTATATATGCCTCTGAGTCTGAGTGTGTGTGTGTGTGTGTGTGCCTGTGTGTGTGTGTGTGTGTGTGTGTGTGTGTGTTTGTGTATTTGTATCTTTCTGTGTGGAGGTGACCAAACATTTAGTCAACTCTATGAATACCAATTTCAATGAAGCCTAGTGGCAAAAGAAAGGCTAAAATATCTCAGGTCACATGAGAGAAAAAGTTCTTATCTGGTAAAGTCAACATCTGTCTCTCAGTTGTATTTCAGAGACCTTTTCTTATTTAATATGATCAAGATACCAAGACATACTTTCTCGTCAATTTGAATTTTGAAAGGATGATTACTCACTTGATACTAAGAATTTTCCATGATGAAATAAAAAGGCAAAATATAAGTATGTAATCTTGGTGACAGTAACTAAAGATCTTTGTTCTAATAACTAATTCACACTTTGGCTCGATTTACTTTCACAAAGCAGTTTTATCTCATGGGACAGAAAGAATATTCCCTGTAAATATGTCTTGCCATGGAACTCTGAGCAGATCAACTTCTCAAATATCCAGTGAGCTACTTCTTTGATATATCCATATTGTATTTTGCTTATTCTCTCAGCAGAATAAAATCAACTTTTATAATTTGTAAAGAAAGTGAGACTTGAGTTAAAATTAACTTATTTGTCAGCTCTTTGCCTTTGGCTATTTTAGTTAATATTTCACATACTCAAATTCTCCAACATACACAGAAAATAATTCACATTGTTAGTATTAAAGGTAAAAATTTTAAAAGTGTTCATGTATGTATTTACATAAAATTCTATTAATATTGATTGATGTGTAAAGAATTGTCCAGCATGTAGAGTAAAAAGGAGATAAATGGTCCCTTTGGTTTTTAAATACTTAGAAAATACAAGGTACAGAGTGAGCCATGACTAAGCGAGGTTTGATTAATTAATCATTTATCTGGGGTCCATTGCTTGTAGCATTGTACACTTACAGACTGTAATTAAAGGTGAATCTGCCACAGCAACAGAAGATAGCACCTGGAGAATGTGCAGCTGTCTTCAGTTATTGGCTATTCTATATCAGTCCCCTCTTCCTAAGTACACCATCATGACACCTTACTCACTTGAACATCATTCCCTTTCCTTTGCAAGCTCATTGCATAACTAAATCAGCCCATTTCCGGTCTCTTTCAAAGCTCCTTTGATGCCCCATATCCACTGTGCTAATCACCAAGTGAGGACACACATTCTAAAAGAACCATTCTCTAGATAAATGGCTCTTCCAAAGCCAGAGTCTCAGACAGTATTCTCCCCAAGGTGGTGAAAGAATTTTCTGAATGTTTTGACTTATTTTTCTCTTTTCTACCTATGTAGAATCACAGGTAGAAATAGAAATAATATTGAACTAACACAGCTATTTACTAATACAACTGAAAATGAATATTTTTATTATATTACCTAATAAAGAGTATAGGGCCAGATGTAATGCAGTGATTACACAAAATGTAGATCTCTAAATATTTCTCTCTGTAAAATATGGCATCTCTCTGTCTCTGTCTTTGTGTCTCTTAGTTTGATTTAGAGGCTAAAGTCAACCACTTTGAGAACAAAGAAGCTGATGATATAATTAAGAAGCTATAAAAGGTGAAAATAACTGTAAGAGAAAATAAAAGGTTACAATGTGATATGTGTTTTTGGTTAATGTTAGAAGAATGGGTTGCTATTGTTTTCCAGCTCTTTTGACCCAAGGCCATTCCTAAAATTTTGTCTGGTACTTATTTACTCTCTCATACATTGTATTCTCTCTGGTGCATATATCACTGCCAGCTGGCACTGTGGATTTTATTTTCTTAAATGACCACACACATTCAGGAGGTAACTCTTAACTGAAAGATGAGAGGCATGACTTCAGGTATTTATAATGCAGCACAACTTTGTGCATATAGGAAATAGAATGTGCGTGAAACCCTGCGTTTAAAATCACAATCTAACATGTTCAGTTAGCTTGTCAGACCTCACTGCAAAATAGAGGACTCACATTTCCAGCAGGGTTCCTTTTCTCTGCTGGACTTTATCTTGGAAGCCTGGTCCTAACTTCTCTACCTGAGGAAGGTTATGTAGTCCTTGGCAAAGCTACAAGTTCAACTTCCTTAAAAACCTACCCAACAAGTACCTGGTATTCCTAAAAAGCCTCTACATGCAACTGAGGCATTCCCAGTACTGTAAACTCCAGCCAGTAATTCACGTGCACCTTAAAAAACCCTTCCCACTCTCCAAAGTTCATATATCTTGTCTATACTGAAAAAAAATATATGTATATTCATGAGCTGTTTCATTGATTGTCATCTAAGAAAACTGTTTCACTGAGTGCTTTCTGAAAGAGCTGTAACAGTAAAATCCTCAGAAAAGTCTGCTCATCACCACCACTAGCACTCCCAGAAAGACCTGAAACCTAACGCCCCTACCCAGGCTAACAACTCTTCTTTCCAGACTGCTGTGCAGCAGTGTCTGGACATCCTCGGGAGAAAGCAGAATGGGGTCCATCAGAATATTGTGTTGTCATTAGGCATGTCATTCATCGGCAACCAAATTATAAAGATTGCATGAGAACAGCAGTCATGTGATATCTAGAAGACACTATCTAGAAGTAAGCATTCTGGTTCTCTGGCACTTACAATCTGTCTGTCCACTCCACATACTAATATACTACGAAGTTTTATCTTGTTCTTGTTCTTGTCCTTGCTTGTTCTTGATCTTGTTTTTTTCTTGCTTCTTCTTCTTCTTCTTCTTCTTCTTCTTCTTTCTTCTTCTTCTTCTTCTTCTTCTTCTTCTTCTTCTTCTTCTTCTTCTTCTTCTTCTTCCTTCCTCCTCCTTCCTCCTCCTCCTCCTTCCTCCTCCTCCTCCTTCTTCTTCTTCATTTTATTGAGACAGGTTTCTCTGTATACCCCTGGTTGAACTAGAATTTACTATGTAGCTCAACATGGCATCAAACTGAGAGATCTGCCTGCCTCTGCATTCCGAGTGCTAGAATTGAAAGTGTGTGCCACAGTAGCCTAGCTTCGTGAAGCTTCTTGAGTCTTGGGAGTTGTACAGAGGCACTCTATAATCATTAGCTATCTGCCTTTTGACAAATTGGAGGTTTTTGTAACAAAGAACCACTCCTAAATAGGGACCTATCAACAGTTAAGGATGCTGACAAAGGGGAATTTATTTTTTCTCCAGAAGTGAGTTCCCTTATAGGTTATCTAATCCTAATTGGTCAGGACTAAATGCATGGACATATGAATAACAGAAAGAATGATAACTAAAGAAGAAATCATAAATTTGAAAGTGAATGTGAAGGGACATGAAGGAGAAGGAGGGAAGTAAATGAGGAAAGCACCGTATTTACTATGGAATTCTGAAAGGAAAATAAGTTTAAAAAAGAAAGTCAACATAATTGTCTTAGGGTTTCCATTGATGGGAAGAGACATCGTGACCAATGCAATACTTATAAAGGACAACACTTAATTGAGACTGACTTAGGTCAGAGGTTCAGTCATTATCATCATGGTAGAAAGCATGGCAGCATGCAGGAAGACATAATGCTGGAAGAGTCAAAAGTTCTACATTTTCATGCAAAAGAAGCCGAGTAGACTGTGTCATATGTAGATAGGAGGAGGGTCTTAAAGTCCACCCCCACAGTAACACACTTCCTCCAATAAGACCACACCTACTCCAACAACCAACAAGGCCACATCTCATTTTTTTTTAATTTTTATTGGTTATTTTATATATTGACATTTCAAATGGTATCCCCCTTCCCAGTTTCACCTCTACAACCCCTCATCCCCTCTTTTATCCCCCCTACTTCTATAAGGGTGCCGTTCCACTCGCTCACCCACTTATGCCTCAGAGCCCTAGGTTTCCCCTTTCATTCCCTGGGTCATGCAGAGTCCAGCTTCCACAGGACCAAGGAGCTCCCCTACAGTAATGCCAGATAAGGCAATCCTTTGTTACATATCAAGCTGGCACCATAGGTCCCACCATGTATACTCTTTAGTTGGTGGTTTAGTCCCTGAGAGCTTTCAGGAGAGGTTTGGTTAGTTGATATTGTTGTTCTTCCTATGGGGTTTCAAACCCTTTGAGCTCCTTCACTCCTTGCCCTAACTTCTTCATTGAGGTCCCCACGCTCAGTCTGATGTTTGGCTATGTGCATCCACATCTGTATTGTCAGGCTCTGGCAGAGTCTTCCATGGGACAGCTATACTAGGCTCCTGTCAGCCAGTGCTTCTTGGCATCAGCAATAGTGTTTGGGTTTGGTGTCTGCAGATAGGATGGATCCCTAGTTGGGGCAGTCTCTGGATGACCTTTTCTTCAGTCTCTGCTCTATTCTTTGTCCCTGCATGTCCTTTTGACAGGAGGAATTGTGAATTAACATTTTTGAGGTGGGTGGGTTGCCCCATCTCTCAACCAGGGGCAGGGCCTAACCTCTGGATATGGTCTCTATGGGTTCATTTCCCCTTTGTTGGGTATTTCAATTAATGTTCTTCCTGTTGGGTCCTGGAAACCTCTTGGGTACCTGGCATCTGGACTTTCTAGTGGCTACCATCAGTTCCTCCTCCCCCACTGCTACTACTCCTCCTTTCAAATCCCTGACCCATTATTGTGCTCTTCCCTCTTCTGTATCTGAATGAGCCCCCCCATTTTACCTTCCTCTTCCTCTCTCCCTCCCTGATTTCTCTCTTATTCTTATTCTTCTTGAGATTATTTTTTCCCCTTATGAGTAGGACTATAGCATCCACATTTTGTTGTGGTCTTCTTTTTTCTTGGGTTTCATATGGTCTGTGAGATTTATCATATGGGTATTCCAAGCTTTTATCCTAAGATCCACGTATCAGTGAGTATAACTATGTGTGTTCTTTTGTTTCCTCTCTCTCTCTCTTCTCTCTCTCTCTCTCTCTCTCTCTCTCTCTCTCTCTCTCTCTCTCTCTCTCTCTGTCTCTCTCTATTTGTTTGACTTGGTTACCTCACTCAGGATGATAATTTCTAGTTCCATCCATTGGCCTAGGAATTCATGAAGTCATTGTTTTTAATAGCGGCGTAGTACTTCATTTTGTAAATGTATCACAGTTTCTGTATTCATTCTTCTCTTGAGGGACATCTGGGTTTTTTTCCAGCTTCTGGCTATTATAAATAAGGCTGCTCTGAGCATAGTGGAGCAACAAGGCCACATCTCCTAGTTGTGCCACTCCTTGTTCCAAGTATATTCAAACCATCACAATAATTTTTTTTAACACTCCTTGTGTTTTTCCTACAATTGATAACAAATTCATCATTCTCTCTAGTACGAGATAGTAAAAGTAGGCAGCTATTCTGTTACTTTATCTGAGTCAATGAAACTACCTTTGGGATAGGGGTGAGATAAGAGAAAACAGAAGTTGGAATAATGATGTAAAAAATAAAACAAATGTAACTTAATAAAAAACACAATTAATAAGCAAATCTTAGGTAAAAAATAAAGTTCTAATATTTGGACCTAATGGAAACACAGAACCTCAGAGGGAAATAAAGTAAAGGTACAGAATTAGCATCAATGATCATGACAACAGATCGAAGTTCAAAAATCAAACCAAGAGGAAATAGTCTCAGAATACTACCCTCTACATATTGCCATTGATTGGCTGTACAGCTTCTATGTCCTCCTCCTCTTCATTTGTCCCGCGTGAGTCTTCAGCTAATTTCAGTTTATTTTATTGCTGTGTGACTCAAAGCTTCCCTAGGAAGGCCTTTCAACATTTGTATTGTCTTTACTGGATGGCTATGGTTCTCAACTAGTTTTCATTGTAGAATATGAAAGTATTCTACAATGGATTTAAAGTAATTGGCTTATCCAATTAGACAAGATGGATGAAGCAAAGAAGTACAATATAGATTTACAGCAAACACAGAGGCAATGCCAGCAGCAAACCAAATTGGAATAGGACCCCTTGAAAATCAGAGAAAGAACTGAAGAGCTTCCAGACCTCTTTTCTCCTGCGGACAACCTAGCTTCCAGGACAAGCCACAAAAGACTAAATGGAATGTATAGGTGCAATGAATATCCTAGTACAAGAGTGGAAGAAGCCCTGGACTAAACCCCCAGTGAACAATTGTTGGGGGAGGGCAAACCCTTCAAAAAGGAATAACACTCAAAATAAATAAGAAATACTCAAAAATAAACAAATAAATAAATAAATAAAAATAAAATAAAATAAAAAATAAAGTTTTCTGATTCCAAAAACTTCCCAACTAAAAGGAATTTGAACAATTATTCAATCATAAAAAACCACTCAAACAAATAGAACAAGTCAAAGTTTTCTGATTCCCAAAACTTCTAGATTTGACAATTATTATATCCAACATCATCACACTGCAAATCCTGAACCATTAAGACAACAGCAAGTTATGTATGTTTTGAGAACACTCATATAAGTCTAAGCTAACTGCCAACCACCCTAGGATACAGAGTATTGTCATTTTTTATTTCCAAACTTATATCATGTGGCTCATGGTTTTAAAAAATGAATTACACACCTCTTGTAGAGCAAGTGGACCATGCCACTAAATGGACATAAGAACTGGTGGGGTGAGGCATGCTCAAATCCTAAAAATCTCTGTGATCTGAGTGGGCAGTAGTGGAGTTGTCCCCTCTCTGCCTCTGTGCCTGCTCTGGATCACATAACCATGACCCCTGAAGTGACCCCTGGCAGTCAGTCATATAATGCAGCACCTGAAGTTCTTCCCTACACAAATAGAAGATCACCAGTATCTTAATCTCAGCCCAAAGAAATAAAGCACACAAGTTATTTTGCTAAGGATCATTTGAGAGTGTCTCTCTTTATCGATCTATAACTCTTTGTGGAAGGTTCTTTACCCAGAAGTACTTATAGGCAAATCTTGGACCCGCCCACCAGGCCAGGTTCTCCTTTCCTGAAAAGGCTCATCTCAGAATGCTGGCTGCTGTCATGGCTGCTGCCACTGCTGCCATCACCACAGCAGCCACCAAGGGTTCCTGAATGCAGGCTACCTGCCCTCATAGGCCACATGAATCTCTTTATTCTCGCTTTAGGCGTTACTGTAGGATCTGATGTCTGTGGAACCGCCATCTCAGGTGCTTCTTCTTCCTCAGTGTGGCATACAGAAATGTCTGACATGGACTATGGATTTCTCATTCCAGATTTAGTCCAGGTTTCTCTCAGCCAGTGCATTGGTTGTGTCCAGACACTGCCAGTATAGAGGCAGACCATGGGACCACAACCTCCTACAATGGTTGTATAAAAAAACAAATAAATGCATAATGAAAAGAAAGATTGATCTTTCTCCCTGTCTGATCTCTTCTGTGCTAAAGTTATAGGAGTAAGTCATCATGCCATCATGCCATCATGCCATCATGCCCTGGCCCAGATCTAGTTTCTGTTTCAAATATAAAATATTCAAAGTATAAGTTAGTTGTACTTCTCAATGCTATTGGATGAGATACAAAAGAAAGAGAAAAGTACCAACTACAGCTTATCTTTCAAACTACACCTGAGTTCCTGGGGAAGCTTTCACTCTCCTTTCTTTTCCATCTCTCACCATCTACTAAGTTGTAACAATAATGAATATGATAGCCCGAAGCATGGTGCCCTGACATTTTACTATTGTGGCTAAGAATATCTGTACATTTTACCTTTGTTAAAGTTGACAAAATGTTAAACCAATTATTCAATAACATCACTTTTTTAAAAAGAATTAAGATAAAAGAGAAATTCTCTTGTCTTCCTCTCCAAATAAATAATACATAGTTTGACATTTGTGGTTTATATCAGAAATATAATTAAATCTCAGAGCATAAAGAAAGGTCTTGAACCTAAAGACAATATGTGAGTTTCTAAAACATTTCAAAATCCATGTATGGCTTTAAGATGTAAAAGTCATGAAAGTCATTATTTTCTATGTCATTTTATGCATTGTGCAATGACTATAGGATACTCTGGTGTTGCCAATTAGTCTTACAGAAATCATTAAATTACTATGTTTATCACATAATCTAAAAGAAGTATAGTATAGCCGAGGAGTAAAATACAAGACAATGTATTTGATTTATAATAGATCTTCATGTGTCATTGTAATGTTTCATTTTCTTTTTTGCTTGTAAAGTAGTGTGGGCCTTTCTTGGGGGAGAATCCATGTGTACATGGATGTGGTGGGGCCTTTGCAAGAACTAGAGACTAACATCTGTGTACAAAACTGGGATAGCTTTAAGACAGAAAGAAAGAAGAAATATTTATATTGAAATTATTGCTTATAGTTTTTAATTAAAAAACAAATCAAAAGAATTATACGTGGGATTAGTCAACCCTCTACACCTGATAAATTCAGAAAGCAGTTCATGCTAGCTGTGGGTAACAGTCTCCATAGAATTTCAGATATTTCTGCTCTTCAGAGTTTCTTAACATTGAGGCATAATGCTGATCAGCAAATGGTGTTCAAAATGGAGGAATCACCTAGGGGGAGTGCTCTAACCCCTAAAGGAAAACATCCAGGGATAGTGCTGCCCACTGAATCCATCTGATCTCAGACCAAGGGTTTCTGAGAAATTCTAGTCTCATTAGAAGTTGTCTATTCGCTGAGGTTCAGAATCATCGATGCCACTGGAACATGGCACAAACTACTAGGTTTTTCAGGTACGGGAACTTGAAAGCTTAAAGTTTCCCCCTTAGCTTCCAGGGCTTGTGAATGAGATTCTTGGTGAAATGGAACTGTGCAAACTGTTGTCATTGAGATGCCAGACTACAGTACATTTTCTTATGTAAATCCATGAGATCTATGACGTCCCGAGAAACAAACAAGTAGCACAATAATATTTTTTAAAAAGTGAATCCTTTGGATCTATGTTTTAGTGCTGTATTTTGATACCAATCATTTGTAATTATCAGTTCCTAAGCTACTATATCCAGACTTCCTGAAATTCATCTATGCCACCACAGCCACAGACAGTACAGTCGTAACCTGAATCCACATGGGGTCCTCCTCTTGGGAGCATGTCCGATCCATTCAGAGAAACCACGTGGACAGTGTTAATCACAGACCTTTCTGTATTCACAGTTTCACCAGCCTTTCTCATTATGGAACTCAAATTGTATTGCCTATTACAGCCCTGGGGGTCTTTCTAGTCTTCCTGTCAAAACTCCACCTCTGTTGGCTGCTAAGATAAAGCTGGCTGAAGTGTAAACATTTCCTTCTGGAGAAGGTATTTACTCTCAGGCTTAAGTTTGATATGTTTATATATATTAAATGATATTTGTTCCTGTGAATAATTAGAGCAACATTCTTTTTAGAAATAGAAAAAGATGAGGACAAGATGGCCATGTATATTCTAGTTTGGAGATTTTTAAACTCTAATTTGATAAGACAATAGGTTTCTCCTTATTTCTGAATTTCTATATACATTGTTAACTTATTATTTAGAGTGTAGAGTACGTCACATCTTGAAAGTGCGTGTTTGTGAGGACCTGAGGACTAATCCAGTCAGGCTCCTCTTTCTACCAGGAAGGATTTTGTGGCTATTGTATTTGTTTGCACATTTTGAATAAAAATAAAATAGTACATAATTCTCGTAAATGGTTTAGACTAACTACAATAAAGATTTTAGTTCATCTTTGAAAATTTCTCTTGGCAAGAGTATCTAATATTAGAAATTTCTCTAGTAGCTAAGGAATGTTTGGTATTTGAAATATTGCCCTCAAATATTACCCAGGTATTGAAGTGTTTATAAAAAGATAAAGAGAAGAGGATATGTTCTTTGGAGGTGTGGTGAGGTATGAGGAAAGGGGGTGCCTCAAGAGTCCCATGCTGAGACATTTCTTCCCCCTGAGGGACCAACCACATGATGGTATAGTATGGAATAGAATAGAGTTTGTTCAGGGCATGAGGAGGGGAGTTAAGAGGGTAGTAGGGGCAGAAAGGGGGGTGGAGAAGAAGAGGAATAGAAGAGTAGAGGTTGGCCATGAGTGTTGGGAGAGAAGGGGGAAGGGGAATGGGGAGAGAAGGGACAAAGGGAGTAGAGGGTAAGAACAAGAGAGCAAGTGAGGAGGGAGCAAGCAGCCCCTTTTACAGTGTCAGGCATAACTGGATGTTGCCAGGTAACTGTGGGGGTGGAGCTTAGGCAGACTGCTAACTGGTCTGTGCTACCAAGATGGCTCTAATCAAAAAAGAAAAGCCAACTATGTGTTTAAAGGACAAGGACATTAAACCCAATGATACAATTCCTCTTACTGAAGAAGAGATAGGTTTCCTCTTTAGCCATGCCTGCTTAATGACTGGATCTCTCTCCACACAGATATGTGTTCTGAGTAACATTACTCATCAGTTTGAGCGGACTGGATGGCCTGGAGCTGAAACAAAAGGCATCTGTGAATCTCCTGAAGGATACAGGTGCTGAGAGGGAACTCGTGTTCTTTGTAAGAGCCGTATGCAATTTTAACAGGTGAGCCATCTCAGCAAAAATAGGGCGATATTTTAAAAACATTTAAGTTTCAATTTTACTTTCTATAACAAATCAATGCTTGAGTTTAGGGTATACCTTATTTTGTCCACAAAATTTTCCATCAGCATGTGTGCACATAAAATACCTTCAAATCTGACATATTCCTTAGCTATCAAAGAATGAACTCTTACATCATGAAAGATAAAAGAATTTAAAGCATCCTTTACTAAGGTCTTCTGAAACAAAACTAAAACCTACAGTATTAAATTAGTTAATCCTTTAAACCCTCACATGAACACAAATAATACATACATACCCATGTATCACTGACAGTAGTAAGTGAACTCCTTGGATATAAAACCAAATGGAAAAGAAAAGAAAAGATAAAATTGGTAAGTAATAAAGGTTGTAAGAATAGGGGAGGAACAAGGGCATAAAAGAAAAATGGGGTAATTAAGTGATCAAATACATTGTATGTAAGTATGGCATTTACAGTCAATAAAAAAATAGAAAATAAAAAACCTGTCCTCCTGCCTGCACTTCATTTTTATAAAAGTAGAAATCACATACATGGGGGATACTCACCTAGAAGGCAGGACTGCCAAAGGATACATAACTCAGTATAAAGCACATGCTACAATAAAAGCAAAGAAAATCACATAGTAAAACATTTTGTTTTCTCAAAGAATTAGAATTTATCTAAACATCGTTTATCACTGTCTTCTAAACCAGAGATGGAATACAAAGCTTAGTGTTTTATGTCTGTGCAGGGTTATAAATTGAAATGGGGCACTTAGCCTTAAGAAATTTATTACTTGGGATTCTACAGAGAGTCACAGAGGCTAAGCAGTTTCATGATCGGCTATGTGCAAGGTATTGACCCATTGACCCACAAAAACTGGGCCATCTGCAAAGCTGGGAACCGGATGATTGCAGTAGGAAAGTGTCCAGGGGCTGGAGAAGATAGGATAGGATTTCCTACGGAAACTGACCGGAAGGAAGCAGAACAGGTTAGGGAATGAATTCTGACAGACTCTGATGGTACATAGGCACGTCAGAAGTATAACTCCCTCACTGTATCAGACTCTAATGGTATGTAGGCATGTTAGACGTGTAACTGTCCAACTGTATCAATCAATTCATGGCCAGTTTCATCTGGACACACCCTCAAAGATTTACACAGAAATATTTAACCTTGGAACTTTGCAGTAGTCAACTCTATATACCAAATTACGACAGAAAGTAACCACTGAAGCATTAATGTATTCTAGTTTTATCTTTAAGCCTTTACTGCTGTTTAATATAGTATTAATATTCTTAATATTTGAGGAAGAACTGAGATATTGCTAAAATATTATGTGTTACACTGGCATCTGATAGTAAAATTTGTAATATATATTTGGGGGCATGATTATACCTTTTGATGCTATGTTTTAATATTTGTGATTTGAACTTTGCAACTCCAAATTATGTGATCACATATAACCATCAATAATATTAGTTAATGTATATGTGGGTATTTGTGGCTATTTGTCTAGTACCAATGTCATTCCTATGGTTCAGTATACAAATTAAAGTCAATGAAGCTATCTAACTGTGTTCATGTGATGTAGCCATACATATAAAGCACCTAGAATTTGATTTTCTTTGTAGTACAACTAATTAATTTAGTGATGAGTTTACATTGCCTTTGGTTAAATAAGATAGGATAAAGACCAGACTATAGGATCAGCTAAAAAAATAACCCATTCTTTTTATCTAATAGTTTAATGAAGAGGAAATACTTTAACACTATTCAACTCACCTTGTACATGCCAGTAAAAAGAATATAAACAACATTCTCATTCTTTAAACACAGAAGTAAAATGTGTGAAAACTATAGTAGAAGTATAAAAAAATATGTTCAAAGTGAGATAAAGTAAAGGAGTAATAAAGCATCACAAAATATAAAAAAAACTTAAATGTAAACATACAGAAAAATAAAGAATATTTTTCAGTGGGCTTATTTCTGTTTCAACATGAATGATCTAAAAAGGGCTGTCTGGATTTGCTTAGGGGGATGTGCCCACCTTCCCCATCATGCTAGACCCCATGTAGCTTGAGTGTGAACAGGCCTTGTACATGCTACCACAGTCTCTGTGAGTGCACACCTGTCAGCGCCGGACAAGCCTCATGCCGAAAGTAGATGTCCAGCACAAAATGAATTCCATATCAGTTTTAGAGTATTTTGCCTTATAATGCATTGTTTGGGCATTTTTTCTTGTCTGTTTGTATTCTATGACCGGATAAGATAAGAAGAGAGTGGTCTTGAGCTGTGAGAAGATGAAGATCTGGGGACAGCTGGGAGGGGAACATTATAGAGGATTTCTTTTGCAGAAAAATTAAAATTATAAGTAACATATTCTTTTAATATGTTGCATTTGTCTTAAAGTTTTTTTTTCTGGCTCGACCAACATCCATATAAGGAAAAAATTAATGTTTTACAATCTATATAACTAAGTAATTTTCATTGGACATAATAATTAAGTTCCCCACCATGTGATTTTACTTTGTCCTGATATATTCTGAAAACCCAAATTTTTTTTAATGTGTGATCTTAGTTGGTTTGGGGATTTATTTTTAGACCTTTGATAGCACACTATTTCTGAAAAATAAATTTAATACTTATTTCTGAAACATACAAATTGACCATCAGGACAGATGACTGATGTGTTAGGAGTATTTGCTGATTTTACGGAAGATGGTAGAGGATTCCAACACACACATGGCAGTTTACAATTACGTGTAACTATAGTTCTAGAGAGTCTGCTGGGTTTTTTTCTTTCCCTTATGCATCTACCATGCATGTATGCAGTACACTTGTTTATATTCAGGCGAAGTATTCATCTATGTAAAACGAACAAACAAACAAACATCTTAAAAGTAAAACAAAGAATAATGAAATACGGTGAGACCATATCATAGCTGCTCACTAATGAATCACAAGGGAAGAGACTTCATGGTTGGGTTTGATCTCCTTAAGTAAAAAATCAAGCACTCGCAATTCATTGGCAAAGCCAGCAAAAGTGACTGGGAACCAGACATCTTAGAGAATATTACCTGTTCTTCGCCCTTAAGCACACAATCATTCCTTTGGTACTGTGTGTGAAAAACATCATTTTACTTGGGACCTGAGAAGTTCTTACATTCAAGGAAGTATTACTTGTTGCTTATTATGAATTAGTCAATGCATAAAAAATATTTTCATTAAAGGACACATAGCACATTTCACTTATGAGTTATTTTGTTTCTTAAGTTTCTAATAAAAAGAAACCATAGAGATAATCCTACATCTCAGGTTTAAAGCCACCCTATTGTCAAAATGTATTTTATTGTTTATTTGGGTGATAAATAAAAAGGTAAATTATAAAATTACAGAAAGATATGCCTTCCATTAGGCACAGGTCCTTCTGAGCACTCACAATATTACTCAGATCGGGCTGCTGTGTTCTGAGATTGACTCCAGCAATGTTTTGAAAACAAAAGCAAGGTTGGAGATTTAGCTCAGTGGTAGAGCGCTTGCCTAGGAAACGCAAGGCCCTGGGTTCGACCCCCAGCCCCGAAAAAAAAAACCAAAAAAAAAAAAAAAAAAAAAAGAAAACAAAAGCAAGGTAGACAACTGAGAAGCATTTAGATTTAAAATAGCTACTGCCCCTTATCACTGCATACTTGCAAGTGAGATTGAGTTATAAATATCAGTTTTAACTCCTTAATCACATATTGTCAGCATGAAAATTGAAATTTGGAAACACTTTTTAATTAGAAATGTTAATATAAGGAATTGTTATTATAATTTTAGTCTTTTAGTACTGTGGTATGTGGTCACATTCATTAATATATTGTTAGGAACTATTTTATAATTTCAAACATGTTTTATAAACTATTTTAAAATTTGGTTAATCACTGTTTTCCCTAAGAAAAACCATGTGGAAGTTTTACTTATTAGGCGTTTTAATTGCCGAATAATTTCTGGAATTCCCCATGTTGAAAGAGAAGTGGATTAGGTGTCAGAGGCAGGAGACAGATGAGTTCATATACAACATACTACATCATGATCTTGAGTGAGTAAACAAAAAGATAACTAACTTATTTAAAAACCGTGATACTTTTTCTTATAGTATCTCCCTCTGTTTGTGTTTGATGGACATCGTTTTAGGCTCCCCCCCCATTTTATTTATTCTTCTCCCATACATTATATCCTGAGCACAGTCTTTCCTCCTCACTTAACTTTTTCTAGTCCTTCCTCAACACACTTCTCCTCTCCGTCAGATCCATTTTTCCTTCAGAAAGGTGTAGGTCTCCCAGGAATATCAACCATATATAACATAACAACAAGATACAGTAAGAATAGCACAACTCTTCATATGAAGGCAAAAAAACCCAACCAAACAAGCAAACAAAGAAACAAAAACAAAAAAACAGAGTCTCAAAAGAAGACAAAAGAGTCAGGGACAGCCAGCCCTATTCCTACAGTTAGGAGTCCCCCAAGATCGCCAAGCTTCTTAATCATACATTTATCCACAAGACCTAATGTAGACCCAAGTAGGTTCCATGGTTGTGAGTCTTATGAGCCTTGCTTAGTTGTATCTGTGTGCCTCATTTCTCTTTGTGTCCTAGACCCTTCTGGCTTCTACAATACCCCTTTTCCATGGGGTTGGAAAAAAAAGCCCTGCCTAATACTAATATTTGTCTGGGTTTCTTTGAATATGCTTCCATTAGATTCTGGAGGAAGCTTCTGATGACCGTAGGGCTAGGCACTGGTCTAAAAGTATAGCACAATACCATAAAGAATTATTCTATTCATTTATTTTTATTCCAAATATCTGGGGTATTCAGCCTTTAGTTCTTCGTTGCCCAGGGATCATATGACTTCCTCTTTTGGCTTGGGCCTTAATTTAGATCAATCATTGATTGGCTACTCCCCCAAGCTCTTAGCTGCCAAATCTTTCAGGCAAGACAGGTTGTTCATTAAAGATTTTGTGGCAGGTTCATGTCCTTATAGTGTCAAATCTTAAGAATATACAAGTTGCTCTTTTATAATAAAACCAAATGTATAAACAGAAAAATATATGCTAAAACACAATTGTTCTAATTTCATTCACTATTGATGTCTTTGGTATATGATTTTGTGGAAAAATCTGTAGAAAATGCCCCCATAACTTCTGTCCAACAAATATACTTTTGGTGGTAACACAGGGTACAAGCTTACCTGCAAAGTTCCTTAAGAAGTGCATTCATTCAACTCATTTCTTTTTGAACAAAGTTCTTAGTTTTAACAAAATTACTTGCTTTAGAATTTTTTTTTAGTGCATACAAATTTTGCTCAGTTAAATGTAACTGTACAGGTTAAATATTACTTCTCAGTAGGGCCTTACTCAATTTTAAAATGTATTTCTAAAGATTTAATTTCTCATCATTAATACTCAAACTAATGCCCAACCTCTCAGATGCAATTAGAATCTTAACACTTTGCAGACTTTCTATATTAACTGGTGAACTGAAGAAAGTCACTCACCAGTGGCATTTTATATTTGGAAAATGTGATTTTATCTGCTGAAAGTTACATATTAGCAGTTTTGAAGCTTCAACGAAATCTCCAGAGGAACTAGGCTAAAAACATGAGATGAAAGCATGCTGTCTGCCTAATGAGGCTGAACTCCTGAAATATTTTAATGAGCATTTAAGCTACTATTATAGCACTTATGAATATGTAATTATAAGGTGATAGATGACTACATGGAGTACATATGTAAAATATTTATAATATTAATATGCTTTATACATCCTAAATTTGAAAACAATTTCCACAATTTGTTGATAATTTAAAGGATAAATTTTGGTGTGGATTTTTATCGTTTCTTAATGGAGCTTAACGGATTGATGACTTATGTAATTTTAAAGTAAAATATAATGTTAAAGTTGATCAATTGATTACTAAGCAGGCTTGTAGTTTACATGTTTCTGAATATTTTTTAAGATTCATCAGAGTTCTTGAATATACCTTAATTTTTCTGATATGTAAACTGTAGAAAATAATATTTGTATATTCAGAAATGCTAAATGTTTCATGAATTTGAGTTTCACTTACAATTGTAAATATGTCTCTTAGTTTATAACTACCTATCAGGCTTCTGGTGAAGCACAAGGTAATTGTTGTTATATTCTTATTAATATCAACTTTTCTGATGAGTACAAGAAGACCAGAGACTTTTTATCATAGTAAAATCAGAATCACTTGAGGGGAAGAGGCAGGGAGAAAAGGAATACAAGGTCAAGATCAGTTAAGAGCAGTTCTACAGTGAGCCAGGGTGACCTGAGACCATGGCTTAAACACATGAGTAGTAAATAAAACAAACACCAGAATCATCGCAATAAACTTCTTAGCCCAAAGAAAACTTGCAGTTCATAGATTAGGGAATAAACATGGGGAAATCTAGATTAGACACATCACAAAACTTCATAAAATCTTTATGCAAAGCAGACAGCAAGGGGACAGGAGTTTGAAAGCCTAGGAAAGAACAGCAGCATGAAGTATTTCCATGATTAAAATTAAGTAAGATGATTTTTTTACACAGCTGAGTCACAACCCTCACCTGAGCTGAAGTAAAAGTATTTGAAAAGGGCTTTGTCAGATGAAAGAAAAAATCCACTGTAAAGTAAGATGATGCTACAGTAAGCTGCTGGATGATGAAGGGTTAAAATAGGATTCCAGAATTTCAGTTTTCTAGCTGGTTAGAAGATAGAATGTGTATCTTGGGAATCAAGGATGAAGGCGCGATAACGGTGTACGCCTGTAATTCAAGAGACGGGAGAGTATACAGTCTGAGGCCAGTTTACTTTATATAATGTGTTTCAACCTAGGCTTCATACAAAGACCCAGTTTTAAACAAACAACACTCCTAAATAAGTAGAGAAGGAAATAGAGAAGAGGACTTTAACTGTGGAATAATGTTTGGGAAGTTACATAAATACATTTTTTATTTTCACTTTGAATACTGTGTTTTTCTATCATTGAAGCTCAGGTCAAGATAAATGCTCTAATGCTCTAAGAATTTGAAACAACAGATAGTATTGTATTTGTATGTAGCAATATAACTGCAATATAAATAAATTAGCAGAAGTAGGTTAGTGGTGTAATTAAACAGTAAGTACCAAACCAGTGTAGAAAAGAGAAAAGCTAAATATTTTTAAAAGCATATTTAATATAAGAACACCGGGAAAAGAACAGAATGGAATATGTCTTAATTACTACAATATTCTAGAAAAATAAACACACATAGAATTCCTTAAAGGTATGTTCTCATTAGGGCCATAGATGGATATCCATTCTGTTGTTTGTTCAATAGGGATGGTTGAACAAACCTGGATGGTGCACACAGGGGAATGTTTATCCCCAAAAGAAACAGTGGCTTCAGAGTCCGGGAACAACATCTGCTTCAGCTAACTGCTGACATGGGATGTCACCCAGGAGAGAAAAGCCTGGGGGCTTGGGGGAGACAAGCTGCAGAGGCAGGCTCCCTTCATATCAGTACAGCAGCTTCTGTGAAACAAGGCTTTGAAGCTTCAAAGTCTCATATTTGAAATTAAGATGATATTCCTAAGGCAACACAGAAAACCTGCTCGTGTTCTGTCTCAGAATCTTCTGAATAAATTGCGTATTATGATCTAATGTCAGGCTCAGCACAACTCTGTCTCTCTGCATACATATGCAATTCATCTTATATAACCTATGTTGAGCATGTGCATAAATTTTTAGAGACCCTTTCAATGCTTCCATTTGTCAACATGCACATACCTCTTTAATGACAAAAATTAAAACAATCCAAAATTAATCTCAGTGCATTAGTTACATTTTCTAGTTGCTATTACAAAAATTCCTGACAAAAACAAGAGAGGAAAGGATAATTGTGGGTCACAGTTTGAAGGAGTCCAGTCAGTCACAGTAGGGAAGGCATGGCAATACAATGGATGGATCTACAACGGCTGGAGCACACTGCTGGAACTTCTCATCTTACATTCTGGAGAACTGGAGGCTGAGGATGAATCCGAAGTGGGGCTGAGCTTGTGAATCCTCAAAGCCCTGTGACAGTCTCCTAGTTCTTCAGTGAGGCATGACCTCCTAAGAGCTCCACAGCTGTGTAAAACAGTGGCACAAGCTGTGGCTAATTGTGGTAGCACAGAGCCTGGAGGAGGGCTTTCAGTCCTTGTTTTTCTTTGGGTCATTGACCTTAAACATTTGTACCCCATGCACACTTTTGCATTAATGTTTTTCCTGCAAAGGAAAAATATTAGTGTGGTTCTGAAGACCCTACTTTAATTCCCAGTGAATGAACAAAGTCCCCAAATAATTTTAAATTCTCTGAGTAGGCACACCACGCATATCAACCATGAGTAAGAGAGTTGAGATGATAATAATAAGACATCACAATGTGTCCATCATGTATTGCTAATAGCTCACATTCCCCAAAGATAACATAGTACTGACTTTTGGTTTTATTCACATACTTTTAAAAATAAATTTGCCACATGGCCTAACACTTTAATTTTTCAATATTTCATGCTTCATAAGCAATTTTCGACAGTTCAACATCTAGGTGGCAAATTCAACTATTCAGCATATTTTTATTAACTGAGCTAAACAGTCCACCTAATAACAAGAATGTGTCCCTGTAATCATAATATAGTTGATGTAGAAAGTGATTGTATTACTAACTTAAGTTTTTATAATTTCACATCTAAATGATTCAATGTTATTCTTCCTCCATTCTTCCATTATGTAACTGCATATATTTCTGATTATTATACAAGAGTTAGCTGATTTTCAGTGAGTAGATGTGAGTGGGGAAGAAAATCTATTCAGTTTTGAAACATTCTGAGATGAATTTATACATGTAGAAATTCCTTTTCAGTGAAAGATTATCTTGTCATCACTCAGAACAAGCAATACTGTTGACACATACATCCCCACTATCATTTTATTATTTTGGAACTTGAAGAATATATATTACATGATGGCTGGTGTGCATTTTTAATGAATCATAAAGGGTTTGTGAAATTCTGTGTGTGCTGTTATCAGTGAAATGCTGTGTGTTCTTTGGTCTTTCAAAAGCTTCAAACCTACTATTTTGTGAATTGCTTTTTAAAGCTGAAATTAGGATTCTGTAAACAACATTAACTTTCTCTTGTGTTCCCTGTTAACCTGGTTCATTTTGCTTGCATCTGATATTTGGAAGTGTCACAAAAGCAATAGAGAGTCACCAAGATGATGATGGCTATCAGTGTCCAAAGCAGCAACAAATTTCATGGATTTGTCTCACTTTTGCTGTTGTTTGTAGCAACCAGAACAGTTTCCTGCATTCCAAGAATCACAGCCAGGTAGGCCTCACACTCATCTGTGGCCCACCCTCTGTGGCTTCTCCTTCAACCATTTATGGTATTAATATAGCCATTATGATCCATTCTGCAAAGACCTGAATGCCTGTTCTTTATTCTTGGTTCACCAAGTTTCCTGGTGGTGCCTGCAGTATGAGACTGTCTCGTTGAAGCACCTCAGTTTAGCACATCTGTATTTAACTTATGACTAGACCATTTCATGTCATGTCTATTAAAAACACTTGGTGTGGTTTATTTATTTCTTTTTTAGAGGAATTTAACTATGCAACAGGATTATGACATTTTTTCACTAGTCATGAATAAAAATGGCTACTTTGGCTATTAAAATGCTTGACCATTTATGCAGCGTTTAATATTTTAAAAATAAGTTTTTGTAAGTTGTGTATGTGCTTCTTAAAATGAATCTTTTAATGTATGATCTCTTTCTTCTTATAACTTTTTCTCCTAGACCCAAAAGAACACCAAGAAAACACAGGAGATATTTTGCATATATACTTATAAATATCTATCCAAACAATAAATTAAAATTTTACTTAATAATATTTCATAAAATAAAGACATTGTTAGCTTAAGGGAAATTGTGGATCATCAGGAATGGTAGGATCTGTCTGCTGTTTGGTACTTGTTTGGTCAGTTCATATGGTCGTGTAGCTCAAAGAAAGACTTTTAATTTTCTGTTTTCAAAGTGCTCTGAGACAGCATTTCAGAAGAGTGAAAATGGATATTTACAAGTTCGATAAAGAAAATATAAATCCAATTCTGTGTCTGGATTTAGGAAGAGCATATATAAAAGATATCTTGAATCCAAATACTGTATAGTGGCCTCAAATGCAAGCAAGGCAAGAGGAGCATCTGAATATAATTGAGTATAATACAAATAACACACGCACACACACACACACACACACACACATACATATATGGAGAAAGAGAGAGAGAGAGAGAGAGAGAGAGAGAGAGAGAGAGAGAGAGAGGAAAGAGAGAGAGATTTCAATTTTGGAATCAAAAACATTTATTCTTACTTTAGAATTTATGACCCTAGTTAATTTTTAAAATATGCAATGATTATTAAAATAACTAGAGGGAATGATAACTGTTTGTCAAGTTGGAATTTTGCCATGTAAAACAACAATATATATATTTTGCTATATATTACAACCAAAATAAGATTTTTTTTCTTTTTAAGAAACTGTCATGTTCACCTCAAATCTATTTTAATCATCTAACTCCTAATAGCATGAAGACTGGATAATATATAAAAAAGTGATTTGTCTTTCAATTTCTATAAACAGAAGTCCACAGCATCTGGCTGGCCCTCTGCAGTTGACTCTTACATAGCAAATGTCAAAGGACAAACAGCCAAATGCTATATTCAAAGTCCATTCACAGGGTGTCAATATCATTATCAATGGCTTAAGCTCTCACTAACCAGTAATTAACTTACTCACTTTCACAAAACTGACTATAGAGCACATTCAAAAAACAGTAGCATCTTTCAGGCTACATTTCGTGACAGCTTTTCTATGGCTAACTTTTTTGTTCATATTTGTATTATGATTGAGAACATGTGAAAATAACTCGAGGCAGACGAGGATTATAACCTGTTCATGGATCAGCGGGCATGTTGGAGAGAAATCCCTGTGTAATGAGCCGTGTGTTCATGCTAAATTCCCTACGGTCTCCATAAATAACACAGAATCACTGAATTAAAAATGGTCTATCTTATTGGCATTTCTGTCTTTTTCCTATGTCAATCAGAAAAAAGTGTATTTGTACATTGTGAGCCTGTGCAATATTTAACAATTTACTTTCCTATTGAAAAGAACCTTAAAAATTATCCAACACAATATTCTGTTCCTCCTTCTCTCTCTTATACAAACATATACACACACACATACACACACACACATACACACACACACACACATGCACACAACTTTCAAAGGCAACTATTTTTTCATCTTCACACAAGCACAGAGATTTCAAATAAGGAATATATAATCTGACTTCAAAGGACTCACAGCAAAACATTAGTGAATGACAGACATATCCTCATATATAATATAATTTTCAGAACTTGAAAAGGATAAAATCAATTTTGTCCCAAATATTTTTTATGTATCTTTCACATTTCATTTCCTTACATGTGAGTATTTTATATGTATTTACCATTTTTTCAATAAGATTTTCACTATCAATAATATCATAAGAAAAAAGACACTTATATAGAATATATTTATAATAGGGATTTTGTATATTATTTACATAGAGTATTAAATTAAGTTTTAAATGCATTCTCTTAATTTTTCATAGGAAAAGAAACTGAACATTACAATATTTAGCCATATTATTACTGAGTGTCATGTGTTGTAAGTTTCAAGATTTGCCTTGAGCATGAGATAAGAAATAATGGATTCATTTCAGACACATTAATACTAAATGCCTGCACAGATGGGTAAGAGAAAAAGCCTGGGACAAGAATTCATCTGTTTAGACTTCAAAGGCTGTGTTGGAGGCTGGAGAAATGTGCAGACTGTTAAAAGCTTTTGGGTCACAAAGATCTGTAACTTCAGGGGGATCCAACAACCTTTTCTGGCCTCTGCTAATTCTGTTCCCCCTCTGTCTTGTTCTGTTTCTCTCATACACACATGCAGGCACTCATACACACCATATATAAGAAGACATGCAAAGAAAATGCTAACATTCCCAAGTGATTCCACAGAGTCAAGCTGACCCTGATATGGTCACTTGAAAACACCATGGTCATTAGCAGATATAAGAATTGATCACATTGAAGATGTGCTTGTTTAATAAGCAGCTTGGTGAGTAAATTGAACTAAGCAGAGAACATTGTTTACACAGTATGGCTACTAAAGTCTTGACATTAATATTACCTTCCAGTAAATAATAATAAGAATAGTAGAGGGTAGAATTAAAATAAAATCAGAGCCAGAATTCTGAGTGTCTTTCAGAACTCATAATAAGATAATGTCTTGACAAATGCTGCAGGAGCCCTGTGGTCCGGACTGTTCCCAGATCTGAAGGGACGAGATCAAATCGCTCCCTGCACCCAAATCCTGTGGGAGGGAGAGCTAAACTTTCAGAGGGGCAGAAAACCTGGGAAACCAGAGGAGACTACTCTGCCCACATTTCTGACTCTACAAGAAAACGCCTAGCAACATCTGAGCCCCCTGTGTACAGAGACCCTGGAGAAGTAAGGGCAGGCCCTTCTGGTTGCTACCCTCATGGAGAGCTGAAACTTAGGATGGAGGAGCGACTTCAGGCATGAGACCAGAGGTAAGACCAACTTTTCTGCTCCAAGTGACCTGCCTGGTGGACTCAAGACACACGCCCGCAGGAAGAGCTGAAAGCCAGTAGACAGGAACCACTACACGCCTGAAAGCAGAACACTTGCTTCCCATAACTGGCTGAAAGAAAACAGGAAAACAAGTCTACAGCACTCCTGAACACACAGGCCTATAGGACGTTCAAGTCACTGCCACAAATAGCAGAACAACATAACATCAGAGACAACCTGATGACAAGAGGCAAGCACAGGAACACAAGCAACAGAAACCAAGATTTCATAGAAATCATCGACACAACTGTCAAAGATAATGTAGAACAGAAAAAGCTACTGGCCCAAAACATACAGGAAATCCAGGACACAATGAGAAGATCAAACCTAAGGATAGTAGGTATAGAAGAGTGTGAAGACTAACAACTCAATGGACCAGTAAATATCTTCAACAAAATCATAGAAGAAAACATCCCTAACCTAAAGAATGAGATGCCCAGAAACATACAGGAAGCCTACAGAACTTCAAATAGATTGGACCAGGAAAGAAACTCCTCCCATCACATAATAGTCAAAAAACCAAATGAACAAAACAAAGAAAGAATATTAAAACCAGTAAAGGAAAAATGTCAAGTAATATATAAGGACACACCTATCAGAAATACCAGACACTATGAAGACCAGAGGATCCTAGACAGATATCATACAGACCCTAAGAGAACACAAATGCCAGCCCAGGTTACTATATCCAGCAAAATTCTCAATAAACATAGATGGAGAAAGTGAGATATTCCAAGACAGAACTGAATTTACACAATATTTTTCTACAAATCCAGCCCGGCAAAGGATAATAAATGTTAAAGCCCAACACAAGGAGGCCAGCTATATCCTAGAGAAAGCAAAAAAGTAATCGTCTTGCAATAAAATAAAGAGAAGACAAGTGCACAAACATAATCTCACTTCCAAATATGAAGATAACAGGAAGCAAAAATCATTATTCCTTAATAACTCTGAACATCAATGTTCTCAATTCCCCAATAAAAAGACACAGATTAACAAACTGGATACATAATGAGGATGCAGCATTTTGCTGCCTACAGGAAACACACCTCAAAGTCAAAGACAGACACTATCTCAGAGTAAAAGGCTGGAAAACAACTTTCCAAGCACATGGTCTGAAGAAGCAAGCTGGAGTAGCCATTCTAATATTGAAAAAGAATCAATTTTCAACTGAAAGTCATCAAAAAACATAAGGAAGGACACTTAATATTCGTCAAAGGAAAAAGCCACCAAGATGAACTCTCCATCCTAAATATCTATGCTCCAAATACAAGGACGCCTACATACATAAAAGAAACCTAACTAAAGCTGAAAGCACACATTGTACCTCACACAATAATAGTAGGAGATTCCAACACCCCACTCTCATCAATGGAAAAATCATTGGAACGGAAAGGAAACAGAGAGATAGACAGACTAACAGAAGTCATGAAACAATTGGACTTAACAGATATTTATAGAACATTCTATCCTAAAACAAAAGGATATACCTTCTTCTCACGACCTCAAGGAACTTTCTCCAAAATTGACAATATAATCGGTTACAAAACAGGCCTCAACAGATACAGAGAGATAGAAAAAATCTCATGTGTCCTATCAGACCAGGACAGGCTAAAGCTGGTATTCAAAAATAATAAGGAAAGAATGCCCACATATACATGGTTATCCTCAATGATAACCTGGTCAAGGAAGAAATAAAGAAAGAAATTAAAGACTTCTTAGAATTTAGGAAAATGAAGGTACAACATACCCAAACTTATGGTACACAATGAAAGCTGTGCTAAAAGGAAAAATCATACCTCTGAGTGCCTGCAGAAAGAAACAGGAGAGAGTATATATCAGCAGCTTGACAGAACACCTAAAAGCTCTAGAACAAAAAGAAGCAAATACACCCAGGAGGAGTAGAAGGTAGGAAATAATCAAACTAAGAGCTGAAATCAACCAAGTAGAAACAAAAAGGACTATACGATGAATCAACAAAACCAAAAGCTGATTCTTTGAGAAAATCAACAAGATAGATAAACACTTAGCCAGACTAATGAGAGGACACAGAGAGTGCGTCCAAATTAACAAAATCAGAAATGAAAAGGAAGACATAACAACATAATCAGAGGAAATTAAAAAAATCATCAGATCCTACTACAAAAGCCTATATTCAACAAAAATTGAAAATCTAGAGGAAATGGACAATTTCCTAGACAGATACAAGGTAAAAAAGTTAAATCAGGAACAGATGAACTATTTAAACAACCCTTAACTCCTAAAGAAATAGAAGCAGTCACTAAAAGTCTCCCAACCAAAAAGAGCCCAGGTCCAGATTGGATCAGTGCAGAATTCTATCAGACCTTCATAGAAAATCGCATACCAATACTATCCAAACTATTCCACAAAATAAAAAAAAAATGGAGTGCTACTGAATTCCTTCTATGAAGCCACAATTACTCTCATATCTAAAAAACACAAAGACTGAAAAAGAAAGAGAACTTCAGACCAATTACCTTATGAATATCGACGCAAAAATACTCAATACAATTCTTGCAAACCGAATCCAAGAGCACATCAAACAATCATCCATCATGATCAAGCAGGCTTCACCCCAGGTATGCAAGGATGTTTAATATATGGAAAACCATCAACGTAATCCACTATATGAACAAACTGAAAGATAAAAACTAAATGATCATTTCATTAGATGCTAGAAAAGCATTTGACAAAATTCAACACCTCTTCATGATAAAAGTCCTGGAAAGAACAGGAATTCAAGGTCCATACCTAGACAGAGTAAAAGCCATATACAGCAAACCAGTAGCTAACATTAAACTAAATGGAGAGAAACTTGGAGCAATCCCATTAAAATACAGGACTAGACAAGGCTGCCGACTCTCTCCCTTCATATTCAATACAGTTCTCGTAGTCCTAGCCAGAGCAATCGGACAACAAAAGGAGATCAAATGGATACATATTGGAAGGGGAAAAGTCAAAATATCACTATTTGCAGATGATATGATAGTGTATTTAAGTGATCCCAAAAGTTCCACCAAAGAACTATGAAAGCTGATAAACACCTTCAGCAAAGTGGCTGGGTATAAAATTAACTCAAACAAATCAGTAGCCTTCCTCTACACAAAAGAGAAACAAACCGGGAAAGAAATTAGGGAAACGAAACCTTTCATAATAGTCCCAAATCTTATAAAACACCTTGGTGTGACTTTAACCAAGCAAGTGAAAGATTTGTATGATAAGAACTTCAAGCCTCTGAAGAAAGGAATTGAAGAAAATCGCAGAAGATGGAAAGATCTCCCATGCTCATGGATTGGCAGGGTTAATATAATAAAAATGGCCATTTTACCAAAAGTGATCTACAGATTCAATGCAATCACCATCAAAATTCCAGTCCAATTCTTGATAGAGCTAGACAGAACAATGGGCAAATTCATCTGGAATAATAAAAAACCCAGGATAGCTAAAACTGTCCTCAACAATAAAAGGACTTCAGGGGGAATCACTATTCCTGAACTCAAGCAGTATTACAGAGCAGTAGTGATAAAAAACTTTATAGTATTGATATAAAGACAGGCAGATAGACCAGTGGAATAGAACTGAAGACCCAGAAATTTACCCACACACCTATGGTCACTTGATTTTGACAAAGGAGCCAAAACTATCCAATGGAAAAACGATAGCATTTTCAGCAAATGGTGCTGGTTCAACTGGAGGACAGCATGTAGAAGAATGCAGATAGATCCATTCTTACCACCCTGTAGAAAGCTTAAGTCAAAGTGGATCAATGATCTCCACATCAAACCAGATACACTCAAACTTATAGAAGAAAAAGTGGGGAAGAATGTCAAACACATGGGCACTGGAGAAAATTCCCTGAACAAACCACGAATGTCTTATGCTCTAAGACCAAGAGTCAACAAATGGGATCTCATAAAACTACAAAGCTTCTGTAAGGCAAAGGACACTGTTGTTAGGACAAAACAGCAACCAACAGATTGGGAAAAGATCTTTACCAATACCACAACTGATAGAAGTCTTATATCCAAATATATGAAGAACTCACAAAGTTAGACTGCAGAGAGTTTTTCATAACCCTATGAAAAAAATGGGATTCAGAGCCAAACACAGAATTCACAGCTGGGGAATTCCGAATGGCTGAGAAGCACCTAAAGAAATGTTCAACATCTTTAGTAATAATGAAAATACAAATCAAAACAACCCTGACATTTCACCTCACACCAGTCAGAATGGCTAAGATCAAAAACTCTGATGACAGCAGATGCTGGCAAGGATGTGGAGAAGGAGGAATACTCCTCCATTGTTGGTGGAACTACAGACTGGTACAACCATTCTGGCAATCAGGCTGGAGGTTCCTCAGAAAACTGGACATTGCACTACATGAGGATCCAGCTATACCTCTCTTGGGCATATACCCAAAAGATGTTCCTACATATAACAAAGACACATGCTCCACTATGTTCATAGCAGCCTTATTTATAATAGCCAGAAGCTGGAAAGAACCCAGATGCCCTTCAACAGAGGAATGGATACAGAAAATGTGGTACATCTACACAATGGAATACTACTCAGCTATCAAAAACAATGACTTTATGAAATTCATAGGCAAATGAATGGCACTGAAAAATATCATCCTTAGTGAGGTAACCCAAATCACAGAAAAACACACATGGTATGCACTCATTGATAAGTGTATATTAGCCCAAATACTCAAATTACCCTGGATGCACAGAACACATGAAACTCAAGAAGGATGACCAAACTGTGAATGCTTCACTCTTTCTTTAAAACGGGATCAAGAATAGTCTTGGGAGGGTATAGGGAGGCAAAGTTTAGAACAGAGGCAGAAGGAACGCCCATTCAGAGCCTGCCCCACATGTGGCCCATACATATACAGCCACCAAACTAGATAAGAAGGATGAAACAAAGAAGTGCAGGCTGACAGGAACTGGATGTAGATCTCTCCTTAGAGACACAACCAGAATATGGCAAATACATAGGCGAATGCCAGCAAGAAACCACTGAACTGAGAAGAGGACCCCCGTTGAAGGAATCTGAGAAAAGACTGAAATGGCTGAAGGGGCTTGAGACCCCATATGAACAACAATGCTAACCAACCAGAGCTTCCAGGGACTAAGCCAGTACCCAAAGACTATACATGGACTGACTCTGGGCTGCAATTGCAGTGGTAGCACTAAATAGCCCTAGTAAGGGCACCAGTGGAAGGGGAAGTCATTGGTCCTGGCAAGCCTGGATCCCCTGTGAATGGGATTCTTGGGGGAAGGGTGGCAATGGGGGGAGGATTGGGAGGGGAACACCCATATAGAATGGTAGGGGAAGTGGTTAGGGGGATGTTGGCATGGAAACTGGGAAAGGGAATATCATTTGAAATGTAAATAAAAAATACCCAATTTAATAAATATAGAAAAAAATAAGTTAATGTCTTATAAGTAAACTAAGATTGAAGTCTATGGTGAACCAATAAAAATTGCATCTGAGTTTTTGAATATATGAAGAGCACATTAAGTTTAGGTATTGAGGAATTTGTATATTCTATAACATTTACATCATGGGAAGATTATATCTAACATTTAGTGATACAATTTTCATCTAAATAAATGGATCATTAAAAACAAGAGAAACAAAGGGCTTATTGGAGTCTTGTCTTGGATTGATTTATTACGTTCCTTCACTAAGTACTGTGTTCCCTTAGTCAGTGTCCATACTCTGTACTGACATACACCGTCTATTCAATAGTACCAATACCATATAAGGCTACTGTGCATTCACAATGCTTATTCCCAAAATGCTATGCTGCTACCATACAGCCATTTGTTCCCTATGTTAATATAAAATTTTACTTTCTTATAATAATTTGGGAGATCTCTAGACCAAGGTAATAATATGTGTTAAGCTTAATTAACATATGCATAATTGTTTTAGTCAGAAGAAGATACATACCTTAATAAATATCTTGTGTGGTATAGAGATAGACATAGAGACAGAGGTATAAGTATAAATATAGATATAGACAAAATATAGATATATATTAGATATTGATATAGATATATAGATATAGATGATATTGATATAGATTAGATTAGTGATACAGATATAGCCTACAACCCTCCATGGAATATTGTATAGAATGTACATTTAAAAGAATAATATGAGAAGAACCTTGTTTCAGTCAGTCATATCTGGAGAGGTCAATTTTCAATATTAATAAGCAGTTGAGATAAAACAGTGCAATGACTTTTCCTTAACAGAACTATAGCTATAGGCAGGAAGGTTGTATAGGTGAAGGTTAGACTATGTAGTAACTGACACAGGACACACAACAGAGAGGTCTGTGCATGACGTGTCACTAACACCTAAAAGTCTATGTCAAAGAATAACTCGAAATTTGTCTGCGTAACCCTGTAGAAGATCCACTAATGTTTTAACAGGGAACAGCTCAATGGTTGGCTTCAGCAGTGGGGCAAGCTATGAGGTATTGGTTCTATGAGAAGGTCATTTTCCTTCAGCCTCAAATGGGATAAATTAAGTCATTCCTGTATTTGACTTAACTTACAAAATCCCTCTTCATTCTGAATGTTTAGATGTTTCATGAAAAATGGCTTTGAAATTAGAATGTAAAGTAAAACTTTTAATGGAAGGAAGTTTGAATTCTATATGTCATATATTTTTCATGCTTGAATAATTTCAGGTTAATTTGATTAGATAAGGTATTAAATCAAAATAACTATTGATAAAGTACTACAGAGAGATACATCATTTATAAACATGACTTCTTATGTTTGAATATTACTCTATCCTACAAACATTTATATGGTGAGTTAATAACATTAACTCAAAATCAGGAACAAGAATTATGATTCAGACAGAGATCTGTATATCACTGGGAATCATTGATCCCCTTATATGTCATGTTTTCTTTTTCCAATTTCACAAAATGAATAAAAGGAAATTCTATCTTGGCTTCAGACAAAATTGCTGGCTTATAACTTTCAGAGGAATGGACACTGTAATGTTCACACCAATGTTCTGCCATTCCAAGTGCATTCTGGTTATTTGACCTGAGAAATATTAACTATGAAATATACTTTTTTAATCCTGTACATTCTTTACATTGACAAAATTTTTGCTTTGTCTGCCATTAATTAAACATGAGTCTTATCATGATACTGAGTGCACACAGCAGTGACTGTAAAATAATTATTAGTTACCTCAGATTTTAGCAATCCTTAATTTGATAATGTTTCCAAGAATAGTATATAACTGATGGAGAAATAATGAAAAGTGGTCCAAGTCCCTATTATTTCGTAGTGCTCTTTGTTGCTTTTGAAACAAATCCCAAATCTAAATATAGATGAATTTATCCATTTTAGGGACTGGGGTGGCATTATAATGAAGACTGTGGTGTACTCCAGTATGAAATGGTATAGGTGTGTGTCATGTAGGAAAGTACATCTTTCACATTATGACAAGAAGCCTCAATATGTATATGTAGCAATCCTTCTTTGCCTTTATTGCTCTTTGATTTCAATTGGTAAACTTCACTGAAATCCTTTATCTTTCTTCTTAACAGTAGGAAGTAGCTGACACATATTTCGAGGCTATACTTGAGTGTGTTTTCTCTTACAGATCTCTCTCTCTCTCTCTCTCTCTCTCTCTCTCTCTCTCTCTCTCTCTCTCTCTCTCTCTCTCTCTCTCTCTCCCTAAATGTTGAAGAACTTTTCCCTTCTCTTCATTTGCATTGTGCAAATGTTTATGTAAAACAATAGCATGAACCAGATAACAAAGAACAGCAGCAATAACTTAAATTCTCTTCTTGGAATAGGCCAGCAATATCTCCCGTAATATTGATTAACTTCCCAAGGTGGTGCTATTGTAATTATATCTACAGGGAAATGAAGAAAGTAAACTTATGAAGAGGTCAAATGTCATACATATTATATATGTGTATTTGTAAGTAGGTACCGTGTATGTGTGTGTTTCTGTTTCTTAGTGTATGTGAACACATGTACCATTGTATGTATGTGGAGGATACATGACAATGGCATGTCAACTCATGCCATTCCAGTTTGTTCATGACATGGTGTCTTTGTTGCTTGGTAACCAACATACTTTCCTGAAAGGATCACCACCTTGACTCACTGAGATTACAGATGCCTGGGATGTTGTGTGCTAATTTCACATGAGTTCTAGAGATCTGATTGTCAGAATGGGAAAAGTACTTTCCCCACTGAGCTGGCCACAGAATTCTATACAACATTTCATATATCAGAAAGGAAAAATAGCAGAACCGGATTATGTACTCACATGGAGCACATGTGAATATTAATGTTGATGATTAATTTGACAGGTTATCCAAGAAACATGCTTCTGGGCTTGCCTATAAGGGATTAACTAGACTAGTTTGCAAGGGAGGAGAGGCATTCTACATGATGTGACATAGTTTGAAACCCTAAAGAAAGTAAAAGGAAAGGAGTCAGCACAGCACAAGCATTCCTTCACTGCTCACACTGTCTACACTGGGGATTAAATGTGGCTAGTCATATCCTGCTCCAGGTACAATACCCTCCTCCCTGTCTGAGGAACTGTAGTTCTTAGATGATTAGGTCTCATGAACTTGAGGAGATTAAGGAATAGTAAGGGTATACCTTTCAGGATATCTGGAGGTAATTTCCTGTGAGGACAAACTGAGGAAGGAAGATGCTTGTTGAACTGGAAGCTGAAACTGATGTAGTAACTCCATTTATAGGCTGGGGGTACCATCTTAATCAAAAGGAGAAGGAAAGTCCGAATTACCCTAAATGCACAGAACACATGAAACTCAGGAAGGATGACCAAAATGCGAATGCTTCACTCCTTCTTTAAAAGGGGAACAAGAATACCATGGGGAGGGAATAGGGAGGCAAAGTTAAGAACAGAGGCAGAAGGAATGCCCTTTCAGAGCCTGCCCCACATGTGGCCCATACATATACAGCCATCCAATTAGACAAGATGGATGAAGCAAAGAAGTGCAGGCCGACAGGAACTGGATGTAGATCTCTCCTGAGAGACACAGCCAGAATACAGCAAACACAGAGGCGAATGCCAGCAAGAAACCACTGAACTGAGAACAGGACCCCTGTTGAAGGAATCTTAGAAAGGACTGAAAGAGCTTGAAGGGGCTCGAGACCCCATATGAACAACAATGCCAACCAACCAGAGCTTCCAGGGACTAAACCACTACCCAAAGACTATACATGGACTGACCCTGGGCTCCAACCTCATAGGTAGCAATGAATAGCCTAGTAAGAGCACCAGTGGAAGGGGAAGCCCTTGGTCCTGCCAAGACTGAACCTTCAGTGAATGTGATTGTTGCGGGGGAGGGCTGTAATGGTGGGAGAATGGAGAGTGGAACACCCATATAGAAGGGGAGGGGGAAGGGTTAGGGGGATGTTGGCCTGGAATCCGGCAAAGGGAATAAAAATTGGAATGTAAATAAGAAATACACAATTTAATAAAGATGAAGGAAAAAAGAAAAGAATAAAAAAGAAAAGTCCAATGAGTATTGATACCCATCTCTGCTACACCATGGTATGAGCAATAGCCACATGCTATTGTCTCTATGCCTCCCTCTCAACCAATACAGGTTGCTGAACAGGATAGGTTCATTCATATGGAACTGGCAATGTTTTAAAATTAATTAATCTTTATTTTTACTTATTCAATTTACATCCCACTGCTCTTCTTCTGGTCACCCCCTCCCTAGATCCTTCCCCCAGCCCCTCCTCTTCTCCTCTGAGTAGATGGAGGGCCATTTGGGTAACCCCCACTCTAGCACTTCAAGTCTCTGCTATGCAAGGCATCTCTTCTCACCCTGAGGACAGACAAAGGCAGCCCAGTTAGAAGAACATATCCCATGTGCAAGAAACGGCTTTTAGGATAACTCACACTCCAGTTGTTTGGGACCCACATGAAGGGGAAGCTACACATCTCTTTCATATGTTCTAGGAAGTCTAGGTTCACCCCGTGTGTGAATTGGGTAAATTTTAAGAGAATATTTCTTCTTCTCATTCCTGAAGAGTACTATGAATGGAAGTTTGTATCAAGCCATAAAACACTTAAATCAATTCTTAATTTTATAAAGCACCAATGGTAGGTAAGTTCTAGATAATAAAATGGAAGCTGTCCATTAGTTAGGATGTTGTCACCAGTTGAGTTCTATTAGGAATGTTGTTTTTGTGTGGGAATGATGGCTCTTCGAGTTACCATCACAGGGTTGCTCCTGCATAATACTGGACATTGTTTCCTAAGCAAGCACATGGTGCATTACTACCATCTCTAACTCTAGCTCCAGTAATCAAATGCCCTCTTCTGCCCACACAAATGTCATACAAACATATATACAAGGAAATAGCCTTCTATAGAAAATTAAAAATTAATAAATGGTAAAACAAATATTGTTTTGAGCTTAAGAGAAAAAGAGATTGGGTGGGTGTAGGCAGATCAGGACCTATAAGAATTGCCTATTTATGTACACTTCAAATAGAAATATTAAAAGATGTGTAAGTCAATAAATATTATCTAAATTTTTGTTCTTCATTGCAAGACAAATGACTATGTCTGAAATTTTGATTTTTTAGAAAAACTGCATCTGATAGCTACTTCTCTTATCCTTGTTACTCCAATTTTTAAGAGTTAGCTTCCTGGCCAACTGTCCTATTCAACTCTCCTTTCTTTTTATGTAATATACTTTTAGTTTTCATAAGATCAATAGACTTCTGTCAATTCTTTTGGTATTATAAATTCTTAATTTATCCTCTCATTGTAGGATATTTTCTTATGGCTTTATTATAATTAATAATTAAGCTTAAAAAGACCTCCTTTGGAGTCTCACATTAAAAATACACTACAGTTAAAAACATAATAAAATAAACATTAAAATGGAATAAAATATTTAGAAGCTCAGCAAATTTGTCAATAAACCAATGGGAAGAAAGTTCCCTCACAGAGTGTGCTAAGAAGAGAGACCTGTAATCACATTTGGTTGGTCCTTATTTCAAAGGAATGTTCTTTTGTTTAATCACGTTCTGTCTTGTCTGGTCTTGTACCTTTTACTTTCTTGATTATTATTGGTTGACCTGTCATTTTGAAGGATGAATGGAAAGCCAAGTAAGAGAGTTTGAACTGTCTGAATGGGGAGCTGGCTCCTCAAACAAAGTTACATTAGTAAATGTACTTAACAATCTTTTAATAGCTGATTTGGATGACTCTATGTCTGGCTTGATTTGACTTGATCTAATTTATGTGATGCCTTCAGCATAATTAATTAGACAGTGTACTTTACTTAATGCCATCATTAGTTGTTGAAGTCAGTGATACCAAGCATGGTGTTCATATTTTGGGCTGTGTTTCCCATTCAGTTAGCCATCAAATGCTACTTTTCCAAAATTTAAAGTGAGAGAATAGATCCTGTGTAAGATGATAACCACAAAGTCTGAACTGATCTATGGACCAATGCCTGATACTACCTCAAGATGACTGAAAAAAAGCTATAATCTCAGGAAACCAATGAATATCAAGAAGGAACAAAAGAAACAATGCTATTTTGTGTTGTCTCAAAAAAATAGATGCAGTACTTAGTGATAGAAACCATAACTAAAAACAGACTACACAATTAAAATGATTTCTGTTTGTAACTATGTCTGATAATATTTGGTTTACTTGAGAGGAAAATTGGATAACCCACAAATTTGATGTGAATAACCAGGCATTTCATATGTACATTTAACTATAATTAGACTATTTTCCTAACTCAGTTGGTAAAATATATTTTTACTCTCACATTTACCCCATAATCACCATTTTTTCCCACTCTGAAATTTTATGTCACCAATACTTTTTCTATTGTGTAGTAATTGGGAAACTCAAAGAATTAGCACTGACAGGTATTTAAATATTAAATGAGATGATAATTCTATGCACATGTTTGTATTAATTATTTGATTGATTATCAATATTATTATTGTTTATTGCTTGATTAATAATTAGTGCTGGTATTATTATACTGTTTCCTTGGTGAAAATATATCAACTGAAACAAGTCCAAACAAAGTAGGAGAAATGCACTGACTGACACAGTTAAAAAGCCATAGAACAACATGTGTTTTGAAAATATTTTTTTTTAAAATGTGAGAAAATAAGTGGAAGGCTGTGGCTGTCTTTAACAGGGGCATTATGCATCAGAGGGGAAAGTGGGTCTCTGGTTCTTCTCTGAAGTGCAGACATGATACCTGACATTCAGCCCTCTGGAACACAAGGATTGCTGAGGTTGCTCAACCTTACTCTTCCAAAGAGGGCAGATGTATTTTATAAAGAAGAATGCAACTCTATGATTTCTATGCTGTTGTTGGGAAATTGTTTCTAGAAGGGTTTTTCGCTATTATTTCACAATCAGCCTTTTGCTTAGGGAAGAGATTGGTTTTCAGTAAGGCTAAATTGCCATTAAGCTAATCTTTCCACACAATTCAAGTCATATATTAACTCAGCATTGAATTCTTGGTAAAGTGATTATGAGAAATGTGGATAGTCTCCTAAATAAACTGAGCTTTTAAAACTGACAGTTGTACACCATTAGTGGATTGACTGTCTAAGCCAAAACAGAAGTATTCTGGGTTTCCTTTGTTAAATAGTGGAACATAGATAGATCGTCTCTCACATGATAATACCATATAGTTTCCTGTCCCTCAATTCCTCTCCCCACTCTGACCTCTCGCTCCCCTGAATCCACTCACTCTCCATCTCCTTTCCGAGAAGAGCAGTCCTCCAAGAGATAACAACCAAACATGACAACACAAAATACAATGAGACAAGGGACAAGCTCCTCACACCAAGAATGGACAAAGCAACCCAACAGGAGGAAAGGAGTACAAGGAATACACAAAACAGATGGAAATACACCCACCCCCATTGCTAAGACTTACACAAAAACATCAATTTAATAGCCACAACATATACAGAGAGACCTGAAATAGACTGTGCTTGACACTTCAAACTATTTGAGCCAGTATTATTTATCTTGAGTAAGTCTCAAATTGAATCGACATCGAATGACTACTCCCCCAAATTCTGTGCAACTATTGATTCAGTATATCTTACAAGCAGAACAAATTATAAGTCCAAGGTTTGGTGACTGGGATGCTGTTGACAATTTTTTTCCAGTAGCAGGCAGAGTACCTTCTGCACCAAAGATACTAGAATAGTGATTTTCAACATTCCTAATGCTCTGACCCTTTAATAAAATTCCTCATGTTGTGATGACCACAAACCATGAAATTATTTTCATTACTACTTCATAACTGTAATTTGGCTACTGTTGTGAATTGTAATGTAAATGTATGATAAGAAGAATATCTGATTTGCAACTCCTTTGAAAGTGTCCTTCGATGGTTCAAAGTGTTGCAATCCATAGATTGAGAACCACTGGACTAGATCGTAGGTGTGAAGGCTCCATATGGACATCAGCTTGATCTCTCCAATGAGCTGTTGTCTGAATGTTTTATGTGACAATGGTGTTCTGATGTCATTTCACATGAAGCAATTCTGCCCTACTGTCATCCTGGGTTGTTTGAGGATATCCACTGGACCACTTAAGCTAAGAACTCAACTGAATGCACCCTGGTCCTGCTACTGGGAACCCTGCCTGACTTCTTAAAATGGCCAGTTCAGACTTCTTATGCCCCACTACTAGAAGTCCTTATTAGGATCATCTTCAAAGATCCCAAGAAGTTTTTAATGAACTAGGTTTCAATACTGCCTCCAACCTCCCTCCCCCGGTTGCATTCGTTTCTCCCTACACTCTCTTCCTTCATCCATTGTACTGATCCCACCTGATCCTCTCAATATGGCCCTAGTCCACCTGCAAAATTCTACTCTATTTCTTCCTCCCAGTGAGATACTTTTACATAAGAGCTAATATATACTTATAAGTAAATGCATACAATATTTGTCTCCCTGGGACTGGGTTACCTCCATTAGTATGAGTTGTTCCTAGTTTCATCTACTTTCCTGCAAATTTCTTGATATAATTTTTTAATCACTGAGTAATACTCTAATGTGTAAATGTATCACATTTTTTATCCATTCATTTGCTGAGAGACATTTAGCTTGTTTTTAATTTGTGAAAAAAGTCACACTAAATGAGTGTCTTTGTTATAGGATGGAGATGGAGCATCCTTTGGGTATGTGCCCCAGAGTGTTATAGCTGGATCTTGAGGTGGAATGATTCTTGATTTTCTGAAGAACAGGCATATTAATATCCATAGTGGCTGTACAAGTGTGGACTCCCTTCAGGAATGGACGAGTGTCAGATAATGGAATAGGTAAAAATATTTTCCTAGTGTGTTGGCTTCCACTTTGTCCAGGTGATGTTCAAAACCTTTTAAGTGTCATGGGGGCCATTTATTAATTGCTGATATTACTGCCTGTATCATCAGTGTTCTGTTCAGAAAGCCATCTTCTGTGCCAATATGTTCAATGTTATTCCCCACTTTCTCTTGTTTGTATACACTCTCTATGCTATGTGCTTTCTCTTCAGTGCACGTGCTCTCTTTCTGTTATTTATTTGAACTCCAGGTGTGATTATTTCTTGCTGTCTACCATTCCTCATGTAGTTTTTCTAGAGCTTCCAGGTGAGCTGTGATGCTGCTGGTATGTGATTACACCCACCCCCCCACCCCTTCTCTCTCTCTCTGTCTCTCTCTCTCTCTCTCTCTCTCTCTGTCTCTCTCTCTCTCTCTCTCTGTGTGTGTGTGTGTGTGTGTGTGTGTTGTGTGTATGTGCATATGTGCATGTGTGTATGCATAATTAGTGCTATGAAGTTTCCTCTTAGCACTGCTTTTAGTATTAATTTTCATTGAATTCTAGACAGCCCTTAATTTCTTTCTTTCTTTTAGTCCTGACCCATTTTTTCATTCAGTAAAGAGATGTTCACTTTCCATGAATTTTAAGCTTTCTGTTTTTTTGTTCTATGGTGGTTGTTCTCTCATCTTTTAATCCATGATGGTCTGATAGGATGTTGTTTCAATTTTCTTTTATCAGCTGAGACTTCAACTATGAGTTCAATTTTAGTGAATGTCTAGGATATACAGAGGTAAAAGTATATTTTCCAGTATTTAGTTCCAGTATTTCTCTGTTCGGTTTTGGTCTGGATGACCTCTCCATTGGTGAGAGTGTTATTGAAGTCTTCCACCATCAGTGTGTGAGGATCAGTATGTGATTTAAGTTGTAGTAGAGTTTCTCTTACAAAAATGGTTGCCTTGTGCTCACTTCAGCAGCACATATACAAAAAATGGTTGCCTTTGTGTTTGGGGCAGAGATTTAAGAATTGAAATGCCACCTCAGTGAATTTTTCCTTTGATAAGTATATTATGTCCTTCCTAACTCTGTTGATTTGTTTTGGTTTGAATTCTATTTTGTTAGATACTAAAATGGCTGTACAATCTTGCTTCTTAGATCCATTTGTTTGGAGTATCTCCTAGGCTTTTATCTTGAGGTAATTTCGTTGTTGGAGTGTGCTTCTAGGATACAGTGAAAGAAAATAAACTGTTTTTTGCATCCATTTTTTTAGTCTGCCTTTTTATTGGGGAATTTAGATCACTGGTATTGATATATATCATGGGCAAATGCTCGTTAGTTCATATTGTTTTGTTGTTGTTGCTCTTGTTGTTGTTGTGGTTGTTGTTGTTGGTGGTGGTGGTGGTGGTGATGGATGGTGGTGGTGGTGATTGTTGTGATGGTGGTGGTTGTTGTAGTGGTAGTGGCAGTGGTGGAGGTTGTTGGTAGTGGTAGTAGTGGTTGGTGGTGGTTGTTGTTGTTGCTGATGGTGGTGGTGGTGGTTGATGGTGGCGGTCATGGTGGTCATCATAATGGTGGTATGTGTGTGTGTGTGTGTGTGTGTGTGTGTGTGTGTGAGAGAGAGAGAGAGAGAGAGAGAGAGAAAGAGAGTTTCTCTTTTCTGTTTTTCGCTGAGAGATTATTTATATCCCATGTTATTAAGGTTGTAGTTAACCCCTTCAGATTGAAGTTTTCATTCTAAAATCATTTGTAGGGCTGGATTTGGATGCAAATAATGTTTAAAGTCATAACTTTACCCCGGAATATCATGTTTTCCCCATATATGGTAATTAAAAGTTTTGCTGGATATACTAGTCTGTTCTGGTATTTGTGATCTCTTAGAGACTACAACGCATTCAACTAGGCCCTTCTAGTTGTTAGAGTTTCAGTTGAAATGTCACTTGAATTCTAATAGATCTGCCATTGTATGTTACTTTGTCTTTTTCACCTGCAGCTTTTATATTCTATCTTTTTTGGTGTTTGGTGTTTTATGATGTGTCAAGAAACTTTCTTTACTTATCCAATGTATTTAGTGTTCTTTAGGTTTTTTGTATTTTTATAGGTATCTCCTTTAGGATGAAAAAAGTATATTCTACGATTTTTTTGAAAATATTTTCTGGTCATTTGAGCTGAGTTTCTTCTCTTACCTCTATACTGTAATATTTTTAGTTTAGTCCTATCATAATATCCCAGATTCCATGTATATTTTTGTCAGGAACTTTTTATATTTAATATTTCCTTTGACCAATATATCCATTTCTTCTATATCTCCAATGCCTACATTCTTTCTTCCATAACTTGCATTTTGTTGTACTCTAATTCCTAAAATTTTCATTTCCAGGATTGCTTTATTCATTCATTCATTTATTTATTTATTTATTTATTTATTTACTTACTTACTTACTGGTCTTGGAAAGTTTTTACTATTTTCTCCATTTTTTTCTTTCAGCTTTTTAAAATTGTTTTTATGTAAATTTCAAATGTTATTCCCTTTCCCTGTTTCCCAGACGTAAGTCCCCTATCCCATCCCCTCTTCTTCTCTAAGGGTGTTCCCCTCCTAAACCATTCCCCCTTCCACCCCTTTGACATTCCCATACATTGGGGGATCCAGCCTTGGCAGGACCAAGGGCTTTGTCTTCCACTGGTGCCCAACAAGGCCACCCTCTGCTACATATATAGCTGCAGCCATGAGTCAGTCTATGTATATAATCTTTGGGTAGTGGTTTAGTCCCTGGGAGCTTCGGTTGGTTGGCATTGTTGTTCTGGTTGCAAGTCCTTTCAGCTCTTTCAATCCTTTCTCTACTTCCTCTACCGGGGATCCTGTTCTCAGTTCAGTGGTTTGCTACTAGCATTTGCCTCTGTATTTGTCATGTTCTGACTGTGCCTCTCATGAAATAGGTATATCCAGTTCCTTTCAGCATGCACTTCTTAGCTTCATCAATCTTATCTACTTTTAATATATACATGTATCCACTTGAACTTAAGCTTTGTATATGGCAATAAGAATGGATCATTTTGCATTCTTCCACATGCTGACAATCAGTGAACCAGCATCATTTGTTGAAAATGCTATCTTCCTGCAATTGGATAGGTTTAGCTCCTTTGTCAAAGATCAATTGACCATAGGTGTGTTCGTTCATTTCAGTGGTCTTCTGTTGAGAAGTCTTGTGTAATTCTGATAGGTCTGCCTTTTTATGTTACTTGAATTCTTGAACTTTTTCTCTTACTGCTTTTAATATCCTTCGTTTTGTGCATTTGGTGTTTTGACTATTATGTGGCAGGGGAAATTTCTTTTCTGGCCCAATCTACTTGGAGTTCTGTAAACTTCTTGTATGTAATTCTTTAGGTTAGAGAAGTTTTCTTCTATAATTTTGTTGAAGATGTTTACTGGCTCTTTAATGAAGACTTAAGTTGGGTGTCTTCACTCTCTTCTATATCTATTATCCTTATGTTTGTTCTCATTGTGTCCTGGATTAGGAGTTTTTTACGTTTTACATTATTTTTAACCTTTGTGTCAAATCTCTTATATTCTGTTGGTGATGCTTGCATATATGACTCCTGATCTCTTCCTAGGTTTATCTCCATGGTTGTATCCTTTTGTGCTGTTCTTACTTTTTCTACTTCCATATTTAAAGGCTGGATAGTTTTTTTTTCAATTCCTTCACCTGTTTGGTTGTGTCCGGCAATTTCTTAAGGGATTTTTGTGTTTCCTCTTTAAGGGTATCTACTTGTTTACTTGTGTTGTTCTGTATTTCTTTAAGGGAGTTATTTATGTCTTTCTTAAAGTCCTCAATCATCATCATAAGGTGTGATTTTTAAATCTCAATCTTCCTTTCCTGGTGTGTTTGGATGGCCAGTATTTGCTTTGATGGGAGAACTGGGCTCTGATGATGCCAAGTAGCCTTGGTTTCTGTTGCTTAGCTTCCTGCACTTGCCTCTTGCCATCAGGTTGTCTCTGGTGTTAGCTTGTCTTGCTGTCTCTGACAGTGCTTTGATCCTTCTTTAGGACTGTGTGTCCGCACTCCTGTAGACCTGTTTTCTTTGTGTCTGATGTGGAAACAGAGAACTGCTCCTGGGTTTGTTTGAACTGAAGCCTCCAGGCAGGTTGCTTAGGGCAGAAAAGTTGGTCTTACCTCTGCTCTCAGGTGTGTAGGCACTCCTGCCAACTGGCTTTCAGCTCTTGGCACAGGCAGAAGCTAGAAGTATCCTGCTCCTGACTGTTCCTAGGTCCCTATGCCCAGAGGGCACAGATGGCATTAGCCGTTTTCCTCTTGGGTCAGGAATGTGGGCAGAAAGTAGTTGTCTTCACTGAGTTCTCAGGATTTTCCACACTTCTTGAGGGTCAAGATCTTTCCTTCACGTGATTTGGGTACAGGGAATATGGGATCGGTTCAGTTCAGTTCTGGACACAGGCAGAAACAAGCAGGTTCCTGCATCTGACTGCTCCTATATTCCTGTATCCAGAGGCCACTATGCAGGTTCCTCTTGAGCAGAAGTGAGCAGAAATGGTTGTCTCCCCTGAGGTCTCAGGATTGTCCCCACTTCTGGGAATTCAGCTCGCTCCCCCACAGCATTTGGGTTCAGGGAGCTGTGGAGCCAGTCTTCTTTTGGCTTAAAAGGAGATTTATTAATTTCCTTCAATTGTTTGTGTTTTCCTGGATTTCTTTCGGATATTATTCATTTCTTCCTTAAGGACCTCTGTCATCTTTATTTAGTTGGTTTTCTGATCTTTTCATTCTGTATTAGGTATGTTGGAATATTTTGGGCTTGCTTGTATTATATCTGGACTGTAGTGGATACAGGGTTATGTGGCTTTCATTGTTTGTGTTTTTATGCTTGTTTCTATGCATGTGGGTTTGAGGTGACTAGGTCTAGGTTCTGTTCTGTGGGAGGTCAGTTCAGGAGTGGATGTTCTGTGGGATTCACAAGAGGCACGGAGAAGGGGTGACTGGGAAGGATTGGGAAGGACTGGGAAGATGCAGCTAAGATGAACTGGAGGTCTTAAGTCTATTGAGGGAACAAAGAAAGCAGAGGTATTCTGGTAGCCTAACTTGTCTTCTGAAAGACATAGCCTCTAGTTGAGCACGGGGTGTTTTCTGGGACCCAGGAACAATTTTGGGGATGATTCGTCTGTGGTTTTCATAGGAGGCATAGAGTATGCGATAAGGATGCTGCACTTGGTGTCTATTTCCATGGGAGACTGGGGATTTGGATTTTCTGGGGAAACAGAGAGAGCAGAACAGAGAGGTCTGTGGCCAGTATACCTGATCTTCTCAATTAAAGGTTTTCTAAAATCACACATTTTTATTTTGTATTTCATTAGTTGTTTCTCTGTTATAGTATACCTTGAAAAAACTTAGAGAAGAGAGGTATATTGGCTTACAGTTTAAGGGTACCATCAATTATATCCAGAAAGCTATAGACACAGGAGTGGGTGGTGGCTGATTAGACTGAATCTCCAGTATGGACAGAAAGAAATGAGTAGTCACGCATAGCTAGCATTCTCTTTTTATGAAGTAAAAGGATTTATGAGGTAAAGTATTCCTTCTCTGTTCACCTAACCTAGATGATCCCTAATAGGAATACCTGGTATTCAACTCTTTTGGAAATAAATCATCATTTGATAACCAATATTACCTATCACATATACTTTCCCTGTCGATACCTTTGACTGTTTATTCATAAGTAGTAAAATAAATTCCAAAAGAAAAAAAAAGAGCTACTATAAAAATGTGGGACTGTTTTCTTGTTTAACTTTTATCAATACATGATTAGAATGAGCACATAATATATGTGTTTTTACTTTTTTAAATATTGATCTCAGTTTTCCCTCAAATTTATGTTCTTCATGCCTTAACCTAATACTTTTCATTTTATTAATTTATATTATAAGAAATTTGTGGGGAAACTCTGTTGATTAATGTTGAATTCTACTGGATAGCCTTCTGGGGCTGAGTGAGTAAAGGAGAGCTCTTCATTAGCACTTTCTCCTTGTCTGACTTAGGGGAATTCTTAGCCCACACATATGCCTGTACCTGTGGAATGTCACATAGCCTCAATTAATTTATAGCATCTATTTCCTTTGTCCTGAAAAAATTTGTCCAGCCAGTTCCTAAGATTCCTGAAATGCTTCAGCGTGCTAATGAGGTATTCCAGGTTTCAAAGCCCTCAGACAATGACCTTTGTCCACACGGGCTACCCTCAGACCTGAAAACTTTTTAAAGCTTTCAATCGCCTTCTAAGTAAAGTTGATCTGTGTACTAAGTGCAGGTCCCAGTGTGGTTTATTCACCTTATGTACTCACAGGGTACAAAACCCACTTTTTGATGTCTCTGCTTCGATAGCTCTCATGGATTGAGTCAGCGTATGATCCACTAGAGTGGGAAGACACCCAGGAATTATATTTAAAATTTTTTAAAGTTAAAATTTTAGTGGTGGAAAATCTTTCATTGTATCCAATAAAACTGTGTTGTATTTTATCAAATTTAGTTAATATTGAATATATTTTTTACTAACATGTTTCTTCTACATTAATTATATCTGTATATTAAGACCATGGAGGAAATATTCATAGAAAATACATGTAATAAACTTCTTTTCAAAATGATAATTTGTACTCCCTGATATCTAATTTCCAATACATGGACCTATTCATGAAATGCTTTGATAAAGGCAACTGTAGGATGGGGAGGTTCTTCATCAGAGGGATCTTGGAACTCTAAATTTGGTATCTCAGAATGTAAATTTACTTACAAATGGGGCTGTAAGTGGACTAAGGAATCTAGTAAAGGGCTCCTGGGTGTAGGGTAAAGACTTCAGCAGCGTATCCACCTTACAAGAGAAGGGAAATGAGCAGGAGAAAAGACAAGAGAGGGAAGGTCAGTTGCAGTAGAGACAGGATGGAAGCTGTGCAAAATTCATCCAAAAATACCAAGGACTATAGCTAAGCCGTGAAAAATGACGAGAAATGAAAATATCCTTCCCTACCAGTTACAGAGTCAAATATGCCCCTGCTGAATACTTAGTTACAGATTCCCAGCACACAGAATAGAAAGCAGGTTGCCCTTTGCGTTTCTTGTGGCAGCTCTGGGGAATGGTCCTGCCATGAGAAGCACATTCTTACATGTGCTCTGTCTGCTGCCTCCATACACACACACACATAGCAAGGAATGTTGATTCTCTGTAAAGAATCCTAATATCTCTCTGTAACTGCTTTCCTCATTAACCTCTTCAAACTTTAGTCGACCCTCATACTAACCCATAAATCTTTCTGAATTGCCTAAAAGTGTGTTCTAATTTTATTTAAACCATTCAGTGAATCATAGTCTTAAGTCATCTAGTCTCCTTCTAATAAAAATAACAAAATTTACATAAACTTAGAAAGGATAGGAGGTTCTGGTGGATTCATTATGAAAAGATCAGTTTGATACATTGAGGGAGAATACCCCATAGCTACCAAGAATCAGAACTGAATGTGTATTCAGAGAGTTATAGTTTAGATTATCTTGTTATTTACATTGGAAGCTTACATTTTTTTAGATGAGATGTTTAAAAATTATTTTTAATAATAAATAGCCAACTTATTCATTTCCATTGATTTATAGCCATGCTTGGGGAAACTAAGAAGCTTGATTAAAATAACTTTCTACTGTATTTGTCAACCAGAGCTGTAAATTTTATAAGAGTTTTTAACAGTTTGCTTCACTTTACTGTAAAGCATGCCTTCCATTGACTCTAATTACATTAAGTGGGACAGAAGGAGAAGGCACCCCAAATAATTCTATTTCATTGAACCATCAACTTAATGAAGACTGTTGCTTTGCAGGTTAATCCTTGCCAGATCAAGCTTCTTCATCTCTCTTTAAACAACATCCTCTTTTTTGATTCTTTGGGTGGTAAAATTATTTGGATGACCAAAATATTATCAACCTCCTGTGAGCACACTTTTAGACCAGTGCTCAATCTAGAGCTCTGTGAATTCTCCTTTAGAACAAAATTTTACATATGATGGTATAGATTTATCATCAGAACAACACGGCATCTCAGTCAGGATGATCATGAAATCAAGGTCAACAGGTGCGATCTAGATAGTTTAAAGGCAGCTGGGCTACGTGGAAAGAACTTGTCTTATAAAAGACAACCAAGCAAATGCTGAGTCAAAAATCACACTATTAGCAACTATCCTTATAAAACAACTTGCTTTCTAGCCACCTATTTCTGATGTCATTTCTTGGTTCTGACTCTAGCACTAAACCTTTTGGCCCTTTTCTGCAGCATTACTGTGGAGAAATGAGCCCCAAACCTGCCCCACTCTCTCTATGAGCCCATCGGATAATGAAGGCTGTGCCTTTTTGCTATAAGCATGCTGACTATTTTTACAAGAGGCTTTTCTCCCCCAGTTGCAATAGCGTTCATTCATTTAAAAGATATTTATTTTGTCACTCTAGGATAAAGTGACTCACTCTATCTTTTTTAAAAATGTATACAGTATTACTTTTTCCCCCTCTGTGAACTAAATTGGTACTCTGAAAGCTGATTTTGCAGATAATTCCGTACTGTGGTAGTTAAATCATAAGTAAAGGCACTTAAGAATGATTTAATAATGTTTGCAAACAAAAGTGTTAGGGATAGGCAGTTTTCTTCAGGATGTAGCCCCTGCAAGAGTTTCCATGACCCAGTCCTTTGCTCATGCCCATAATGGTAGCACCAAGTGGGCAGAGTGTGTTTTTAAAAGGAGAAAGGAGGGCTGTTGGAGGAGTAAGTGGTGGTAGGGAGATATGGGAGAGTTGAAGGGGAGAGGGTAAGTGGCAGAAGGGGTATATAGGAGCCATTAAAGAGGAGGGAATGACTAGAACAAAGCTTGTTATATACATGTGTGACATTCTCAATTTAAAACAAACATTGCAAAGGAGACGCTGCAAGAGTCAGTCATTGTCGCTGGGAAAGAAAGACTCATAAACAAGCAAAGAGAGCTCTGCATTCCTAAGTAGAATCGAGAATAATGATATTCTCAGGCCCTCTGCAGGATCAGTTTCTTAATTTGGGGATCACTCTCCTCTAGTGTGCTCCACTGCATATGAAATGCCATCTGCCCCATACTTTGTTATGCTGTTGAGATGGAAGGCTAGAGCACCAGTGCAAGCTGTTTCTTTGGCTGCTGACTTAGTAGCGCCTGATGAAATATCTGTCATTATTCCATAGACAATGTGAATTATAAACATGCCTACTTATTTATAAGCATCATGAATGTGTGCATATGTTCAATTTAAATAAGCAGCCTTTGAACATACACATTTTCACATCTATGAAGAACAGTTTTTTAGTGATAGGGTTAGTAGTTCTTACAAAAGTTTAAAATCCCAGATCTTCTTATTTAACTATTTTGATTATTTATCCTACCTCTTTTATATGCCCCTAATTGTGATACAGGTTTAATATTGTTCGAAGAAAACTTATATAGATATAGATATCAAATAAACATTTGCTTATAATAGTTAATGTAACTAATATCTTGCTTTTAAACGTTATTTTATTTTATGCATATGAATATTGTACCTGCATAGATATACATATCACATACGCATGTCTTGTACTGACAGAGGCCAGAAGAGGACATCAGAAATTCTGATACTGAGGCTACAGGTGCTCTCTGGGTGCTGGGAACCAAACCCAGGTCATCTACAAGATTATCAAGTGCTCTTAGCTGTTGAACCACCTCTCCCAGACTCATTTTGGGAGTTAGAAAATAATGTGGTCATTTCATAGGCTGCCCTAGTTCTTAGAAAATAGGCCCTGCAGAATAAATAAAAGTAAAGAAACATTGGATCTGGGATTACAAGAACTTAAAAGAAAGAAGTAGCAGATAGTCTTTAGGAGAAAGTGTAAATTATACAGCAGTCACCAAAGATCATCAGGAAACCTTTTTGATGAGCCATACCTAAGTATTAGTACACACAGGAAAATTCATAGTATTTTTAGCTACTAATTTAGTCATGAAGAACTAAATACATAATAATTGGAAGGGACTAATTGTTAGAAAGGACTAAAATAGACTAGGGGTGGGTGGACAATGAGCTGGCTCAACTTGTAAAATACTAACCAAACAAATCTGATGATCTGAACTTAGACAGAGAAAGGAGGAGAAAGCTACTGTCAAATGTTGCCTCTGTCTTTAACACATAGAACATGGCATATGGATAGCTGCAACAGCAAACGACAACAACAATAAATTTTAAATACCAGTCACTGATCTTACCCAGCATTATAACTGCATGCTAAAATACTGACTTGCCAAGTGAAGAGGAATCCCACTTAGTTCAAGAAAATCTATGCCAGCTATACATCTGATAGAAGACTAATACCAGAATATATATATATATATATATAATATATATATATATATAAGCTCTAAACAACAAGTCAAGAAAAATGACTCAGTTTAAAGAAATGAGTTATGCATCCGAACATGTAGTTCTCAAAAAAATGTAAAGGCAGTTATGAAATATTTAAACAGTGTTCAAAAACCTTAGCAACTAGTAAAATGTAAAATAAAACTGCTATTAGAATTCATCTCACCCAAGTCTGAATGGCTAAGATCACGAAAACAGCTGACAACAAATGCTGGTGAGGATGTGGGAGACAGGAGTCCTTACAGTCACTGGTGATGAAACTGCAAATCTATGCCATCACTTTGGAAAAAGTCCATCTATCATACATCCCACCTGTTCCAGTCCGATGCATGTGCCCAAGGAATATCCTTTGCATCTATTCACAGTGGATAAGAAATAAAAACAACAGACATAGTGATGATGAAAGTGTGGTTGGTGCATGTCCTCTGTGAAATACTAATACTGCAAAACAAACAAACAAACAAAACAAAACAAAACAAACGACACAAATGCTTACATGTAAATATATGAAACTAAAACCCATTGTACTTAATGGAGTATCTCAGAAAGAAAAGAAAAGTCATTGCTGTTCTCCCTGATTTGTGCATGCTATCCGACCCTGAACCTTTAGATGTCAGTGTATAAAACCTGAAGTAAGCACAGAAATCAGGAAAATGTAAATGGACCACTGTGGTGGGCCCAGAGCAGGAGCTCTGGACAGTGGGAGAGCAAGAAGGAGGTTCAATAAAGCAGGAATAAAAAATGGGGCAGGACTTCAGCAGTGGCAAAAGAAGAACCCATAAAAGGATACCTCACCCCAAGTATTAGATCTAGAGAAACCCCACATAGGGCTCAGGGAACATGGCGGATGGTAGTTGTTAATGTACCAGAAAGTCTTCTGAGTAACGGTGTATCTTGTGTATGATTATGATAGGGAAGTTATACTTACAAAATCTCAACAGTATGGTGGTCTTAAAAGAACTGAAATGGAGAGTATCAGTTCACATGCCAATAAAGATGGGGAAATCCCACAAGTCATTACCCCTAGAGGAAGAGAATCAGGCTTAGTTACATAATAGTTGATTAGAAAGAGGAATAAGTTTTCTCTAGGGATGAGCCCCCTGATATGTTATGTAGTTCCAAGTGCAAGTGGTCAACTATAGGAATATACCCATATGAGCAACACAAAAGGAACTCAGTAAAACAAATGAGTCACTAACCAGGAGCATACACAGGCCAGTCCAAGGCCCCTGGCATAAATATAGCAGAGGTCAGCCTGGTCAGGCCTCAGTGGGAGAAGATGCACTTAATCCTCCTGAGACTGGAAACTCCAGGAAAGGGGAAGTCTGGTGGGGGGAAGCACCCTGTGGGAGGCAAAAAGAGGAGGAATGGGATGAGGAACTGTGAGGGGGACATGGAGGTAAAATAATAAAAATTAACACGTAAAATAATCTGATCTAAGTTTTTTAAATATTGTCTAAAGTTTCATGGAAACGCACAGCAGTGCTTTAGAGGACAGGCTCCATCAAGCATCCTTTGTGGAGGGGCAAGGATTAGACAACCTCATTTGCATTTTTGAAAATTGCATTTGCACATTTTCCTGTGGCATGAATCTGTGGTGACATGTTGTTATCTTTCTTCTAAAAGCATTGTCACAGAAATATGTCTATGAGTAATTGAAATGAATAAAATGACCATACTCAATAACTACCGTTCAAAAAATGTACAAGTCACCATTCTGAATTTGTGTTTTCCTGTTGAAGAATTATATTAAATATGTAACTAACATATTATCTCTGAATAGTACATGTGTAATCTATTTATTTATGAATTCCCATATTTTAGATGGCTTTACTTTGGTAGTCTTCATTGATGGTACTAAATCTTCTGCCACATGCCATCAATAAGACTTTTCTAATGACAAGTGCATCTTATGTCAGATTTTTTTCAATGAACGCCCTTACTTGTTGAAATTAGGCAATTCAACTTCAAATGATTAAACGTGTTTTGAGCATTAAAAAAAGAACAAAATGAAAATAACAAATGTGATTTTGCCTAACCTACGTGAAGATGGAGACTGCATCTTCACTGCGTAAAAGTAGTTATATTATTTTACTCTGCCGTAGCGATTTTCATCTTTTTTTATTTTTATTTTTTTTATTTTTTAACATCCCCCTAACTCCTCCTCCTCCTCCCCTTCGATATGGATGTTCCCCTCCCCATCCTCTCCGCCATTACCGCCATCCCCCCAACAATCACGTTCACTGCGGGGTTCAGTCTTGGCAGGACCAAGGGCTTCCCCTTCCACTGGTGTTCTTACTAGGCTATTCATTGCTATCTACGCACTTGGAGCCCAGGGTCAGTCCAAGTATAGTGGCTTAGTCCCTAGAAGCTCTGATTGGTTGGCATTGTTGTTCATATGGGGTCTCAAGCCCCTTCAAGCTCTTTCAGTCCTTTCTCTGATTCCTTCAACTGGGGTCCCGTTCTCAGTTCAGCAGTTTAATGATGGCATTCGCCTATGTATTTGCCATATTCTGGCTGTGTCTCTCAGGAGCGATCTACTTCCGGCTCTTGTGGGTCTGTACTTCTTTGCTTCATCCATCTTGTCTAATTGGGTGGCTCTATATGTATGGGCCACATGTGGGGCAGGCTCTGAATGGGTGTTCCTTCAGTCTCTGTTTTAATCTTTGCCTCTCTCTTCCCCTGCCAAGGGTATTCTTGTTCCCCTTTTAAAGAAGGAGTGAAGCATTCACATTTGATCATCCGTCTTGAGTTTCATTTGTTCTAGGCATCTAGGGTAATTCAGGCATTTGGGCTAATAGCCACTTATCAATGAGTGCATACCATGTATGTCTTTCTGTGATTGGGTTAGCTCACTCAGGATGATATTTTCCAGTTCCAACCATTTGCCTACGAATTTCATAAAGTCATTGTTTTTGATAGCTGAGTAATATTCCATTGTGTAGATGTACCACATTTTCTGTATCCATTCCTCTGTTGAAGGGCATCTCGGTTCCTTCCAGCTTCTGGCTATTATAAATAAGGCTGCAATGAACATAGTGGAGCACGTGTCTTTTTTATATGTAGGGGCATCTTTTGGGTATATGCCCAAGAGAGGTATAGCTGGATCCTCAGGCAGTACAATGTCCAATTTTCTGAGGAACCTCCAGACTGATTTCCAGAATGGTTGTACCAGTCTGCAACCCCACCAACAATGGAGGAGTGTTCCTCTTTCTCGCATCCTCGCCAGCATCTGCTGTCACCTGAGTTTTTGCTCTTAGCCATTCTCACTGGTGTGAGGTGATATCTCAGGGTTGTTTTGATTTGCTTTTCCCTTATGACTAAAGATGTTGAACATTTCTTTAGGTGTTTCTCAGCCATTCGATATTCCTCAGCTGTGAATTCTTTGGTTACCTCTGAACCCCATTTTTAATAGGGTTATTTGTCTCCCTGCGGTCTAACTTCTTGAGTTCTTTGTATATATTGGATGTTAGCCCTCTATCTGTTGTAGGATTGGTAAAGATCTTTTCCAATCTGTTGGTTGCCATTTTGTCCTAACAACAGTGTCCTTTGCCTTACAGAAGGTTTACAGTTTTATGAGATCCCATTTGTCAATTCTTGATCTTAGAGCATAAGCCATTGGTGTTTTGTTCAGGAAATTTTTTCCAGTGCCCATGTGTTCGAGATTCTTCCCCCTGCGATTTTCTTCAACTGAGGTTTCATCATAGCAGCATATAGGATTGGTTGTGGGGACAGCCTGCATTAAAATCTCTGTTTACATCAGACCATCAGCCTCATCATGGTACTTTTACCTATTTTTTGTCTCTGTTCCTCATATGTGAAAGAACTCTCTCCTCCACAACAGAGTAAATATTGAAATTATTAAGTCCTATTAAACAAAAATTATAATTCTTTTATGAAATATAATATGTAAAATAGTTAACTGGTCTGTATTAAGGTCAATATTACTTCATAATGTTCTTTTGAGGAAGCAAAGAGGGGATCACTTTTCAATTGTGTGTGTGTGTATGTGTGCATGCGTGTATGTGTTTGTATGTGCATATGTATATGCACATACATACATTCATATTTGAAAATTTGAGAACAACTTTGTGAAGATGGTCTGTCATCCCACCTTACGTAAATTCCAGGGTATGAACCTATGTTATCAACTTATTTTTCTTAATTTTTTTATATATGTTTATATTATGATGGTGAATTCAGGGCTGCCAACTTGGGTCTGCGTAACAATTCAGGAGCTCGAACCTAAAGAAAACTGATTCTCATTCTTCCTGAACTTCCCTCTTTAGGCAATAATTGATTGCAAGGCGCACTTCTACAACAAGGGCCTTGTCCATTTCACATGGGCTTGTTAGCTGTTGTGGTCGTTAGGTCTTTTGTACGTAATCCTACTATGGAGACTTCAAGGGTTCAGTATTCCTGTCAAGTCCAGAAGATACTCTCTTACAGCAGATGCTCTGGTTCTGTTTCTCATCATTACTCTACGCTCTCTTCTGTGATGATTTCTTGAGATTTACTTTTAGGAGTTATATTGTAGATATGCCAATTGGTACATAACATCTGTGGGGTCCTGTATTCTTTGTACCTATATGATTACATCTGTGTATTCATATGTAATATGAAAATTCAATATTGTAAAAGCAGAGGCAACTAACAAATATTTGCTTTGAATTTCAATTCAAAATTTGCCAAGTCTTCTTGTACTCTGCTGAGCATGGTGGGGAGTGGCAAGATGTAGAATGGCTTATGTGTGGAAAACATGAAGTCAGACTGGGAGCACTTGAATCCCACAAACCGTTAACAGGGCATAGCCTCAAAGACTTATCTAAAGACTTAACATGTATATCTACTCCCTGAAATTTTTCTATCTCTCTGCAGTACTGCTCTGCAAATCAAGATTTAACCGGAATGGGCTGTTGGGGTAATGGGGAGGCTAGTCAAGGAGAAAGAGAATAAAAAGGGCCATCTGCAGCTGCTTGCTTCCTGAGCTTCTGGTAAATTCACATATATATGCCAGATTCCTCTGGCATGCATGTCATAGTCAGTAACAGCCTTTCTGACAGAGACAGCAGATGTCTCCCTTTGAGACATGCAAGTACCAGTATGGCGACATCCTGTGACAGAAATCTCATGATTGATGGTCATTAATTCCCTTTACAAATGGTTTGGCCTGTGGTGGATAAACCCTTTGGATGTAGATAGCAGCTGTTTCCCTTACTGAGGAAAAGCCAGTGATGCCTTGTGATAAGGAGAAAGACATTTTATTCTACAACCAAAAAGAACATACTGAAAAAAAAAAGGCTGAGGAAATGGATCAATAACCACACCATTATGAGATACGTACTTATATGCCAAGGCCCCTCCTGAGATGCGATTGCTTTCAGGCCTTGTCCTAGGAAGAATTTCTATTACTATGATAATGATCATAACAAAAAGCAACCTGTGGAGGAAAGGGTTTGTATTGCTTTGTAGGTTATAGTCCATCATTCAAGGAAGTCAGGGCCTGCAAGCGAAAGCATGAGCTGGAGCAGAATCCATACAGGTATGCTGCTCACATCCTGGCTTGTTCAGCCTCCTTAAATGTAGCACTGAGAGCTTCCTGCCCTGGGGTGGCACTGCCCACAGGACCCTGGGCATTCCTTCATCAATCCTTCTTCATAAAAAAATGCAGACTTGTACCAGGAAAATATGAAAGGGGCATTTTCTCAGGTGAGGTTCCCTTTTCCATAACAACTCCAGCTCGTGTCAAGATAATATAAAACTAGCGAGCATGGGCTACGGTGCTAAGCCTGCAAACTTCCTATGTCTAAATGAGAGAACTCAACCTTTGCTCCCACCTTACCAGTGAAGGTTTTTTGCAGCCTGACCTCCATGACTTACTGGGTTCTAACTCAGGAATTAATGTTTTCTGTTTACCATCTTTATATCTCTGTTTACAGACACCAGGTAATACCTTGAACTTAGTTGGGTTGATTCTCCAAGCACTCTTGCTCTCTAGGAATGACCTCCAAATAAAAGAAGTTCTTTGCAAACTCCCACTGCTAAGCCTACCTGATTGATTTGCACTTTGTTAAATTTATTTACACTGAATTTCACAAGGCCATTTTATTCAAGTATATAACTCATTCTATGCATAGTCATCACATATTCTTTTGCTCCCCCCCTTTCTGTCTATACTTCATTAGTTCTGTTTCCCTAGACAGTTTGTTTTCACCTTCAGATCTGCTAAGCATCTGTGATTTATGCATCTAGATGAAATCTATGATTCCCAGAATGAGCAGCAGCATGACACAATGTCTTTCTGAGACTGACTTAATTAATTTAATATGATTGGTTGTCTCCATTTCTCAGAAAATAACATAATTTTATTGTTCTTTATAGATAAAAAAACATTCATTGTGTACAAAATAAATTCCCATTTGTCTTATGCTCTGTAGATGTACATCCATGTTGGTTCCATCCTGTAGATGCTGTGGTGCTGTGATCGATTTTGGCCTGCATATATCCCTGTGTCAGCTTGGCTTAAAGACTGGAGGGGGTTCAGTGTAACTGCAACATGGGTTACAGCCAGTTTTGCTTTTGTAAGTCATCTCCACACCAATTCTCATGGTGAATCAACCACTGTACAAGTCAAAGTATGCTTATATTTCTGCATCCTTGACAGCATCTGTATATATTTCTTAGTCAGTGCTTCTCTGTCGGGGTCAGACAGAATCTCAGTACAGTTTTTACATGTAGTTCGGGTGAGATGATAAGTGAGTATTTTTCCAGTTTGCCTGCCTTCTTCACCTCTAACTTGGAAAGTATATCCTATCCCCTTTGTCTTTCCACCTCCTCATTACAGATGCCAACATCTGTGTCTACCTTGTTGATTCCCCTTCATCCTACTATAACATTTTTCTTGAATTTCCTTCCAAGTCTGTTTTTAAATTCTTTTATGTATATGATTAAGTACTTGCAAATGAAGTCCCATGTCCTGTTATGTTAAAGCAAACTGGGACCCATTTGAACTATTGCATGTATTCTATGGTAGCTATTATTTTGATGAGGTCCTCCCTAAAGTTATTTTCCTTGTAAAAACATCAGTATGTATAGCAAAGGGTTTTCCTTGGTCGTTTAGTAAAGTAATTATAAATTGGATAGGATAGTAGTCATATCTAGCTAATATTTACATACTTGAAAAATATTCCCAAAGTCAATGAACTTCTCATGAAGGACTTGGAAACACTGGTTTATATCTTTGCCCAGGGACAGACTTTTCAGTGTCAGGGTTGGGCCTGGAGCTAAGGTCTCAAAGAAATTAAGGCTTGTTTTCTAGACTTCTGATTTTCCCACCCTGGAGATAATAGAGTTATCAGTTCCAAGGCTACTGAATACTTGGTCCGTCAGTACAGGCCTGAGATACCTATACTCCTTTTATCCAACATTGCATGATTAGCTTTTGCTGACTTCATCCTATTCTAGGACAGCTTTCTGTTGATTCTGTCCCATTTCACTCTTGAAAACTGTAAAGAAGATGCTGTTCTTCTCAAGAAACTTTACGAGCATAAGACATTGCTTGTGAAAGACCTCCTAACCACAGTCTTCTTGTTTTATTCATTATTTCTTATCCTCTGGTCCTCTCTCAAGAACTTGTCACTGAAGAATAATCTGCTGGTCCAGATCAAAGCAGAAAATCTTAAGTGATAGAAGTCATTCATAAAATCAAATAAATAAATATCTTGATCATGAAAATGTATTTTCTCTAGTCAAATTTGTTGGCACATAATGAAAAGAAAATTATAAATTGCATATATTTATTCTCATTTTATAAATAAAAGAATAACATCTGGAAAGTAACAAAAATAATATTGGTGCTTATGGTCCATTTTTTTCCTCAGTTTTTGTTATCTCAAAGTATGGATGAAAGCTATTAAACTCAAGATTTTCAACCAGAAGACCTCTTAATATGGTGAAACTAAATTAAGTAGGACTTAATAAAGGAGCACAGAATTTTCATAATTTTTCCAATACTATATTTCATTTAGAGATTTTTACTTATTGGGATTGAGAAATTCAATGCTTGTAATCATTCAGAGTTAGAGACACATGTGTTTCCTAGATAATACTTGATTGAATATTCAATATATTGTGCTAGTGAACAAAATAACGAGTCATTTTATGATTTTTTTTATTTTTACCACTGTTCTTTCCTCATGGTTTCCTCCATAGTACTGTCTCTTCCCCACTTCAAGTCACTGTTCACTTTCCTTGCCATGTCAACTTATCTCTATTTCTATGATTAATAGTTAGATGGTTCATATATACTATATATTAAAATCATCATGTATGTATATATATATGATCTATTTTTACATGCACAGTCAATCCTAATGAACAGCCTTCTCTTCATAACTAGATATTCTGACAGTGAAGATACTTAGGAAATCTAAGTAGACATAACATAGATTTGTAGATAATTGTGAACAAAAGACTAATAATGTTATAGTAAGAAAACAGTCTTTACTCTCAAGAAGTGGCAAAATCCTCTTTGTGAGAAAAGGCTAAACTAGCAGTTCTCTCTCTCTCTCTCTCTCTCTCTCTATCTCTCTCTCTCTGTGTGTGTGTGTGTGTGTATGTGTGTGTGTATGTTTGTTTGTATGTTTTCTCAGTACTTACAATGGTGTTACAGTCTCATATGTAAACAGAAATTAAGCGCAATAGTCTCCTTTGGGTATATGATGATTGATTTCTTACGTTAGGAATACAGTTACTTTACTTTGAAATACTGTCTAGTCAGCTTCACAGACTCCTTAAGTAAAAGTTACTGAGTGTGTACACACTTTCCATCTATCCTGCCAGTCTATAAACCATAAGCTGATAGATTTTTCCACCTCTTTGTGCTTCTCATATGTCCTTAGTTTTTACCACTTCTTTTCTCAAATTAAGGAATCACAGTTCTCTTTCTGATAATGAGCTATTGATAGCTAATATTAAAGCAAAGTCTCCCTACTTGGACTTCGTCAGCCATCTACTTCTAGGTTAAAGAATGAATCTCAGGGAAGTCTACAGTTATGACTTAGAAGAGTAGTGGACAGGCCCTGTACAGCCCAGGGTTGGTGGAGCAGGTACTGAGAATCAAAATGTAATAGTCAGTAACAAGAACAACAACAGCAAAAAGAGATGCAGAGCAACAGTGATGTAATATGTGTAGTTCCAGTGCTGAATCCCAAATAACAATAGCTTCTCAGCTACCAAGAAGAAGACAACAGTGGGTATATTACATCTGGTGACAAATTCATGAACAAAGCAGTTCCCCAGGATCATTGACATGAAAAACAGAAGCTCTGGATGCTAACTGCAAAGTGTAGCTGTGTCTTTTCTTATAATGTCTCATCTATCATTTCCAGTACCCTCTGTTTCTCACAATTTTAGTTAAATGCCTCGTACATTTCAGTATGCAGTTTAATTTTTATCTTAAACTCTTGCACTTATTCTGACTAATGATCAGATTCACAACATGTTTTGCCTTCATCAAGACTCATACTTCATGGAAATCTTAACTTTGTCCTTTAATAGGACACAAACATAATAGTCAATCAGTGTTCAAATAAACTACAGCATTCTGAATAAAGATACTTAGAAATCCCCCCCAAAAAAATCAAAATTTTTTGAGGAGAAGAGATACTTGACAACTCAACTGGCATAGTTATTCTCTTCTTATTACATAATTGGTAGCATGTGGTACAACAAAGAAAATGTGTCCCTTTTTGCAGGATTTGGGGAAGACAATTATGAAGAAAGATTGGAAAGAAGTCTGAAGACAGCAATACCTGTTGCTTCTGAGATGGGTCCTGTTGGAGAGCTGTATAGACTTTAGCTTTGTGAATTACAGTGTGTAACTGATATCAAAATAAGTATTCATGATTTCCTTGGTCGCAAAACTCTTTTTGCATTTCATTGTACAAAAAGATAGTAATAAGATTTCACCTCACACCAGTGAGAATGGCAAGATCAAAAACTCAGACAAAATGTGGCGAGGATGCGGAGAAAGAGAACACTCCTCCATTGTTGGTGCAGGGTTTTTAGACTGGTTTGGGGGAAATCAGTCTGGAGGTTCCTCAAAAATTGGACAACTGCCTATCCAGCTATACCTCTCTTGGGCATATACCCAAAAGATGCCCCAACATATAAAAAGAAACTATGTTTCATTGAAAATAGAAGTCTGGAAAGAACAGATGCCCTTCAACAGAGGAATGGATACAGAAAATGTGGTACATCTACACAATGGAATATTACTCAGCTATCAAAAAAACGAGAAATTCGGGGTTGGAACTGGAAAATATCATCCTGGGTGAGGAAAGACATACATGTATGCACTCACTTAAGTGGCTATTAGCCCAAATGAATTACCCTAGATGCCTAGAACAAATGAAACTCAAGATGGATGATCAAAATAAGGCTATTTCTTTAAAAAAGGAACAAAATTTTTAAACAGTCTGAAAACACCCATTCAGAGCCTTTTGTGGCCTATACATATACAGCCACCCAATTAGACAAGATGGATGAAAAAGAAGTGCAGACCGACAGGAGCCGGATGTAATAATCATTTTTGAACTGAGAACGGGACCCCCATTGAAGGAATCAGGGAAAGAACTGGAAGAGCTTGAAGCGGCTTGAGACCCCATATGTACAACAATGCCAACCGACCAGAGCTCAGGGACTAAGCCACTACCTAAAGACTTACATGGACTTAACCTCATAAGAATATCCTAGTAAACCAGTGGAAGTTCCTGCTGAACCCCAGTGAACTAGACTGTCGGGGGAGGCGGCAATGGGGGAGGGTGGGGAGGGAACACCCATAAGGGGGGTTGGAAGGGGATGTTGCCCGAAACAAAGGGAATAACTTTCTGTACATCAGAAATACTCAAGTTAATAAAAAAAACAAAACAAAACAAAAAAGATAGTAATAATCATTTTGACTTGAAGTAGATTTATTAGTACCCACTTCCTTTCAAGCATAAGTTTATTAGCAGAAGACAAATGTTTATACACAGGCAGCTCTGCTCATCACATCCATCAGGTGGCTATGTCCATACAATCCACGGGGAGTCCATATGGAAAGACTTCCTCTATGCTGCCCTGTGTCGACAAGAATCACCTAATGGACAAAAAGTTACAATGGATATTGAAGTGCACATGTTTGACCTGTGTGTTCTTTGTAAGTGCTCTGCAAGAAGGGGGGATCTGGCAGAAAGGACTACATGGAACAGAGTTCAGAATAGAATCTGTCCTAAGAGAAATGTTAAGAAGCAAGAAAACATAGACTATAATAGTTGTATAAAATGTGAAAATGTAACCAAATTCTAAAGAGACACAAGTAAGCTCAAGTTTTATAAAGTCATTGCAAGAACAACTCCTTTTCAGTAATCACACTTTTCCTTTAGAACTGATACATAAAATATTTTACTTTATAAAATGCATACAATATACATTACCATCTTAGCAGCTGGTATACCCTCCTCTTCAGTGGTACCAAAGGTATCACAAACTAAAAATGAAGATGGGTTAATTGCAAGGCAGGGCAAGTTAAATATTTGAATGTGTACACAAATTAATTCTCATGTTTGTTATCTGTGGTATTAATATTATTTATTATTGCATATCAGATTTGTACATGGTATGGTTCCTGGAACGTATGAGAAGTTTCCTTTAAAAATTGAGGGCAAGATCATTCAAAGATACTCTAAATCTTTAAAAGTTGTGTTTTCAACAGTAAAATTAGTGAAATTATTCTTAGACTAGTCTTAAACCAAAGCATCTCAAATCCTGAAAACGGACTTTTAGGATGTTTGTCTTTCCCTTGTGAGGGATAGAAGAGAAGTTACTGGCTTGTACATACTGTGAGGATTATGACTTCTCTGTCTCACTCTTCCTATTTTCAAATTCTAAGAGAAGGAAAAGTGTGTCTTCAATTATTTTCTGTGTGAAAGGTAAGATTATCTAATCCTAAAAATAAAGACAATGTCATTTTCTTCACTTTAGCATATAGAAAGCCATCATCTATTAGAATGAAAGTATCAATCAAAACATGCACATGTATTATTATAACTTACAATGTACTTGAATGACCCTTGTGGTAACTAGGCATCAATAACAAGTACATTTGTTTCAACTTGTAGTAAGTCATTATATTTGTGAGGACATTTGGTAAATAAGTCTAATAAAATTAATGCAGTCTGACTTCACATTTTAGATAATATTACTCTCTAGCATGTGCAGAATAAGATAGAATTCTCTGTACTTATGTTTTGACTTAAGAGAATTTGTCTTCAATTTTTGCCAAAGGTAGCAAAAACAGAAAAAAATACATGTTCAGTTCTTTCCCAAAATGTTATTGCTACTCTATGTCTTGTATAACTTAAACAGTATGTTTGAAAGTAGATCTGAAATCTACAAGGTATTGTCTTTGGATTGAAGCAGAAGAGACAAACAGACTCTTGCATTTTAGGGATAAATCAGATGTGACAATCACATGTTAAACATAGTTGTACCATTATTCTATGATTATGATGTAGCATATTTTATCCTTGAATCAAATGAGATTACCTCTGGAGGCTTTGTGAGGGAAAAACAAGTCCCAATCCCTATGTAGAGCATAGAAATGTCATGGGAGAATATGGCTCAGTTAGTCATCCAGAAATGTGGGATATTGTGACAAAGAATAAAAGGAGGAATTTTATACCTTAAATAGCAAAATTCTTATATGAAAGCAAAGTTAAATTTTATCCTAGATAATGACAAATAGTGTTAAATATGCCAACCTCACAGCAGGGACAACAGGCATTGTAATATCCTTCTGGTATCGCACACTAGAGTGAAAACTTTGGAGTTTAACCACCTACTCTTATTGACAATTTATGAGTTTTAGAAATTGCATTCATCATTTACAAATATCTAGTTCTTTAAACCTGGTTTATCTAAAGAATAGGTGGTTGATATAATATTGACGATCATATATATATATATATATATATATATATATATATGCAAAAATTGTTACTCAAATGTACTGTGAGGTAGTTAGGTGTTGGAATTCAGGTTTCTAATCTCAGTACTGGGAGGATGTCATAGATATAGTACCCAAACTTTGATAACAGACAGGTCTGCAAATTTAGACCCTGTCTCAAATTAATAAATTTTATCTAAAATACATTTAAAATAAGAATAAAGAGCATAATATGATGAAAGAATCAGTTAAAGATGTAAATACACTGAGTATTTTTTATTCCATCTATGTAAACTAGCTTTAACTATTTCGACATTGCTCAAAAGTATAAGACAATAGAACTCCCCTACCCTCATACTCAAGAACCGTTGCTTTGAGCTGTGAGGTGCTATGAGTTAAAAGATAAAGTAAACATTTCTAAGATTCCATGACATGTTATTGATATGGAGAAAACATTCTCATTCTAAATGGAGGAAAGGAAAACATTCATGATATGTAATTGATCCAGAAAATTAAGGCCTAGCAGGACACAAAAGGTTTAGAAAGCTCATTGAAGAGAAATTATTCCTGAGACATCATGGTATGTGTGTCCACACAGGATGACCCTGGGTGGCAAGATTGAGTTTTGATTTTGGAAACCTCTTGGCAGTTGATGAAAGTTAGAACTTGAAGATTTCTGAAATGCATTTAAGCACTTTCTCCAGCTGACTTGATGTAAAGTGGTTTACTGGCCCCTCGTTACCCACATACTCTCAAGAGTAAAGACTCTACATATATGTGTCCCTTATCATGATGCCCTGCTTCCATTGCAACCAAAATAAGTATATTTAAGAGCCTAAGAAGTAGAGAGAAGTATTTTTGCTAAAACAGGTAAGGGGAACATGGCAGTAATTTCCTCCAGTCAGAGAGCATATACATATTTATAAAATAAAACACTTTATGGGAGGGCACAATCTCGTCATGTTCAGTTTAAGGTCATAGAGCAAGCAGGAAAGCTTTGATAGTGCATAATGCTGTTCACTTGAAATCATAGAATATGAGACATTTATAGACAAAGTCAAAATGATTTAGGGCATGCTTATCTAGAAGACTATGGAAGGCTTAGAAGCACCAAGAGATAGCAGATTTCTTTAGAGGTGTATTCCAAACTATACCACAGTAATCTTTGTACTCAACTGTAGATATAGTAAAAATAATTAATTATGCACTTACATATGTGAATCATCTCTCAACAGATCTTTCTCTGTTGAGCTATCTCTTTTGAGAGCTATGGAGAAGGAAGTCTTTGTCACTTTGTTGTCTAATGTGTCTGGATCTGGAGCTTTTCCATGCTGCTGACAATTCCAGTTTAATTGGCAATTTCACTTTTATCAGAAAAACTAGAAAACCACACAAGAACAAGACAGTTTGGTTACAGAAAGCAAAACTATGTTTAGCAAATCCATAAATGGTTTAGAATCATGATTTTTCTGAATAAATCAAATAAGATTAAAACTCATCTCATCCAGAGAACATGGATTTTCACACACTTGAATTCAAGCAATTACTATGGATTTTCCATGATTCCTTTGAGTCATTTGTGTTTCCTAGCTCTGTTGACTTAGAACCAACATGGTTTAACATAAGACTTCAAATGGGCATATGATAGAACAAGAACATCTTTGAGAATAGATATAGTCAATGTCATACTGAATTGTAATAAGCACAACAGAACAAAAGCTTAGAGACAAAACGAGTGCATTTGAACATGAATTAAATGTTATAAAAAATACTATTTGTCACATGTAAAAGAGACATACTCAAATATAAAACATAAACATTTCTACATACATTCATATACATACACACAGGTAGGCATGTATGGTGAGGTGAAGCATATTCAGTTACAAATGAATATATATATATGTATATATATATATGAAGTTGATTAGAGAAATCTAGAGAGAGAAAAATGAAATGTGATTGGTGAGCATTCCTCCTGAAATCTAAACCTTGAGTATAAGACATTTCACCTTTAGTTCCTTTGACAATAACATATTTTATAATAAAATTATTCATGTTTTGTAAATTTTGGTTCTATTATGACTATTTTCTATTAAATCAGCTTAGGTGCATTTAAATATAGGACAATTAGTGTCAGGATCAGGTAAGGTATTTATAACTCTAATAAGGTCACATATGTCTTTTTAAAAACTATTTTGAAGACTAATCTATATAAAACCTAGTTTTTGTATAGAAAAGCAGTTATGCTTTGTATAGCCATCTGAATAAATCATACAAAAGGGACAACATTTGGTCAGTTGTGGGTTAACAATGAATGTGTTTTTATTAATTAATGAATACTTGCATACCTACAACTACTTCTGTACTTTAGTCACACTGATAACTGATATAATGATGCACCCAGGAACCGTCGAACACTCCTGGGTGAGCATTTTCTAACTCATCTTGCCACTTCGCTACTGCGCCATTTGTGTTCTTTCCATTAGTCTTGTGAATGAACCAGTAATGCGGTTTCCTACCACCTCCCTCTAAAGGGAATGCTGTGATGCACTTTCCCATCCTCGAGGTAAGCATCTGTTGAGGCTTTCCAGGTGGTAAATTATGGCAAAAAATCTGTTTCCATCCCCTCTGATCCCAATGTGTATAAACACTGTAGTGAGAGGAAACACATCACAGTCAGTTCGGCATTCCCCAGAACATCTTCAAATGCTCCTGCAGAGCTGTGCACTGGAAACAGGGAAGACTGACAACAGTCAGTGAGTGTTAGCATCAGTGGCTAAATTAAAGGTGAAGTGAAGTGCTGTCATCTGAAACGTTTACTGTTAGTCAGCATTCTGTTCTTTATGTGTCTGGCCTTGTTATGAGAGCATCTGCCCTGGGAGTCGCAGGGCCTTTAGGTGCCTCAGGCAATCCTAAGGGTGCTGTGCTTCTCACTTGGTTGACTCCTCGCTTTCAGAGCAATATGGCCTTGGGAAATTAATAAACTGGTGTTGTTTTCTTCTCCTAATATTTCGTTTGGTTACAGCAAATAGCCTGAGACCAGAATGTGTAAATGCTTAAGAGTATTTGAGTTACTGCTTCCGAAGAGTTTGTACTTAATAGTAGTTTGCATGGCATTAGAGAAATTGTTTAAGGCTCTGCTCAAGAGCAGGTGTTATTAGATAATAAATTTTTCACTAGATTCCTAATTCCTGGACACAGCTCTGCAATAGAGAAGGTATTGGGATGGATAGTGTAGCTATCTCTTTACTGCTGATGCAAGATAATTTTTTTAGATAATAATGTATTGGTTTGTGACCATAGACATAGATGGAGAACATCAATTTTTGAACGAAGAATTTATACTTTCTGTGACTCACTTGATATAAATCTCAAATATTTTTATAGGAGGGAAATTCTTAGTTTCAAGGAGAGAACATCTATGAGGATTGAGAGGTGATATCTTCAGTATTGACAATATTCCCTTTTCAAAAAACTAAGTGTAATGATTACATGGGTCATATACATATATATATATATATGTATATATATGTTATATATATGTATATATATTATATAATTTGACCTACACATTTTGTTTTAAATTTAATTAATTTCTCATAAATAAAAATGTACTGGCTATATTAATATGATTAGGATAATAAATATAGTGGAGGTAAAATATTTTTTGCTACACTTAGAAGACCCCAGCTGTCCACACAATGGCACTTATGAAAAACATTTTAGCTAAGTGGAAAAATAATTTAAATAAATGGAAAAGAACATTCTATCCCAGACTATGGTTAAGAGGGTCATTAATTACTTCTGATAAGAAATAAATTCTGAAAGAACACAGAGAGCTAGTAAAATAAGAATGATTAATTCATGATAGAAAAATAAAATATCTTGAATATGTGCTCAGTCTTGGTCTCATTTTGCCACTAAAGCAAGGATAAGCTGTCAAATAAAAAGACATAAGGAATGGAGGAAATGCCCCAGGTGAATCCCATCACTATCCCAGGCTACACATATGTACTCCACAGAAAACTGTTATTTCACCATCTGTAAATGGTTGAAAATCAAATCTTGTATTGCATACTTTGATATATACAAAACAGAAAACAACACCCATTGTACCAGGTGACAAAGTGTGATTCACATTTTATCAAATCCAAGTACAATCTTTCTGAGGCAGACCAATTTGTTTTACCATCAAAACAATAAGGCTAGAGTTCAAACCTAGAAATACTTTCTTTAAAAAAGAAAGTTCCTGAAATTTGCAGCAATCTAGAATGTCAAGTAATTAGTCATGTTTTAGCTTCATACTGTTTTGAAATACATAAGTCATATCTGTCTTTGTACAATAAGCCTGTTGACTTCAGGTCCTTATTTTACGTGATACTGAATTTTTTGATATGCATACAAGATCTTCTGTAATGGGCAGGACCTACACCTGAAATCTACTGTTGCAGCATGCTGACCTGTTAAGAACTTAGACTGAAGGTAAAGTCATTCTAAAAGTAATTAAAGTCCCTCTGCATTCAATGAAGACTAGACACATTGGATAAGATACAAAATTTTTCAACTCTGGCACTCAGAAAAATTCAGATTTTAGATAGTTTGCACTTTAGATATTTTGATTAGTGTCTGCTCAAACTGTGACAGCATATATACATGTTCAAAAAGTAAAACCTAGAAATAAATTATGTGAGTCAAGTGACCCAAAGTGTTTCCTTCCTAACACAGTAAACCCTTAATGACCAAACCATTGCACCAGAGTACATTTCTATAGTATATGACCTCTAAACAATGAGTTTTAAGTGTATTTGAGAAGGCTGAAGAGTGGCTCCATTGTAAATTCTCTGGTGTGCAAACATAAAGAGCCAAGTTCGAATCTCAGAATTCATGTAAAGTCAGGCATAGCACACCTGTAACCCAAGTGCTACTACAAGGAGATTGGAGGTAGAGGCTAGAGTCTCCCGGAACTTCAGGGTCCAGCTGGCTGTGTATATGATGAAGTAACAAAGAGAAATGCCAGAGAGAAGGTGGAATATAAACACCAGTTTCCAAGGTTCACTTCTGACCGGCATGAATGAATTGTTACAGATATGCCCCAGTCACTCAAATGAATGCACACATACATGCGTACATGATACACACATGCTTGTAAGCATACACATTACACAAAAAAATGATGTTTAAAACTGTCCAAATTAAATTACATTTTTATTATCCCAACAACATCTCATGTATATATACATTTAAATTAATTGTAGTTTCCTTTACACCTAAATGAGCAAGCAGATTTTTTTTCCATTCTGTGAGATAAATCCACATTTAATGTATTTTGTCTTAGAGTCTTAATTTTGTGGTTTGATTTATAGTCATTTTGGCTTTTTTGTTTGTGTTTTTGTTATTTTTTATTTGTTGAAGAATAGGGTACTTTGATAGTTTAGTTTTTAAAATGTTTGCAGTATTTTCTTCAGTTTTCTATTATTATTTCTAGTTTAGTTTTTTCATGGTCTGAGAATACACTAGAAAATGAAGTTGTCAAATGTCACTCAGTTATTTTTCATATCAGAGTTTAATCTCTAAATGCTCTGTATGCACCTGACAAACGAACATATTTTCCTCTTGTGTACAGGAAGTATACTGCTTTATAAATGTCAATCAAGTCAACTTGCTGGTGTTGCTCAAGGCTTGCTAGCCTGACTGGTTTGTACATTACTCATGTAGATCACTGAGACATCATGCATTAACTCATGCATGACTACTGAACTATCAATCTACTCAATATCTGTTTCATCTTTGTTACAGTGTTAGTTACCCAATATTGAAGATGTTCATGTCTTCTCTGTTAGGCTTTTGTTTTACATGTTGAGTTATTATAAAAATTCATGTTATGCTTTTCTGCCTTATGACATTTCTGATATTTATATATTTGTTTAGATTTTAATACAAACACACACACACACATTTTGTCTTGCATAATTCCTTTTCATCTTTTCAGAAGTTCATTGCAGATGCCTATCATTATCTATCTATATTAATCATCACCTATCATTTATCTATTTATCTAGTTATATACAATCCATACCTATCCATCATCTATCTACATCTATACTTTCTGTTATCTATCTACACATTTATCTACACTTAAATCATCAACTATCTATCTATCTACATCCATCCATTTCTGTTATCTGTCTATTACCTTTCTGTCTGTCTATCTATCTATCTATCGATCTATCTATCTATCTATCTATCTATCTATCTATCTATCTAAGTTTCAAGATAGCCCTTAAGGTTGTGAAAAAGAACTCTAAAAACATGAGTGCAAACATATATAATTTCCCAACTATGCAAAAATATAAGGATGCAATATGAATTATAGAAGGAGCTTTACAAATCTAAAGGAACAGAGGCAAATACATTATGAGTCTGCTTGTCAGAAAAATAAAAAGACAAGCTGATACAAATTCAGGCAGATTCCCAAGTTCAAGGACAGGCTTCAACAGAGCTAATTTAGGTTCCGGCATGGGCAAAATGGTGATTCCAAGACATGGTCCCACCCAGCTATCTTAATGTCTATGTTTATGCTTGCTGTCTCTTGCTAAGAGTCAAGGGACTAAAGTCATGGGACACTGATTCATGATTTGGTCAAAAGGGAAGCTGGAGAAAATAACGAAATTGATATGAAGAATAAAGAAAAAACTGGGCTTTTTGTCTTCGTGAGAGGATTTGAAAGCAATAACGGATCTGAGATGTCTTGAGATCTCTGGAGAAAAAACAGAGCACTTTAAGATTTTTTTTTTTACTAAGAGGATCTACTTTTAGTCAGAAAAATCATGGAGAGGGAACAAAGCTTTAAAAAAAATGTAGCTCTTTTAATTTTTTTTGATTTCAGTTAGAAATCCCAAGACTTACTGAGAGAGCTGACACAGCTCCTTTAGATTGTTTCCTTGCAGCTCTCCAGAGAAGGCTGTCTTAAGAGCAAATACAACTCTTTCAGGATTGCTTTTTTGTTTTCTGATTTTGGTCAAAAATCTCAAAAACTACTTTAAATTTTTTCTGACAAGATTTTCTGATTTCGTCAAAAGATCCAAAAATATTTACAGCAATTTCTTTGACATTGGTCAGAACACTCATGAGCTATCCAGAGAGCTTTTATATTTTTTTCTAGCTAAGAGGGTTGTCTCAAGGAAAAACTAGCTATCTCAACCATACTGTTTTTAAACTAACAACAAAAAGAGGTGTCTGAAACAGAACAGAACAGAACAGAACAGAACAGAACAGAACAGAACAGAACAGAACAGATATAGAGAAAACTGTCTTAAAATCCATGTCAGAAAAACACAGGCTGCCAGCTTTGACCTACAATTTGACTTCTAGTTGTTTGATTCACCATTCCCAAACTCCCCTTCTTCTAATACCTGAGCTGAGGCAATCAATCAATCATCTCTCTCTATATCTGTCTGTCTATCTATCTATCTATCTATCTATCTATCTATCTATCTATCTATCTATCTATCTATATCTATCTTTCTATCATCTATCTATCTATCTATCTATCTATCTAAACACCTATTTACTATCCTCTATCACTCTACCACTCTCTCTTATCTATCATTTATATATATCATCTATCTTTATCTTTCCACCTATACATCTACTTACCTACTTATATCAATCCATCTCTGTCATCTATTTATCTATATTTATCATCTATTTTCTGTCTATATCTATTCATCTATATCTAGCTTGCTAGCTAATCTAGCTATCATCTACCTACCTAGCTATATATATATATATATATATATATATATATATATATAGCCATCTGTCATCTATCTATCTATCTATCTATCTATCTATCTATATATATATATATGTATCTATCTATCTATCATATGCACATATATATAATATCATCTACCTTCGTCATCTACCTATTATCTGTATACCTATTGGTCTATTTAACCTATCATCTATCACTCTATCTATCTATCTATCTATCTATCTATCTATCTATCTATCTATCTATCATCTACCTATTTTGTCTGTCTATCTATCTGTCTATCATGTATCTGTCACCCATCATCTATTTGCCTGTCTGTACAGTATATTGGATCATTTTATCCCTCATTATCATCTCTTATTGAAGCTGCACCAAACCCTTTTTTGTTTCCTTGACACCCTTCCATTTTCCTGCCTTTGTTGGGGCATGATGCTGTTAACTAGGGTTGTTGTCATTAGCATGCAAGATGGTTTATTTACTAATTAATGGGAACATCCTAACAATGATTACACCTCTGAGGAATATGGCTCTCCTTGCCCTAACAAGGATTAACTGCATATAGATCCCCAGAGAGCATCAGGAGCTTGTAAAGCCTAGCCCCTGACATGGGGTGGAATGCTTGGTTTGGAGCAATGTTTGTGGTTTTGTATATAATATGTTTCCTCCATGTAAGTCTACAGATTTATGTCATTCATTGTAATTGTGGCCTTTAATTGTAGGTTCAAACTATGAATACACAAAAGTTTAAATCTTTGGTGTTATTGTTTATTTATGTCCTGGAGTTCCCTTGTCATCTGCATACTATTTCTACCTTTCCTCCACCTAATACACATAACTTTAGTTCTGGATTTAATCTCCTCCACATATTTGTATGCATAAAATCTTTGTTTATATGCATAGATGTAAACATGTATATAGTGTATGAATATAGTATATAGGTCTATAAATATATTTTGTAATATATTCACACTTGTCAAGTCATATAAAGTCTTGCCAATTCTATTTATTTAATTTATGCATAAAAATAATATATGAAGATCATACAAAATATTGTATAGATGAAACTCTTGATTTTTATTTGTAAGAATTCATGTTACAATACTAAAATAGTGATCATAGTTCATTGAACTGTGTATAGATATTTGGGTTGTACTGATCTTTAATATCATAAATACTGTTTCAGAGAAAATCACGGTATATGCTGTTTCTACTCTTGTCCTGTGGTGGTTTGGATGAGAATGTCCCCCATAGGCTCTGGCACTTGAATACTTGGTTCTCAGTTGGTGGAGCTCTTTGGGTAAGTTTTGGAGGTGTGGCCTTGCTGGAGAAAGTATGTCAATGTGGCTGTGATTTGTGGTTTAAGAAGCCAAGCACAGTCCCCAATGTATACCTCCTGCTTTCTGCTTGAGTTCCAGTTGTTAGCACTCAGCTGTCCTTCTACTAACTCTGCTTCCTGTTGGCAAGATTACCATCTTTGGTGGTTGCTTATCCCTGTGGAACTCTGAGCCCATACAATGTCTGCTTTCCTCAGGTTGCCTTGGTTATGGCATTTTATTAAAGAAACAGAAAAGTAGCTAATATACCTCTTCTCACCTTTTTTCTCCCCGCTTCCCTCACCTTTCTCTCCTCCTGTTCTTTTTCCTTTGTTGCTTTTTTTCCTCCTGGCAGTCCCAATAATTTAAAAGTTTAAAGTGATTTCTACCCTCAAGTTATTACTAACCCAATGCAACAAGTTTCTCTATTGTATCTACTTTGAACTTCCCATCTTTGGTTTCTAGTTTCAAAAGTGTAAGTTAAACAGCTAGACTTAGAAGTCAATTGCTAAGTTTTAGATACAAGTCAGCGTGAGACTAGTTACTGAGGGGCACAAAGAGAGGGTCTTGCTAGGTTATGAAATTAAAAGAAAGCGATCTGACTTTGCAGGAAAAGAAGAAGGTCACTAAGATAGAAGCTCTATTTAAGCTGAAGCAAAATACCTTGACCACTATAGAATGTGAACAGAGATGCAGCAGTTCTCTCACTATTACTAACATTTGGTATTTTAAAACCTGGATGTTTCACTGTTTTCTTGGTTTCATTCACACTGCATCAGTTATCTGGCACTCAGACACATTTAGAAATTCCACAGAGGCTTCAGAGTTGTTTGTAATATCCAAATCATGAGCTAGCTAGAGCATAGCAAACATGACATTTATTTTCACTCTGAAATATTTAAACCATCGAAGATGAGATGACCCTCACAGCTCCAAACTGAACAGAATGTTCCCCAAGGAACCATCAGCAACGTTGTCCCTTTTCTCCATACTCATTCAATCTCTTTGTTCATGTCACCATGGTTCTAGCTCTGTGACTGGGTCTCCTGATGCTGTTTGTCATACACTGACACCATCTCTATGGATCCTTATAGCTTCCCAGCTGTTCTTATCATTCCCTTCACAAATCTTTAAAAACACCAGAATGTCTTAGCAACTCATCTAAGCAGCAGGGCTAGAGGGTGGGCTTGTCTTCTGCTTGTTTGCAGAATGTTCCAGGCAGTACATTGTTTCTACAATGCATTTCCCCCTTTTTTATCAAAGCCACCTTGTGAAGGTATGTGAGTATGCGAACATGTGGGCTTAAAATATTCTTGTCTTACATAGAATAGAGTATAAGGTGACTAGGAAAATTATTCTTAGCAGATAAGCACATGGTACACTGCATTCCATGAGTTTAGAAGGTTTAATTTGCTTTCTGCCATACCTTGGCTCCAGGGACATCCTTTGCTGAGGTGAATGAGATGACAGGGTTTCGGTGTGTTTTCATCTAAGCAGAGGGAACTTGCTGAATGCTGAAGAGGCATAGAGTCTTGTTAGCAGGAGATTAAGCGTTGACAAGCTGCTTGCCAATACTTTTCAAACTCAGCTACGTAAGTTATTCAAATCAGTAGACTTGTGAAAACAATTAAAGGCAGCCCTTCCTGCTCAGCCTCCTTCTGTTTTGATGGTAACTGAGAAGAGCCAGGATGTTCCGGATCAGAGGGAATACCTGAGCCTCCCAATAGATGTTTTTTCTTTTTCATTGTTGTTGTTTTAAGGAATGGTGTTTACAAAACTTTATTGTCAGGTAAATCAAAACAGGAAAATCTATATTAAACAGACTAGTTTCAAGACAAAGCCAGGAATTTACTTATCACTCCTAAGCACACACTTCAGGGAATTTTAATTGACTTAGAATCAAGACTGCAGTCATATTCACCTTGAAGGAAACTAAGCAGCCAATTTCATCAGGCATAATATAAGTTATAAGTGTGCCTGGATTGAGTTCTGTCTGCATTGTCTTCCGACTGATTTACTGTTCCAAAGGTGTACTCTCTTCTTGTTCTAAGGTTTACCTAAGAAAAGCAAAATATTCTCTTCAACTGTGTTTGAGTTTCAGAACTAAATCTGCCAAGAAATAGGTTATTTATGTATAAAGCATAGCGCATTGCAATTTTACCTGCTACAAAATAGTATCTTAATAAACAGTAGGTGCTTATAAAGCCCTTGTCCGGTTCAGAGTTGGCACTGAATGTATGTCATTTATACAAAAATGTAATATATGCTTACTATGCAAAAAAGTGGAGTCATGTTATATACCTTGACATAAAAGAGTATATACATGTGTCTGTACTCATAAATATATTCTCTCTCTCTCTCTCTCTCTCTCTCTCTCTCTCTCTCTCCCCATTATACAACTTATGGAAGTCAATTTGGAATAATCTAAAGCTAAAATATATAACATAATAAACTTATAATTTGAAGCACCTATTCAATATTTCAATTTCTTTCAAATTATTTAACAATCTTCTTATTATGATTGTATCTTTTATCTCCATTACTTATGAAAACTATGTGCCATCATCAAATAACTTTTAACCTTACAATTCTATAGAGTATTATTGAAAATATTTTTCTCATACAATTTATTCCTATCCCTTAACGTTTCATTACCTCCCTTCCCACCTAAATCTAAACCCTTTATTACTCTAGTTCAACCATCAGGAATCTCAAGCATATTATTTTGATACAGTAATATATAATACTAAAATAAAATTTAAGAATAAAAACTCATACATATCTGCACCTAGAACTGAGGATGTCCCACAGCTTTAGACCCAAAACCTGTCAGTAGAGAGCTGGTCTCCCAGGAGCACTCTCTGTCCTAAGCCCACAGCCCACAGGTAGGATCCCACTTTCTCTCGACTGATGATCTAAGGAGAGACCCTCTGGGAATGCATAGGGCTTGGTAGCCACAGGGTAACCTGGGACAGGATCCTTCCAGTCTCCATCTGCACCCAGACCTGGGGCTGTCCCAGAGCACTTAGACACAAAACCTGCCTACAGAGAGCTGGTCTGCCAGAAGTACTCTCCCTCCTAAGCGCACAGCTCACAGTTGGGACCCTACTTTCTCTCAGTTGACTGTCCAGAAAAAGACATACCAGGAGCTCAGGGTGTTCAGGAGATGCAGGGCAGCCTAGGAAAGGACCTTTCTAGTCTCCATCTGCCCTCAGACCTGGGGTGTCTCACAGCTCTCAGACCCAAAACCTGCCCTGAGAGGGCTGGTCAACCAGGCGTGCTCTCACATCTAAGATCACAGGCTTGCAGGCCCACAGGAGAGACAAGCTCTAGTCAGAGACAACAAGACCAACTAAAATCAAAGATAAACCCATGCTGAGAGGGAAGCACAAGAACATAAGCAACAGAAAAAAAGGGTACTTGGCATCATCAGAGTTCAATTCTCGCACCAAAGTAAATACTGGATATCCAAGCACACTGGAAAAGCAAGATACAGATTTAAAATCATGATGATGATAGAGGACTTTAAGAAGGACCTAAATAACTCCCTTACAGAAATATAGGACAACACAGATAACAAGTAGAAGCCCTTAAATAGGAAACACAAAAATCCATTAAGAGTTATAAGAAAACACAACCAAACAGGTGAAGAAATTGAACAAAATTAACCAGAATCTAAAAATGGCAATAGAAACAATAAAGAAACAAAAAAGGGAGATAATCCTGAAGATAGAAAAGCTCAGAAAGAGATCAGGAGCCATAGACAAAAGCATCATCAACAGAATACAAGAGAATGAAGAGACAATCTCAGGGTTAGACGATACCATAACAAACATTGACCCAATAGTCAAAGAAAATGCAAAAGGCAAAAAGCTACTACTCCAAAACATCCAGGAAATCAAGTACACAACGAGAAGACCAAACCTATGAATAATAGATATAGATGAGAATGATGTTTCCCAACTTAAAGGGCCAGTAAATATCTTTAACACAATTCTAGAAGAAAACTTCCCTAACCAAAAGAAGAAATGCCCATGAATATACAAGAAGCCTAAAAACCTTCAAACAGGCTGGATCAGAAAAGAAATTCTCCTGTTATATAATAGTCAAAACACCAAATACACAAAACAAAGAAAGAATATTAAAAGCAGTAAGAGAAAAAAAACAAGTAACATATAAAATCAGACCTATCAGAATTACACGAGACTTCTCAACAGAGACTATGAAAGTTACAAGATCCTGGGAAGATGTGATACAGACACTAAGAGAACACAGATGCCAGCCCAGGCTACTATATCCAGGAAAATGCACAATTGACATAAATAGGGAAACCAAGATATTCTATGACAAAACCAAATTCACATAATATCTTTCCAAAAATACAGCCTTATAAAGGATAATGAATAGAAAACACCAACACAAGGAGGGGAAACAGCCTAGAAAAAGCAAGAAAGTATTTTTCCTGCAACAAACCAAAAAGAAGAGAGACACACAAACATAATTATACATTTAACAACAAAAGTAATATGAAATAATCACTATTCCTTAATATCTCTTAACATCAATGGACTCAATTTTGCAATTAAAAGACAGACTAACAGACTGGATATGTAAAGAATGTTTTGCTGTATACAGAAAACATATATCAGTGTCAAAGACAGACACTACATAAGAGTAAAAATGGTCCCAAGGAATAAGCTGGAGTAGATTTCTAATATCAAATAAAATTGACTTTCAGACAAAAGTTATCAAAAAAGATAAGGAAGGACACTTCATACTCACCTAAGGAAAAAATCTATGAGGATGAACTCTCAATTCTGAATATCTATGCTCCAAATGCAAAGGCACCCACATTCAAAAAAGAAACTTTATTAAAGCTCAAAGCATATATTGCAAAGCACAAAATAATAGAATAATAGTCAAAGATTTCAACACACCACTCTCATCAATAGACAGATCATGGAAACAGAAACTGAAGAGAAACACAGTGAAACTAACAGAAATTATGAACCAAATTGATTTAACAGACATCTATAGAACATTTCAAGCTAAAACAAAAGAATATACCTTTTTCTCAGCAACTCATGGTCAAAAACTGACCATATAATTGGTCCCAAAATAGGCATCAATAGATATAAGGAGATTGAAATAATTCCATGCATCCTATCAGATCACCATGGACTAAGGCTGGTATTCAATAACAAAAACAACAAGAACAACAGAAAGAAATGACAGAAAGACCATATACTCATGGAAGTTGAACAATGCTCTGTTCAAGGACAACTTGTTCAAGGAAGAAATAAAGAAATTTAAGACTTTTTAGAATTTAATGAAGATGAAGGCACAACTTTCCCAAATTTGTGGGATTCAATGAAAGCAGTGATAGGAGGAAAACTCATAGCCCTGAGTGCCTGCACAAAGAAATTGGAGAGAGCATATACTAACAGGTTGACAGCACACCTGAAAGCTCTAGAACAAAAATAAACAAATTCATCCAAGAATAGTAGGTGGCAGGAAATAGTCAAACTCAGAGCAGAAATCAATAAAGTAGAGACAAAAAGACCTGTACAAAGAATCAACAAAACCATGAACTGGTTCTTTGAGAAAACCAACAAGCTAAATAAACCCTTAGCCAGACTAACTAGAGGGCAGAAAGAGTATTCAAATTAACAGAATCAGAAATGAAAGGAGAGACATAACAACAGAATCTGAGGAAATTAAAAAAATTATCAGATCCTACTACAAAGACTATACTGAGCAAAACTGAAAAATGTGGAGAATATGGACAGATTTCTAGACAGATACCAGGTAACAAAGTTAAATCAGGATTAGATTAAACCAACTAAACAGTTTCATAACCCCTAACAAAATAGAAGCAGTCATTAAAAGACAAACAAACAAACAAACAAACAAACAGCATGACCAGGTGGGTTTAGTACAGAATTCTATAAGACCATCAAGAATAACTAATACCAATAGTGTCGCAAACTATTCACAAAATAGAAAAAGAAGGAACACTACCCAATTCCTTCTTTGAAACCATAATTATGCTAATACCTAAACCACACAAAGACCCTAGAAAGAAAGAGAATTTCAGACCAATTTCCCTCAAGAAAAGCGATGCGAAAATATTCAGTAAAATTCTCACAAATAAAACCAAAGAACACATCAAAATGATCATTCATTGTCTAAAAGTAGTCTTTATCCAAGGGAAGAAAGGATAGATCAACATACTGAAATCCATCAAAGTAATTCACTATATAAACAAACTCAAGGAAAAGAATCCACACGTTCATTTCATTAGATGCCCTTTCAGCTCCTTCAATCCTTTCTCTAATTCCATAATGGGAACCCCATTCTTAGTTCAATGGTTTGCTGCTAGAATTTGCCTCTGTAACTTACTGGCTTCAGCAATTTTTTCCTAGGTTTGGCGGAGATATATATATATATCCCTTCTCTGGATCAGTTGGTTGCTGTTTTGTCCTAAGACAATGACCTTTGCCCTACAGAAGCTTTGCAATTTTATGAGATCCCATTTGTCAATTCTGATTTAGAGCAAAAGCCATTGGTGTTTGCATCTATGACTCCTGATCTTTTTCCTAGCTTTTTTATATCCAGGGTTTTTATCTACCTTTGAAATTTCTTTCTTGTTTCTATTTTCACTTTTAAATCCTGGATGGTTTGTTCAATTCCTTTACCTTTTCGGTTGTGTTTTCCTATTATTCTTTAAGGGATTTTTGTGTTTCTTCTTTAAGGGCTTTTAATTTTTTACCTGTGTTGTAGTGTATTTCTTTAAAGGAGTTATTTTGTTCTTCTTAAAATTCCTCTATCTTCATCATGAGATGTTGACCCATCCAGCGGGTCCAGTTATTCAGGGTCCCGAAGAGACTTTCTACCTGTGGGTCAATGGGGGTGAAGAGAAGAAGGAGACCAAGCAAAGTTCCGTTGTCAAGGTCTCGTTTATTGGGCTGACCCAATAAACAGCTTTAAAGCTTTCAGATAAGGGGAGGGACCTTTGTGAAACACAAAGGAAGGAGGGACGAGGGTACCCTGATAGCAGGAGGTGAAGAGGTTATGCAGTGGAGGCACCGGGTGTTTGCTCAGGAAGAAGACACCTGGTATTTGCTCAGGCTGAAAGCATTCCATGATTGTTATCTTCCTGTGCTGTAAATTCATGGGAGAGGCTTTTGTCCAACAATCTCAAGACTTTATGGCAGTCATCTTAGGGGTGAGTATCTGTGGCCATGCAGCCAAGAGTCACCTAGCCACTTTGAGCCATACAGTCACAAAGCGGCCAGGCCCAAATCCAATACGGCTCCCTACAAGATGTGATTTTAAATCCAAATCTTGCTTTTCTAGTATGTTTAGATATCAAATATTTGCTTTGGTGGGAGAACTGGACTCTGATGATGCCAAGTAATCTTGTTTTCTATTGCTTAGGTTCCAGTGATTACCATTCTCCATCTGGTTGTCTCTGGTGTTAGCTTGTCTTTCTATCTCTGACTGTGGCTTGACCTTCCTGTAAGCCTATGTGTCAGCACTCCTGTTTTCTTTCAGCTGGATCTGGGAACAGAGAGCTGTTCCTAGGTTTGTGTGTCCTGAAGTCTTCAAGTGGGTCATTTGGAGAAGAGTGACCTTACCTCTGCTCTCAGATGTGTCATGGTTCCAGGCAACTGGCTTTTATCTCTGGACTCAGACAGAAACTGTGAGTTTTGTGCCCCTAATTGCTCCTAGCTTCCTGTGCCCAAACGGTACAGGGGACACTAAGCAGCTTCCTCTTGGGCCAGGAATGTGAGCAGAAGTCGTGGTCTCCCCTGAGCTCTCAGGATTGTCTGCGCTTCTGTGAGACCAGTTCTCTCCCCCACAGGATTTGTGTACTGAGCACTGTGGGACTGGTCTTTTCATTCCTTCTTAGAAGGGAGAACAAAATACTCAGCGGAGGAATTACAGGGACAATTAGTGGAGCAGGGATTGAAGAAAGGGTCATCCCGAGACTGCCCCACCTAGGGATCTGTCCCATGTGCAGCCACCAAGCCAAGCCACTACTGGAAGTGCTTGCTCACAGGAGACTGATATGGGTATCCCCTGAGAGGTTCTGCCAGAGCCCTACTGATACTGGTGATAATGCCGACAGCTAACCATTGGACTGAACAAGTGGACCCCATGGTGAAATTAGAGAAAAGTCTGACCAACCTGAAGAGGTCTGCAACACCATAGGAAGAACAACAATATCAACCAAACAGATTCCACCAGAGCTTTCAGTGACTAACCCACCAACCAATGAGTACACATGGAGGGACCTATGACTCCAACCACATGTAGCAGAGGGTTGCATTGTCCAGCATCAAGAGGAGGAAAAGCCCTTGGCCCTGTAAAAGCTCATTTCCCTAATGTAGGATAGTGCCAGGGTATTGAGGTGGGAGTGGGTGGGTAGGAGTTGGAGCATCCTCATAGAAGCAATGAGAGGAGGTATGGGAGAGGGTGGAAAGAGGATTATTTGAAATGTAAATACATAAAATAGCCAAGAAAAATAAAATTTTAAAAAGGTCACATATAAGTAGGAATTTTATATAAATCTTTCCAATTATTATTCAAAACAGATACATGAATTCTTGCTTAAGAAAGAGTTTGTCAGAGCATAAATTTGAATGTCATTTTTCTACTTCAGAGTAATAGTATCCTTTATAATAAGGAATATTATGAACAAAATCTGAAATAGTCTTGAATATGCCTCTACAAATGTTTTAGTATCACATGTTAAAATGTTGACCTCACACAGAGAAACTAAAACATTTATTTACTGGTATCATTTGTAATTTATATTCTCCTATAGATATGAATGTACTTTTTTCAAGCAAGGCAGGGTTAGGAGAGAGATCATTTAAAGTAGTGCTTGTGTTAAGGATGTGGATCTGATTTCATCCACGGGATCCATGTAGTAATGCTTGGCACAGTGGTACCAACTTGTAACCCTAGCCTTGGGTTTGTGGTGTGTGGATCTCTGGAACCCATTATCTAGCACTGTATCCTAGTTGATGTGCTCTGAGCCACTGAGAGATCCTGTCACTGAGTGTGCCACATGAGGGTCTCTTCTGACGTTTACAATATATGCACATGTGTACATCCACCTTCATACACATTGATGAGTGTATACATACATATAAACATTAAAGTTTTTAAAGTGCAAAAGGGAAAATAAATGTTATAGATGCATACCTAATTAAATTCGTGAATACATATTAAATATATTAACAAAGGGAGATGTAAGACTTCTAGTTAGTAAGGTACTGAGTTTTTAATGATAGTGATGATGGCATTTGCAGGATTGCTTTTTGGTCTATTCTATTGCCTGTATTATGTTGAGACAGTTCCATGTATTCTTTGACTCTCTGGGACTTTTATCTTGAAGGAAGGTTGGATTTTGTCAGAGCTCTTTTCCTTAGTGAGTGAAAAGTATATGCCTTTAGTATATGAATGTCGTGGATTTCATTTACTAATTTAAGGATGTTGAGCCATCCTGTATCTCTGCATAACATTCAGGCATCTCCACAGTCAGAATCCTACACACTTTCAGCAGTCCATCTCTACCTCAGCAGCAATTTACTTCCCTTTAATACTGTTGGGTGGCCATGGAGCATCTTCGATCTTCGAGTTTTCCCATTCCCTGCCATGTGACCTTTTATTTTAATCTGTGGCTATCGGCCTCCTCTTTCCTCCTGGAGGGAATGGATCCATTTGAAGTAACTGTTTCCTTACCAACAACATGTGATCCACCCCAAAAAAACTCCTGGGTTTATACTATCTGATAGTTTGCATTCCATTCAAATTACCTGCAGGGGGTGGTAGCTCACACTTTCAATCTCAGCACTCCACAGGCAGGCAGATTTCTACCAGCTTGGTATATTTAGTGAGTTGGTTAAAAAACAAAAGCAAAAACAGAATATTCCAGAATGCAGGAGATTAGATAGATAGATAGATAGATAGATAGATAGATAGATAGATAGACAGATAGATGATAGATAGAGATTAGATATACATATAGATAGATAGATAGATAGATAGATAGATAGATAGATAGATAGATAGATAGATAGATAAATAGATAGATAAATAGATAGATAGGTATTTTTTTTGGAGAAAGGTAAGAACCTCAGGTAGTCCTGGCAGTAACCATTAAACACAGCCAGAGGATAAGAGAGGTTGCATCAAAGGGACAGGAGAGTGCACAGCTGAAGAAAGCCTGCTCACAGAAGTTGTAGATTCTGGTCATCAGAGACTTCCAGGGAGATCTCAAGTTTTCAGAAGCACAGCCAGGGAGTCCACATCACTAAGGAACGATAGTATCTAATTTAGGAGTAGTCACTTGCCACCTCTCCCTTCAGACTTTACTGCCTCTTTCTATCAGGCACTGAGGGAAGGCAAGAAGCCAAAGTCAGCTAAAAACATTTTGTACCACAGCTTTCTATGTCCCAAAAGCAACAGAACCCTCAGCTGCTTCACACATCTATTTAGCCAACATACACTAAATAGAATGGCAATTAACTCCTGCAAAGCCATTAAGTGTTGTTAATTTGGTAAAAAGCACTCCTTTCTGTTGAGCTGAATATCATGGTCTTGTAAACATCAGTCACTCTAGAGCCTGAGGGCAAAACTAAAAGCAAACAAAACCCAAACTTAAACTTTTTTCCTTTCAGCAAAACCAATTTATACTCTTTGTTCCTTATTTAGACAAGAGGGAAACTGGAAGTTAGTGTGGACTCTTCCAGCTTCTCTCTTGTTTATCAGTTCCAATTTTGCAACTTCTCTAACTCCTCCCTTATCTCTGGTGTTTTGTCACACCATATTCCATCCAGGATGCCCACTCCATAGGGAGGTCTCCCCAGTGCTATCTGGCTAGCACATCCATTGCTCCTTTATTTTTACTTCTAAACAAGTTATCAAGTCTCATTGAACAATTCTAATTATGACAAAATGATAGACTTTTCTCTTTTTTCTTTTTCTTTTTCTTTCTTTCTTTCTTTTCTTTTCTTTTTTTTTTTTTTTTTTTTTTTTTTGAATCTAGTACACCTTCTTCTGCTTATCCTGAGTTTTCAATGTGCCAGACACTTTCAGAGTTTACCAGAAAAGTATAAAACTTTTGCCTGGTGGCTTTAAAGATCCATACCACAAAATATGCTAATCTTACGATGAGTATCTTTAACAGTGTAGTAGAAATCAGTGATGCCCAGTGTAAACTAGGAGATTAAAAATTCAGGACAAACAAATTCATGTAAACAACATTGTCCACCTTGTCATTCATGAGCAAACTGTGAACACATGTGAGCACACACTCTCACAAAGTAAATAAGATAACAGTAAATTTCTGAAATAAAGGATATGTCAGAAACAGTATTGCCTCAGAGGGAAAAAAGGCTTCTTTTTAATCAAAAGCTTAAGAACAGTTTTAAGAAACAAATGAGAATTCTCCATTTAGAAGTTTCTCTATAGTTCTTTCTCTTTGAGTTGATACTGACATTGTCTAGGACTTCTATACTGTAAAAATCTTCCGGACAGCAATGAACTAACCCTTTCATTCATGGAACTTCTTGACAGCCTGTAGTGTTAGAAAAACTTCAGTTAATCTTATTTTAACTTGGCTGAAATATATTGCAAGCACCAATATGAGGCAGATGGAAATCTTTTTATTTTTCTATATTTTTTTCCTGGACTAGAGACACAGTTTTGTTGTAGAGTGCCTAGCAAATGTGAAGACCTGGTTATACATAATAACAACAGAGAGGTGTGTGCCGGGGCGGGGAGGGGGGTAGTTTTGTTTTGTGAAAACTGTTTCTCTGTAGAGCCCTGACGGTCCTAGAAATCATAGACCAGGATAGTCTGCCACTCACAGATATGCTTGCTTCTGCCTCACTGAATGCTGGGATTTAAGGTGTGTACCACCACAACCCAGAAATACAATTGTATTTTAAAAAAATTGTATGTTTTATTTTTTTGCATTTCAAATGTTATCCCCTTTCCAGCTTTCCCTTCCGGAAATCTCCTACCCCATCTCCCCTCTCACTGCTTCTGTGAGGTTGCACCCGCACCCACCCACCCACTCCCATCTCTCTACCCTGGCATTCCCCTACACTGGAGCATCGCGTCCTCCCAGGACCAAGGGCTTCTCTTCCAATTGATCCCTGAGGGCCATACTCTGCTACATATGAGGCTGAACGCATGGGTCGCTCCATGTGTACTCTTTGGCTGGTGGTTAAGTCCCTGGGAGCTCTGGGGCATTGGGTTGGTTGATATTATTGTTCTTTCTATGTGGTTGTAAACCTCTTCAGCTCCTTCAGTACTTTAATTCCTCCATTGGGGTCCCCTTGTTCAGTCCAGTGGTTGGCTGTGAGCATCTGCCTCTGTATTTGTCAGGCTCTGGCAGAACCTCTCAGGAGACAGCTGTATGAAGCTCCTGTCAGCACGCACTACTTGGCATCTGCAATATTGTCTGGGTTTGGTGGCTGTATATGGAATGGATCCCCAGGTGGGGCAGTGTCTGGAGGTCCACACTTTGTCTCTGTATTTCCTTTAGACAGGAGCAATTCTGGGTTAAAAATTTGGAGATGAGTGGGTAGAACCATCTCCCATCCGGGGGCCTTGCCTAATCTCTGGATATGGTCTCTACAGATTCTCCCTCCCCTTTCAACTACCAACTTTCCTTTTATAGTAATCAATAAACGTTTCTCATGTTCACTGGAAAGGAAACTACAGACCTGGTCATATCTCAGTATATACTCAAAACTTGGGCTAAAATGTTTTGTTTTTATTTTTGTTTTTTTGCCTTCTATTATTTTTACTCTGAGAGTTGCCATTACCTACTCTCCAGGAGAAACTTATTTAAATGAGTTTTTTTTAGGAAAATCTAACTGCAACACGTACCACTATTCTTGTGTTTGTTATTAAGCTTCATTTTATATCACATCCTGAAAATCTGTTCTACCAAAGTAGGAACCCTGTGCCTTTTACCCAGGGATGGCATTCTTGGAGCATTCTGCTCATCTGTGTGGACTTAGATTGCTTTGGTACTATGATTAGACACCAGCTCTATTGCCAAGATCTTTCCTGAATTTTCTCTACAGTCATTTTTTTTCAAAGTTTTTTTTTTCTCATCAGCCATGAATTTCTGACAAACCCTAAAGTTGCTGCTGCTGTGGGTAATTCTCTGGATTTAATTGACTCACTGGGCAGCAGTGGTATCATATCAACGAGGCAAGCCAGAACCAACTTTCTTCCCTCCGTTGCCATGCTTTACCATCTCACTCTTTAAAAAGCGAGTTCACACTATTGCCTTTGCTTCTCCCTCCACTGAAGAGAGGTTGGGTTTAACTTGATTTTGAAGGACTGGCTACATTCAGTTATTTGAACTAGAAATAGCTTTTCCTCGATGAAATTGGTAAACCTTTAGTCTTCTCTTTCCTTCTAAAATGCCCTTTCATCTCCTTCTACCAAGTTCCTCCTGTAAGGATTTATTTGAGTGTACACTTACACACACACACACACACACACACACACACACACACACATATATATATTCATATTCATGAACAGTGGTCAAAGAGGTTCCAAAAGAAATATCAGGTGTCTTGGAACTGAAGTTATCGGCCTTTGTTGGGGATGAAAAACAGGTCCTTTTTAGGACAATAAGTTCTATAAACAGTTGAGCTTTCCCTGGAGCCTTCTGCTGTACTCATATTAGATCATTTACTGTCATCCCAAACTCTTTTCTTCTTCATCGTCTAACTATAGGCAACCCATTAGTAAACTAATGACAGTACTGTGGCTTGAATAAAGGGATTGGCATAAAATATATACAGCATATACTCTTTTTTATTTTTTTACAGTATATACTGTAGATGATTAGAGATGATTATGAAGTTAGGTATAATAAAATGGCAACTGTTTGTTTCAAGGACTGCAGTCAAATACACACACTTTGAAAGTTAGAGTCGTGGCATCGGCATGTGCCTTTATGCACTTGTATGTCAGTGACTAGAAGACATATTTCCATTAATAATATTATGTCTCTTCTTTCTATTCCATTAACAACTCTTAAGCTTAAGGACTGTAACAGTAGTGTGTTATTTAACGGTTACTTACAAGAATTTTCATCCATGTTCCAAAGTTATTGTGGCATTTACAAAGACTTCCACAGAACTAAGGACTAATTTATGGTCCTGACATTTCCACTTCCCTTTAAATACTCCTGTGACTACTTAGTCACATACAGAATTTTAACTGCATTTAAAAAAAAAAACTCTAGCACTTTGCTGTTTAAGTGATTTTATAGTCTGCTACTTTTAAATACATGGTGACATTATACCAAAAAGGTAGGAATTAATACAGAACTCCTTAGACACTCAAAGAAATTTTTTAGTATAGAAGATCAACTCTTTTTACCAATGATTCACTTTTTCTCTGTTCTTTGTTGTTCTGCCCCTGAGACTTGTACTTTGTAATGACTTTGATCAACAGCTGAACTCACTTGAACCTTGTAATACTTGAAGTTTACCCAGGATGTTCTGTATACATATGCTTTGCTTTGAATAAAGATTGGGGTTTATGTTCAGGCATAAGAATTGTCTCTAAGCCCACCCTGGATAAATACCATATTTGATATGAAGCCTATTTTGTCTACCTTACCATCATTTTGATACTCCCTTTCTATGATAGTCAAAGTTCAAGAAGGATCAACTAGTGTCCATTGTGTCATCAGGATTTTTTTTACGACTTTAAAATGTTACATTTTACTCATCCTCTGAAATTACCTTAAATATTTCTATAACATGAATTTTCTGTAGTGTTTGTCCATAATAATCATTGTGGTTTTGAATGAACAAAAATAGAAACTAATAACTAAAATAATTTATATTGCCCACTGTATATTCTATACAATCCAAAGTCTTATGTTTATTTGAAAGCCATGAACCATTTTGTTTTTGTACTGCCTCATTCTTTTTCCTTTTTCTAACAAATATGTACTGTAGCATGTGCATTCCCACCATTCCCACAGTAGCATATGTCAGACACTGCTACAGTGAACATGCTTCTTCATCCTAGGCACAGAGGAAGTTACTTTGCAGGTTCTTTTGTAGATGAGGATACATCATGCAAACATATATAGCTGAACAATATAACTGAACATGGTAACAAAATTAATACTGGGTCTTTGTTTCTAAAGAGGTATTTATATTTCTCACTCCCCCATACACACCTGACAACTAGAAATTAACTTTTTCTGTAATTTTAAGGTAGTTCAACTCGATCCATTCCAGCCGTAAAACTAAATTTAATCTAAAGAACAAAAGACAACATAAAGATTCTGGTCTCTAAAATGGTGAGATATATGGGTTTTGTAAGAAAAACAATAGCAACAGAAACAACATTAGTACCGCTGTGCTGCCATTCTAGGGATATGGCAGAATACATAGATAAATGATAGGTAGATGGGAAAATGCTTAGATGAGTAGATAGATGATAGGAAGAGAGATCTATTAGAAAGATATATGATAGATGATAGATAGATAGATGGATTATTGGTACATAGATGATAAAAACATAGTAACTCAAAGCCTGACCTAAAGTAACTTATTTCTTCCAACAAAGCTTCATCTCCTCAAGGTTCCTTCTCAAACAGTTCTATTAGCTGAGGGGCAAGCTTTCAAACACAGAAACCAGCTGGGGACATGTCCTATGCAAGCTGCTATCATCTTCTGATGAAGTAAGATCACAGTGACAGCCATAAGCCACAGGATTGAGTGATGTCTGTGTCATCTTGCTGTCTGAAAGCTCACTAAGCCTATCCTTCCATCCAGTCAACAGCCTAAATAGGAGGTGGGTAAAGAACTACTATGAGACAATGTTCATTGTTACAATAAAGCCTTTTATCTCCTGCGAGGAGATAATTCAACTCTGACTAGATACCATCGGCTGCGGGACTATTATGTAAATCATCATAACATCAGTTATTAGATTCAAAGAAACGCCCCAGTTGATTTCATTTTAAAAATTACACACCCATGCAAACACACACCCATGCGTGTGTGCACACACACACATTCACACACACAGACACACACACAGTATACACATAGTATACTCTATACAAAACAGTTACAATAGGTAGGAGTGTAAAATCCTACAAATGTGGTGTGACTTCTCTTGCCGCACTTATAATAAATTTGTAGGGAAGTGCATCCAGGTATACACCAATTTTTCTTTACTCTTCGGTAAGGCAGAGATATCAGAATGTCCACGATGAAAGTGGAATCCACCAGACATAAAGACGATAGAGCATGTTCCATCATGGCGATGCACCAATAGTAGAAAAGTGTTACTGTTATTAACAAATTTCTGTCTTTTCCTCTGGTAAAATATTGATTTAGCTGACAGAACCCCCTTCCTATCTTCATCAGGAAGGACAGAATCCTTATGTGAGCTACATGATCTATAGAGAGAGACGACAAGCAAATGTGAAAAGCTGCTTCTGCTTGGAGAGTTAAAGAGTGTGTTCTACAGATTAACCTGGCTTGTGCTCAAAATCCAATGTCCCTGCTGGGCTTCTCAAGCAGACATTAGTTTCAGAAATAATGACAGAAGTTGGCTTTTGTATTCCAGCCTTGGACATTTATTCATATAATTGATGAAAATGGACAATGAGGTCTACAATATTTTAGATAGTTTCCTTCCCCTGTACACGAAGGTTTCCAATTCATTTTTCATGATTCATGTACATAAATTCTTAGAATGTTGGGATTATGTTGCAATATATAAAATATAGGTTCTTGCCCTCAAAGCCAATTTAGAATTTGGAGAAGAAATGTATGGGTGAAAATTTACACAAGGGATTATTTTAGAAAATAAAATTAATTATAGCCATTTACCCAGAAGAAGGAGCCTAGATAATGAACTGCAAGTTGTTTAATTAGCACCTATTAGTCACCTGTCATAGATTATTGGATAAGTACAGTGAGGATAAAATTGCTTGGCCTCAGGCCTGAATGAATTATACTTATCGATGCATACCTTAAATGGTGGGAGACATGTGCTCCTAAAAGATGCTGCTAATACTTGTGCTAATGCATCTGGGAAAGTGGAGTCACTCCCTGAATTCTGGAGAATGCTACTCAAAGCTCCTCTTCTTTTCATTATGACACGTGCTCTACCACCGTGCCGCCTAACAGAAATGCATACTGAACCAGAGCCCTCTATGCTCTCTACAGTCTATACACATAGTTTGTGAGATATGACTTACAAAATGAATCCTGATTTCAGTTATGAGACATCAGCTCTAGTTCCTTACATCCGCATGCATCCAAATAGCATTTACCTTCTGAGCAACCAGAAGAGGGATTTGGATTGTTTCCTATTTTGTGCTCTTATGTAGCACCCTTTAATGTTTGCTTCCCACATGGCATTCATAATAATGTTAAAAGCGTTTTAAACATTTAAACAGCATTTAATATCTCTAATATCGTTCATAGCCATATGGCACTTCCTTATATGAAACTGCTCACATCTTTCAACATAACTGTGGACTCCTTCATAGAACCTCCTTGGTCACTCCATCCTCATTACTCTATCTATCATCTCTCTGCATTTATTGCTCTCAAAAATTCTATTTCTGAATTTTCTTTATGTGTAACCATGTGTATTTGCCACTTGAAAGCAGGTGTCTGTCAGCCACGTGAGTGGTTATATCCACAGCAGAGATATAAAAAGAAATTTAACACAGAACAAGACAGCAAATGTAAACTATAAGAAATCAGAGTACATATATATATATTGAATAAGAGAGAAGCTAGATGTCAACTTATTCTGGGGATGGATATATATTTAAAGAATGAAAAAAACATTAAAATTTAGACTTAAATAGTCAAATTTAAACAAACTATTTCAGGATGCATTGTGTTGACAACTTCTAAAATCATTGATGTTCATCTGTAACTTATACTTTACTACAGAGCGTCCCTTAGGAAGAAAAGAAGTTTAATAAAATAAGATTTGCTGTCATAAACTAAATAAATTGTCTGAAATAGTAATTACGCATAGGAAATAAAATAAAATTTCACTTCATAAAAGTAAATATAAATTTTGTAACTATTGCATAAGATGTACTTGCTAAAATACATTATAAATATCTATTTATGGACAATTTAGTTGTTAATTTATGATATTTCCATTTAATTGATTGTCTCAAATTTTCTTCAAAAATCTTGTTATATACATGTTTATAATTTGTCTTTCCTGTGGAATCTATTTTTTAACACAATACTAAGGAAATGTAACTCATTTGTAAAGTATTTTTCTTTTCTTTTATCATTTATTTTTTTCTTTTTACACTTCACATTTTATTCCAGGTGTCCTTGACCTAGATCCTTAGCAATCAGTTCTCACAGACCCTGCCCTGGAAAGGTAGTATGCAAGCGTCTGGCTTGCCACTCCTTTCTTTTTACATCCAAAATCATTTTCAGAAACATTTTCATCTTAAAGAAAACTTTGAGGTAGGGAGAACAGGTTTCAGCTGATGCAGGGAGGAAAAGACTCCAATTAAATACAAACAAGGAGGTCAATACAGGAGGAGGAGTGGTGAGCGACAGGTAACGGGAAGGCTGCTTGATGATGTTCAAGGAATCATATTATTTTATATTTTACTCCAAGTCATGCCTATATATATATATATACACATATATATATACATATATCATATGTATCTTAAAAGAAGTTAAGTCCCTGGGCTGACAATGTTCTACTCAAGAACCATAGACTAACAGAACCCCCGGTAGCAGGTACAAGAAACCTCCTTTGGCATGATTGATCAGGTAAGAACATGTGCCTCCCAAAGCAATGTAGATTATTTCTGTAGTACTTGGTTGACTCTCAGGGGTTGAAGGTGGGCCCCTATTGCTGAAGATGTCATGTACTTACATGTGTGGGAACCTGGGTTCAGTGGGCACTGCAAACCAGAGGACAGTAAGAGCAAGTTTTCTACTCCTGATTGATAAGGAGTCAGAAAACAGAATTTCCAATTGTTTCTGGAGTCATACACCTGTGCTATATGATTTTAACTGGGAATATGTGAATAAATATCTATTTATTCTACATAGAACACAGACAACAGACTAAAGGAATTATTTCACCCAAGACAGTTTAGGGAATAACTGAATTTATTAGGGGTGGCCTACAGGAGTGTGGAGGAGCAGACTCTTAAGGGTATGGGTGAGTGATTCAAAGTCAGCTTCATCACTGAAATAAAGTCTAGGACCACCTCAGTGTGTGTGAGAACCCACATCCTGACTCTCTATGTACAGCTTACAGGCCTTTCAACAGGAGTCAACCAGTTCCAGCAGTTGGACTCCTTTGATAACCTTGAAGTGAGGCCTTGTAGTTCTTGCAAGTTTAATTTACTGAGTTAGTCTGGTAAGTTAAATTTACTCACTGAACATTAAAAATATCCCTCCTTCCTTCAGTAGAAACTGTTCCAATTCAGAAGAATTTCAAACACAACAGTTTGTAATCCCAGTATTTAAGAGGCTGATGCATTGGGACTGCAGTGAGTGATCCACTAGCCTGAAAGGTAACCAGTGCAGTACCGCCACAGCCAGAGATACATAGAACAATCCCATAATATCTCAGCAGGCTACACACCAAGGAAGCTGGAAAGACTGCTCAATGGTTTAGCACACTTGGTGCTTCTCCAGAGGATTTGAGTTTGGTTCCCATTATCCCTATGATGGCTCAAAACTATCTGTAACAGAGGATGCGATGTCCTTTTCTGCCCTCCATAACACTTCCTGCAAAGTGTAGACATTCTTACTGACAATTATCCCATCCATTATTAACTCAGCTTAAGTTCCATTATAGTAATGAATGTAACTTGTACAAAATGGTAATGTTTGAGAACTAATAGGGAAATATGACATTCTCTTTACATGTTCCTGAGTTAGTTTAAGGAGGATACAAATGTGAGAAGTGCATATAGAGGGAAGAATCCAAGTTAGTGTGATATCCAGCATTATTGAAGAAAGAAGAAAATTTAAAAATCCAGGAAACAATGCAGCAGGCATTTGAATATTGCGTAAATTAATGGACCAACCTATAAATTAAAAATGAAAAATGATCATCAAACTTTCAGAGGGTCAGCAGCTCTTGGATCTGACAAAGTTGATGAATCTCTCCCCAGGAATATCATACACAAATGCTTATTATTGAAAACTTCCAGTGTGTAATTGTACAAGTTCTCTGGCTTCTGTGAAGTCATCAGAGAAGGTATGTTAGGTCACAGAGCAAGAATCCTCTTTTGAAAAGGGCTGAGTGAAAGTGAGTCAGTTCCTTAAGAAGAATAATGTCTCCCTCTCTGCAAATGGGAAGTAATTGGGGTTTCATAGGAGCTATAAATCAATCATGGGAGTATGAAAATTCACCATAGGAAGGAAGTATTAAATAAATCTAAATATAAAAGACTGTAACATACGGATCACAAGAAAGGAAGAAAGGAAATGGAACTAAATTAACTAAGAGATGAGATACATGCTAGACAAGAACTTTGCTAAGGTAGAGAACTCAAAGATCAACACAAGCACATTTGACCACAAAATAAATTACTCTATATATTGAAAATAAAAAAAAAAAAGGCTTTCAAACTTTTAGAGTCAGGGGCTCTCTGAAAGTATGCATATCATACAGACACGGAAGAGTCAAGGAAATAAGATCACATGTTTGGCCTGGGCCTGAGGTTGATGTGTAAGGGAAGATAATATTTTTATTTAATTATTTGTAATTTTCTGATCAGGTTGCACTATGTGAACTAGCTTGAATGCAAAATGTCTAAGTTACGTCTCTTACTCATGTAAATGCTAGCATGACAGGCATGCAGCAGGTCTCCCATAGTGTTGCTAAGCTAGTCTTCTACATTGGCATCAACATACTGGCATTTAGACAAAAATAGAAAAGCCATGTTCCAACAAAGAGGAAGCCCAACTGAAACTGAATGTTACTTCTTAACTGCGCAGCACCGATCTGTATTTCAAACACAATTTTCATCATTATTCCTTAGTTGTTGGGAGATGGGACTGAAGAAGTATTCTCTTTTCATTTGGAATATAATGTGTTTGTGTGTGTGTGTGTGTGTGTGTGTGTGTGTGTGTGTGTGTCTGTCTGTCTGTCTGTCTTTCTGTCTGTCTGTCTCAGGGTTTCATTGCTGTGAACAGACACCATGATGACTGAGGCATCTCTTATAAGAGAAAACATTTAATTGGGACTGACTTACAGGTTTAGAGGTTGAGTCCATCATCATCAAGGCAAAAGCATGGCAACATTTAGGCTGTCATGATGCAGGAGGAGCTGAGAGTTCTACATATTGTTGAACTCTGAAACAGGAGAAAACTGACTTCAGGAAGTGAGGAAGAAGTTCTCAAAGTCCATCTGCACAGTGACACCCTTCCTCCAACAAGTCTGCACCTACCCGTCAAAGCAACAGATCCTAGAAGTGCCACTCCCTGGGACAAGCATATTCAAACTACCACAATGTGTGTGCATGAGTGTGGATGCCTAGAGAGGCTAAAAGAAGGTGTTCTTATCTGCCACTGGGACAATAAATTCTCTCTTTTTTTATTCTGTGATTTTTTTCACTTGAAAATAACAGTATGTTGTCTTCAGATGGAATGGTGGATGCAAAGAAAATTACTATGGCTTACGAGGTTTTATAAAAAGAAATAAATGCTAAGACTTTGGTGAAATATTTCTCTGTCAATCAACAGCAATTTCTCTGCTAACATTTAGGATCTTGACTTTGCTTACATTTAACCTCTCCCAGCATTGGCCTGCCATAAAGAAGAAAAAAATGACTGAAATAATGAGCCAACCCACCCTAAACCTAACATATATTTGTGTCTATGCATTTCTATGTATGTGTGTATGTTTCTAAGAGGACAGAGTAGTCTTTGTGTAAAAACTAGCAGGAAACTTTCAGATGTCAGTTGCTATGGTGACTGTCTTTGTAAAAAAGTGAATTGCAGATTAAATAGCTTCATAAAACATACATACATGGTTAGCAGATAAACTACAGGTGCCCCGCAGCCACAGTAATTTAAACAAGGCCTTTAGAAACTTTTAAAAACTTCACTTATGAAAGGCACATCTAATAATAAACTCCCAGTCACTGCCCCATCGTCAGTTTAAGACCACACATTTCCCTCAGGGGAAAATCGTCCTTGCTAGATTCCACTGGAAATTAGAGTCAGAAAGCACAAAGGCTGTGCAGCAAAAGTTGTCATTGCCCTTCTCAAATTCAGAGAGCTCACAGCCTTGCACTTATGTCCCCAGGGCAGCGCCCGAACACTGTCCCTTTAGATTCCAGATGCCAGTAAGAAACTGAAAGACTATACTCACAGGCATTGAACACCTGGGCTAATTATATTCAATGCTCACATTTTAGGGGACAGAGGAGTGTGCATGTGTTATATGAGTGCCTTAAAACTCCTACGCACATTTTTAACTACTAATTGACGTCAAGCAGTCGAAGATGGAGAAAGGCAAAATTCTAGGAAATAGCAGTCAATAATTTTCTAGTGCCATGCTAGTTAAACTATCAGAACTGTCTTAGCTGCAATTATCTAGAAATGAAATAAAATGAGTCCTAGAGAAGGGAAAGAGTGTATTTAAGGTGGAGAACTCAAAGATCAACACAGTGAGCCTTTGAATACAGAAAACATCATATATATTGATAGTAAGAACATAGCTTTTAAATTTTTAAAGACTCAGAGGCTCCCCCATGCACATTGTTTGTGTTTCCATTCTTAGGCAATTTTTCCTTTCTTTAGTCCTAATTCAGCTCCATGGCATATGACATCTACTGCTAAGTCTGCTGCATTTTTTGGCAAATAAGCTTCCTTCTATAGAAATATTTCTCAGTTCACTGTTCAAGTGTGTGGTCCGATGCATTCTCATCAAACTTGAAAGTCATGGGCTGAAACCAAGAATCACTGCAAGCAGCAGCATTCATTTGAGTTTCCATAGGTCTAAATGTTGTCATTTCAACTCAATAAAATGAACCGACGTACGTATTTTTTCCTATTAGCTCATTTTTAAAATGTAATCAATAACAGCCAACACTCACCGTCTAATGACAGCCTCTGGTATATGTATTCCCTAATTTCCTATTTCTTGTGTGCCACAACTCTACCTTATAAGATTGTCATGAAGATTAAATGAGGATATAGATATGATAAACAATCTTTGCCTGTCTAATAATTTATAATCTCTAGCCAGAGTTTGTGAAGTCTTGCAGTTAAGCAAGAGAAACAGATAGATATGGAGACACTGCACATAGATGATCCTTTCAGGAATTCACTTTCCATCTATACCACCAGGATCAATACACTGACAGCCTTGAGCTGTCTTCTCCTGTGGGTTTTACTTCAGCTATAGAGAAGCCCCTTGCCCAAGGCTATGCCTGTAGGAGAAGCCTTCACATGGTAATAGAGCAAGGACAGGCCTGTCTATCCTATTCCAAGGCAGGAAGTTTAGATAGGCAGATACCTGACAGGATCCCCACAAATAGGCTGAGGGCTCATCAGTTCTGTTGGAGAATTTGACAAACCTCTGCTTAATTTTTAGTTTTCTCATGAATGATGGGCACTGATGTTGACTGAGCATCCTGTGTCTACACTGTGCATATGTAATCTGGAACACAGGCATCCCACGAAGTCTAGCAGCCATGGACTCAAAGTCCATGATGTATGTTTGAAAATTGCCACTCTAGCCAGTATCAGCATAGACAGTTCCGCCATGTGAGTGCATCTAAAATTCTTACTACCACAAACTAACTGATGATCAACTAACAGGTGAAAAACTAAGCAGAGCAATGAACCAACTGTGGAACATAGCATGTAGTTTGAAACATTTACTTCCTAGGTGTAAGTTATAAATAATAAAATACTTGTCAAATTATCTAGATCTTATGTCAATTTTAAGTTGAATCTTTGAAATAAATTAGAGCATGTCTCAATCAGGTTTCCTGTGAAAATGACAAAACTAACTTGGGACATAATTATGATTTCTTCTTCCAAAATGACCAAGTTATCATATACTAACCTTCACAAGTGACTCCCCTTTCAAGTTTAAATACTGCTAAATCGATATTGAACTACATTTTCCTTCTCATTTGTCCCCTAGATTGTATTTTAACATTAACATCACAATAGAAAACATTCCATTAAAAAGTCCTCTAGTTTTTATAATTTCAATCATTTTAGATATTCAAGCTTCTTAAAGACCACAAGTTCCTCTGAAATTGAAGTTTCTGTACAAGATCCAACTCTGAAAACTGTGGGTTCCTGTAAAATTGGAATAAGGTAAATAATCTCTAATTCTAAGAGAGAATATCCAGGGCAAATTCAAAGTAAAGCCAAACTCCTACAATACTAGAAGCTCATGTAAGGCATTTGGGACTCACTTTCTAGCCTATAGGCTCCAAAGAGTCTAGGCCTTGACAATACGAACACATGCAGCTTGTTTCAGAATTTCAAGATAAGTCAAATCTACTACTCTTGTTTCCTTGGTAGTGATCCCATGGTTCTGGGAATTGTAACTTCACTTGGGACTCTGCCCCTGCCCCATAGGGTCAAGAATCTATTTCTTACCATGACTGCTTCAGTGCTGGATTTCTAACTGAGCTTCAGAACAGAAGTAGGGGCCAGGGAAACCACTGTCCACGGACTGCTCAGCTTATTTTCTTTAATTGCAGGGATAGCACTCAGCAGTGTTACTACCCACAATGGGCTACCCTCCCCCTTCAAACACTGCTCATCAGTGTCACTACCCACAATGGGCTACCCTCCCCATTCAAACATTAGTCAAGAATGTACTGGACAGACCTGCCAATGTGTCAATATTATGTAGGTCTTTTCTCAATTTACTGAAAAAATAATTAGCCACCATAGGACATTTGTCTGAGTTATCAATCTAGTGAGCACAATTTTATTCTCAATAACTCCCTGGTATTATTTCATACTCAAGGAAATCTTCAACATTTTACCCACAGGCAAAATATTAACTTTTTTACAAATATTTTACTATTGAAATGATGTGTCAGGAGTAAGATCGATACAATGTTAAACTTTGTCACTTTATAAAAAATTGGGAACACAATTTATTTATCCTACTAATTTTGACATAGAATTTTTCCCAACAGCCATAATCCACTTATTCTTCATAAATGATTGTTATTAAGGTTATTTCAACAACTACTCTCCTACAACATTAGACATTTGCAAAGTAAAATCACTATTTGCATTTTCATATATTAGGATGTAATTACCTCCAGTTAAGCAAGAACACATAAAAAGAGCAGTCAAGTGTAAATTATAACTTTGAATAGTTGTATAGTAGTGATTATTTCCATTCCATCACCTTACATATACTACTATAATCAACATACTGATGAAGGTGTCTAATTGTTGTAATGAATCTTTCCAGCACAGTTATCCTTTTATATGAATTTGTTGTAGCCATCCTTTCAGAAAACCAACATGCTGAAAGGATTGTATAATCCTCCAGATAAAAGTAAGAAATCACATATCTGAGCTCTGATTTACTGTAACTATAAATGCTGTTTTATAAACCGAAATCTACGGTACTCAATAGTCAGTTTACAAAACACACACACACACACACACACACACACACACACACACACACACACACGCACACACGCACGCACGCATGCATACACACATAAGCGCGCACACACACACACACATATGATTTTTGGGTTATTTTTGTTTTGGTATTTTACTTTTGTGTTCACTGTTCAAAACAAATGTCCTTAATTGACTTGCAATGGTAGCAAATCGATTCTAGAATGTCAGGGATGTCAGAGAACAGATGGCTGTGTGGAAACCATTTCTCCCAGGAGTCATTCAAAGTTCCAGCTGTCCAGGGCTATGTGTAACTTGTGCTGTCCCTGTTCTCTTGGTTGGCAGCTTCTGTGATGAATGCATGTGCAGATCACCTCTTTCCTTTGCAAGTTCTGCCCCTTTACATATATTCTATGTTGAATTCAGGGTACTACATTAATTCAAGGAATGCTGATGGGTTAAAAGGTGAAGACAGGAAACAAACCCAATGTTTCAACTGATAATCGCACTGGTTTTCTGCCCATATGAAATAGCCTCTATTTTATTGCATAGAAGGAAATAAGAAACAACTTCATAAACTCCAACCAAGTACATTCAGAAGAGTGTGTGAAACTTCAAGTGGCCCTTGCTTGAAGAATAAGAAAATATTACAAAACATAAAAGCATTATCTGACAATTCCTGTGAGAAGTCATTGTGATTCTGTGAATATTGTTATCATATCAACATAATCACATGTTGCCCTGTACTAACACAAATTATACATAAAAACAGCAAAGCACAAGTGGGTTGTGAGTTAAGGATATAATTGACAATAGATATATTAAAATTAAGTAAATTACATATTTTATAATTGTAGTTTTCTGTATGCCACATGCTTGCATAGTCATCTTGGAAAAAATGTGTACATACAAAAATAAGTAAACTATCCAACAGATATCTGTATGAGGTGATAGCTTCACAGAGAATGGTCTTGGCTCTCACACTTGCTTAGGATTCTATTCTTTGGAATTTCATATATATATCTCCACTGAATAGTGTTCTTCTCTAAGACTATACTGTAAATACAGAACCCACACTGATGGCTTACTTATGTCTAATGAGCACTTCCAGCTAAAGTAATGTCAAAGGCTTCATCTCTTTTCTTAATCTTGTTTGTTTCAAAAGATGTAGAAGGGAAGGGAGATCTGGAAAGGTTGTTCAGTGTATAGGAGCACTTGTTGCTCCTGCAGAGACTCCTCATTCAAATAGTAACTCACAAGAGTCTATAGTTCCAGGCTCAGGAGATCTGATACTGTCTTGTGACTTCTAGTGACACCGCGTATTCATATAGTTCATACACATACATGTAGACAAATCTCTCGTATACATAAAATAAATAAAACTAACAATTTTAAAACGAAAATAAATGTGTGTCTTAGTGAATAATCTGTGCTTTCTGCCACACTCTTTCTTACAACACATTTCCTTTATTTCATGTTTTCTTTTTGTAGCTATGTTTCTGAATTACAAATCACTTAACTTACTATAACAGGTCTTCAAATGTTAAAAACACAAAGTAAGAAATGCTGTTATTCCTAATTACTGGTTAAGAGACTTCAGAGGTAAAACCAGAATAGCTACAATCTTCAAGGCCATCTAACTATGAACTTTACCTCAAAGTCAACCAAGCATACTTAACAAATCTGCTAGAACAGTAAACTGACAGTTATTAATCCATGACACTATATTATGTCCTTAAAAATATGAACTTTTTTCTTTAAAAAGATGGGAATTAAAATGAAATCTTTGCACAGGGCTATTTGGAGAAAAGTTGTAAAAATGACACGTCAAATAAGCTCTACATAGGAAATAATTTAAACTGCGATTTTGTTGAGGGCAAGAAAACATTGACTCTTTAATGCTTCCTATCTAGAAAGCACATAAGAAATATAAGTCAAATTCAAATAATAAAGCAAAAATGAGTGTGGCAAGTTCTGAATAGATTTAACTCAATCTCTGAGGGTTTTGCAAAAAGAAAAACATACTTTCTAGGGATAAAATTAAGAGTCCAATTGTGTTACTCACAATATAAGCCAGTTTTCTGATGAGAGACATGAGACATGAGACTGACTGTATGTGTCCTGTCCAGACTGCCAGGACACTTGCATAAGGTTATTACATAATGGCCATAGCAACATGTGTTTGATCATAGATTGGTCTAAACCACAAAGAGACCCTGAGTACATAAATATACATGCATGTACATATACACATACACACAAAAAACATAGAAAGACATACAAAGCATAAAATATACAAAAACACATATTACATATACATGCAAAAACACAACACACATATGTATATGCATGCACACATATACATAGGCATACATACTTGCATACCCCACAATACAAGTACATGAAAACACAGAACACACACACACACACACACACACACACACACACACACACACACCCCTTTGGTTCATAGCTACACACACACACGCACACACACACACACACACACACAGAGGTGTATTTGTGATTTCTTTCCAAAGTGGAAAATTGGTCAAGCCAGTGTCCATGGAGCATGGCTGTCTGTGTGCACCAACCTGACCACACTGATCTCAATTTCCAGTGACAGCATTTACAGTGCTGTTACTGTAACTATTATTACAGTTATAGTGTAGCATAACAGTTATGTATTATAACTGATTCTCAGTAGTTGATTACAGGCATATTTGATAGGAAAATGGAAATCAGTATTCTTGTTTTTAGCTTTTCTGGTTGAATTGAATTTGCCATGCTGTGACTTTTATGTCAAAATCACTTATTTAGCTCACATCGTAATCCTAGAGTTCTCAATTCTCTCTCTCTCTCTCTCTCTCTCTCTCTCTCTCTCTCTCTCTCTCTCTCTCTCTCTTTCCCCTCTCCCTCTCTCTCTCTCTCTCTCTCCTCATGTATGGACTAGATGTTATCTTTTAACATCTGCTTATATACCCTCTCGGAAAATAGGAAGGATGTTAAAATAAACTTATTTTCCGATCTAGTCTTAATTCTTTTCTCTACTGGTAGTCCTATTCAGGGAGCCTGGTGTGGTGCTTGGGTAACAACCATCTTGTACTGCTTAGGAGATGTCGAAATAGCTCTGCTGTAACCTATGCATTCTTGATACAGTGGCGTGGTTTGATTTCCTATAATTAGCATAAGATTTCTGGAATGATCTCTCAGAAATAGTGACAGATTCAGTAGTTGTGGTGAGCTCACTAAGTCTTGTATGTTTTTGGAGGAGAATCTTAGATAAAATATCTAGGTATAATTTATTCCTTTTTGTGGAAAATCACCAGTTCTGCTGAGGAATAACTGGGAAAATCCCTGAGGACAACTGATAGGAGTCCTGTACTGGTTCCACTACTATGTTTCTCCATGGACATGAATTAAATTTCATACTCATGAAACAGTTTTGGTAATCCATCAGCCCTGCCTGACACATTCACATTTTATGGAATACCAAAATTATCTCAGTTTCTAGAAATAGAAAACTTGAACTACAATATATTAAAGCATGTCTAAATTATTTTGATCTGTTGTTCATGAATTTGAAAACAATTTACCTACATTTGGAAGATACGATCTTTGCAAGCATCTCCAAGTTTCAAGACTCTCTGGTTTCCAATGAGACATAATAAGAGGCTGCTTCTTGGTGGTAGAACAAGGTTCACAGTGGCTGAAAATGACTGGGAAAAGAAGGGCTAGAGGTGGGAAAGTAGAGTAAGAGAAGAAGGACTTTAAAACTCAGGTATTCTGGAAGGAGGCAAGAGGAATGGAAGAGATGAGTCCCAGTGTTTTAAAGTGTTTTAAATATTTTTTATATCTCTACATTCTAGTTTCTGAATAAGTTGTAGTTTAAAATTTTAAGTGAAATTCAACTTTTTAATTTTTCTAAATTCTTATCATAGATAAACTTGGATTTTGCATGGACTATTCAAAGCTCTTAATGCCAATCAAAAAATGTCAGTTAGTGAATATAGTCTTGAATCCTTTTGTTCCTGGCCATGATACATACAGTCCATTTGGTTAATAACTGAGGTTTTCATGGTGACAATCAAGTTCTCAATGTCCATAATTAAAGTCCACACTACTTCAAATATTTCATAGTGAGTTCTTGGTGCCAGTGGTACCATGGATACTGTGTGTGTAAGGTGAGTGACACACTGTGGACATAATAAAGGGTAGAGGAGTTCTCCTTTTCAAAGAAAACCCTCAAATGCAAGCAAGTAATTATAGATTCTTGTCATTATGACCCTACATCATTCATGAGAAGCCAGAGTGGTGACACACATCAAAGATTATACAAAGGACTATTCAAAGAGGATGGAGGGGCATAGGCAGAACCATCTTACTGGCTATGAGAGCAGAACTCACTAACCATCATGTTGCTAGGAATCTGCCATGTTGGGATACTAGAGCTGAGGAAGAGGGGATCCAGTTTTGTGTCAGGAGCTGCAGTGTAAACCATGGAAGAAAATATCAGAGTCTGCTAAGTGTAAGAAATCCTGGCCATAATAAATAAAAGGTTTTGTTTTGAGAATAGAAGAATTACATCAGATGATGAGCTGGGCACTCAGTGTTTTATCAGGGCACAGTCATATATAATTACTTTATTGAAAGAAAAAAAAATGATTCTTGAGATTTTGGAGCCCCAGATGGGACAAACTGGGTTTCTTGGATAAGTACCGAGAAGTTGAGTTGGCAGGACCATGGCCTTTGAGATTTCTATCTTAACCTTTAATACTAATGGCACATGACTAGTTAGCTCATTTAAAGAAGAAAGACTACCTTCTAATGTTCAGGGAGATATAAACACATGTAATTTATATTATTGAAAATGTTCACAGGAATCTTGCAAAAGCATGAATTGAATTTAAAGGGTGGCATCAGCTTACAGAGGCAAAGTATTTCTATTTTAAGAAGCAGAATTTGAATCTATAACCTAGTATCCATCAAAATCCCAAACTACATAAAGACGGGACAGTGAGAGAAGGCGAGACCTGATACAAAGAAGTGCATTATCCCTTGAAAGGATATTAAAGGTGCTCATGGCAGCTACTCCCCAGCTTCATAGATTAGAAAAAAAAATACATGCAACTTAGACTGTATAATCTATAAAAATGCTAACAGCTAATTATTATAATTGATGTTTTACAAGAGAAGAAAAGGCTTCCAATTCCAAAGTTATTATGTATTTGGATAAAATGAACAATCTAAAGTATAATTCTTACTGAACTTGTGTTCAAGTGAGCATCAGACAGAGGCACAAGTGTTTGAGGAAGCTGTACACAAGGTTATGTTTCTAGAGTTGTATCTGTAGGTGTTTAAGCCTGGAAAGGTAACAGACATTGTGTCAATAAGAATTGGACTGGGTCCGTTTAATCAGGGGACAATTTCAACAAAGAGAAGAGATAGTGAGTACTCAAAAAAGAGAAAAGGGCAAACGCAGTTGGAATAAGCAAAAAGGTTGTGAAGAAGTCTTGGAGCTGCCCTGGTAACGTCTGTGTGTATGTGTGTATGTGTGTGGCGGGACTTGGACAGTGTGATTGCAGAGACACACTTATGAAATAAAGAGAGGGCACTGTTGATAAGTAAGATCCTGTGAGGAAGAATTTATACCTGATTCTGTATACCACATGGTAGTAAATACTGGCCAGGATCTTGGTTTAGCCCTAAACAGAGATTTAATTTTGTACTGAATGACGACTTCACATATATAAGGTTATTTTCTTTACTAAATAATGGCAGTTTGATTATCTTTCTATTATACACATTGTGTGTGTGCAGTGTGTGTGCAGTCTGTGTGACAATGTATTTGTGTTTGTACTTGTATGTATGCATGTGTGCACCCACTCAGACACACATTGAAGCTAAAGGCTGGTTTGGGGATATCTCTTTTTAACTCTCCACTTTACTTTTGAGTTGAACTAGGTTTAATTATTCGTAGTCAGGAATTCATTTACCACTAAAAGCAACATTATTAGAAAGTAAAAATTGATGCATTCATGGACAGCAATACTTGATAGCCCTGAAATTTTCAGTAGTTTGGGGCTGATATATGCTCATTTTCACCTGCTATGAGATGATTTTTACTATTACAAACTTTGGCATTCTGAGGCAAAACAATGAAAATGGGTGAAAACCTTGCAATTAAAGACATCATTATATTGTAAACAATCTAAGTTAAATGATATTTCAAAAGAAGAATTTTGGATTTTATTTTGAAAAGAACTTACTGCTGTGGCCTCTGATAAATACAGCTTTGCCAAACCTATTGTGTCTTCTGCATGACAAGTAAAATAACTTTCTCCACCTTTGAGGTGGAATTGAGACTTTGACCTATGTATAGTAAACTTCTTTGTCCATTGTATTTTTTCTCTAATAAGTTTGTGAGTATTAGGGAAACATCAGAATGGATCACTAAGGGTAGTATCATAAAATTCCTCTGCTTTGCTACTGATGGCAGAAGGATGACTGTGAAGAGAAAGAATTGCTATCAAGTATAGAAAGAATTCTGTGCCTTCAATAGTGTAATATAGAAATAACTTATGGAAAATGTATATGCATTCTTTTACCCAACAGAGTGTCCAGAGACCCTTACAATATATTCATGAATGTGGGAGCCGTATTGGATTTGGGCCTGGTTGCTTTGTCACTGTGTGGCCTTAGTCTTAGATTGTAGGATCAAAAGCCTCTCCCAGTAATTTACGGCACAAGAAGTTTGCATTCATGGAAAGTTTTCAGCCAGAACAAGACCCTTCTGGGTCTCCAGCAAGGTTTGACCCCTGCTGAGCCCTGCCCTTGCATGTGGAAGCTTTTTGTCCCCAACTGGGAACAGTCTGGCCAGGTACTTCTCACCTGAGTCAAAGAATTAGCCTTCCTGGTTATTTTCCTAATTTATTCAGGTCACATAGTCGGTCCTTTGTTACCTAAGTCTCAGCCAGGGTTCCCCACTGTGCTTGGCAGATACCTGCTAAGTGGTGTTCTTTGGATATATAGTTTGGTCAATAAAGAAACCAGACGCTCTCTTCCTCTTCTGGCTTGACTCAAATAACCTGCGTGTGTGTGTGTGTGTGTGTGTGTGTGTGTGTGTGTGTGTGTGTGTGTGTGTGTGTGTGTGTGTTTCTTTCATCCCACAGGCTTTCGCCCAATTCTCGGTACCGTGTCGGTGCAGGCGCCGACACATGAATTCACCAGACTCTTCCAAATAAGCTAGAAGAAACCGGAAGAGTTGTTATAAAGGGATCAATTTTCATCAAATTCAAATGTCTACATAAACAGGCTTCCAATGGCATTGGTTAGTGGTCTCTTGGCTGTGTTTCCTACTGAACCACTATACGCAATTTTCACCAGAATGTATCTGTTCCATTTACCAGGACAGAGCTGTTATCAAAAAGGAATCCTTAATTTTCCAAATGCAAATAGAATTATTGAAATTTAAATCATCTACTGCTACTCTAAATGCATTCCTAGGTGTTATTTTGATATTATTCAGTATGGTTACAGCTAGAATATACTTGTAATAAAACCAGATGTTTTAATAGCAGCTTTGTTTTCATGTTAAGGAGAGACAAAACTGTACCTTAATTTCATTTGTTCACTTGACAACATCGCTTGGCTCTGGATTAAGAACTGTACTATGTAATGCATCATTTTGCCCAAGAGAATTCTTAATGTATGTTTCAACGGTGTTTAAAAAGATATTCTACTGGTGAAGAAGTCACCATCATGTTTCTTATGAAATATCATGTATTAAGTCATAAAACACCACCACCACCCCCCCCAGTTTACTTTTTCTTACTGATCTTTAAGTTGTTCAATCTGCTTTCAAGAACTCCTCAATAAACCACACATGGAGATCCTAGCTACGGAAAAGGAACAAGATGAGCTAGGTAGCCCACACAGTGTGGTTATTGGAAGGTATCAGTAATAATTGCTTGAGTAACCCCATGGTAAGCCATGTGAGATTGCAACTCTTTCAGCTCAGTTTGCCAGTTCCTAAGTACATCATTAGCATTTGGGAGGAATTTTTAAAAGGATAATGATGAGAGAAAATAACCTTTCAAATGATGGCAGCTATAATTTTAAAAAATGATTCATTGGCAATGAAGCTTTCAAAAGCTGAGGTAGTATATATCGTGGGGAACACGAACTTCCATATTAGAAAGTTGTAAGAAAACATTTCCCAGGAATGTGGGCTCCACCTGACAGGGAACCCAAGTCATTACCGCCAGAGTGATCAATAACCACCACTAATGTGTGCAGCTGGCGACACAGACCTGATCAATAAAACCTGCCACATGCTTTTGTTTTAGGAAATGAAGCCTTTTAGTTCTTAATTAAGGGAGAGACCTCACATCCGTGATGATGTCTGCAATGAATATTACCACAGAGCACATGGGGAGGAATCTGAGTTTGCCATTAAAGGAACAAGATGAGCTAGGCAAGACGTGCAAGGCAGGGGGGAAGGCAAGGCCGCAAATTAAAAGACCTTGTTCCTGCTTCCTTATACTGTTACATTGTAAGCCCATACAAAGCATATTCTCTCAAAGAGAGAAAATGATGACTAGTAAGCATTAAAAGTTCAGGAAAAGAAAGCAAAGAGGATTTGATCAACAGGATTCTTGTTGCTTTTTTAAAAATGTTATGGAATATAGTATTTTTCTCACCTAATGTACCTATCTTCCCTCTTTCCTCACAGTTCCTCCCTACCTCCCATCCCATCCAGATCCACTCTCTTTGTATCATTAGACAAGAGAGAAAGACAGAGACAGAGACAGAGACAGAGAGAGAGAGAGAGAGAGAGAGAGAGAGAGAGAGAGAGAGAGAGAGAGAGAGAGATATTTCAGAGGGGTAATAATAAAATATAGTAAATAAGATTAAAAAAATAACTAACAAATCAGAATGGGACAAAACAATGAAACAAGGATAGAAGGCATAAGAAATAGATAAAAGCACATACCCACTTATTCTCACACTCAGGAATCCCATAAAAACATAAACTAGAAGACGTGACACCTGGGAGCGGGGGGGGGGGCAACTCTTCTGATCCTAGTGACCTGCCTGGAGCTATCTGAACACATAGACCTTGGGGGGCTTATGAGACGAGAACCTTCCGGTTTCTGACTGTGCCTGAAGATGACCTAGTCCCACACATTTCAGTACCAAAAGCCCATGGGGAAGATAGCTGGACTCTCAGAAGTGAGAAAAATCCTGAGAACTCAGAGAAGATCACTACTCCTGCTCACAATTTTGGCCCAAGCGGAACAACCTAGTGCCCTCTGGTTACAGGAACCTAGAAGGGAGAGGACCTTTCCGGTCTCTGCCTACACTCAGAGCTGAAAATCAGGATCTCTTACACATCTGAGAGCAGAGATAGGACCAAAGTTTCTACTCTGAACAACCCGCCTGGAGCCTTCAGGACACACAAACCCAGTAGCAGTCTAGAACAGGACCCTTCTGGTTTCTGTCTACTCCCAGAGCTGACTTTTCCCACAGTTCTCTGTAGCCAGATCCCACAGTGAGAAAACAGGTCTACAAAGAGTGCTGACACACAGACTTACAGGATGGTCAAGGTACTGTCAGAGACAGCAAGACAAGCTAACACCAGAGACAACCTGATGGTAAGAGGCAAACACAGGAACCTAAGCAACAGAAACCAAACTATTTGGCATCATCAGAACCCAGTTCTCCCAACAAAGCAAATACTCGATATCCAAACACACCAGAAAAGCAAAATTTGGATTTAAAATTACAACTAATCATGGTAATAGAGGATTTAAGGAGGACATAAAAACCTCACTTAAAGAAATACAGAACACAGGTAAATAAGTACAATCACTTAAAGAGGAACCACAAAAATCCCTTAAAGAATTACCAGAAAACACAACTAAAAAGGTGAAGGAATTGAATAAAACCATCCAGGATTTAAAAGTGGAAATAGAAACAATAAAGAAATTGCAATGGGATAGAATACCTAGGAAAAAGATCAGAAATCATAGATGCAAGAATCACCAACAAAATGTAAGAGATAGAAGAGAGAGCCTCAGGGGCAGAAGATACCATCAAAACCATTGACACAACCTTCAAAGACAAAGTAAAATGGAAAAAGGTCCTAACACAAAACATCCAGGAAACAATGACAAGATCAAGCCTAAGGATAATAGGTATAGAAGAGAGTGAAGATTTCCAACTTAAAGAGCCAATAAATATCTTCAACAAAATTATAGAAGAAAAGTTTCATAAACTAAACAACAAAATTCCCATAAACATACAAGAAGCCTACAGAACTCCAAGTAGATTGAACCAGAAAAGAAATTCTTATGGCAATATAATAGTCACAACACCAAATGCAAAAAAACAAGAAAGAATATTAGAAGCAGTAAGGGAATATGGTTAAATAAAATATAAAGGCAGACTTATCAGAATTATATGAGACTTCTCACCAGAGACTATGAAACCCAGAAGATTATGGGCATATGTCCTACAGATCATAAGGGAACACAAATGCCAGCCAAGGCTACTATATACAGCAAAACTCTGATTTAACGTAGATGGAGAAACCAAGATATCCCACAATAGAATGAAATTTACACAATATTTTCTAGAAATCCAGTGCTACAAAGGATAATAGATGGAAAACTCCAATACAAGGAGGGAAATTATAACAGAATAAGCAAGAAAGTAATCTTCTGGCAACAAACCCAAAAGAAGAGAGACCAACAAAATTCCACCTCTAACAACAAACATAACAGGAAACAAAAATCACTATTCTTTAATATCTCTTAACATCAATGGGCTCAATTCCCCAATAAAAAAACAAAAGACTTAGATTAACAGACTGGATATGGAAAGAGGACCCAGCATTTTGCTGCATATAGGAAACACACTTAAGTGACAAAGACAGTAACTACCTCAGAGTAGAATGATGGAAAACAAATTTCCAAGCAAATGGTCCCAAGAAACAAGCTGGATTATTCATTCTAATATTGAATAAAGTTGACTTTCTACAAAAGGTATCAAAAAAGTTAAGGAAGTATACCTCATATTCATTAACAGAAAAATCCATCAAGGTGAACTCTCAATCCTGAATATCTATGCTCCAAATTCAAGAGCACCTACATTCATAAAAGAAACCTTACTAAAGCTCATAGGACACACTATCTCACACAATAATAATGTGAGATTTCAACACCACACTCTCATCAATGTTCAGATCCAGGAAACAGAAACTAAACAGAGACATAGAGAAACTAACATAAGTTATGAACCCAATGGATTCAACAGATATTTATAGAACATTTCATTGTAAAAATGAAGAATATACCTTATACTCAGCACCTCATGGGACCTTCGCCAAAATTGACCATATAACCGGTCACAAAACAGGCCTCAACAGATACAAGAAGATTGAAAGAATCCTGTACATCCTTCAAGATCACCACGGAAAAAGGATGGCAATAAATAACAACAAAAACAACAGAAATCCCACATACACATGGAAGTTGAACAATGCTCTACTCAATGATAACTTGGGCAAGGAAGAAATAAAGAAAGAAATTAAAACCTTTTTAGAATTTAATGAAAATGAAGGACAACATACCCAAACTAATGGGACACAATGAAAGCAGTGCTAAGAGGAAAACTCATAGCTCTGAGTGCTTCCAAAAAGAAACTGGAGAAAGCATAAATTAGTACCTTGACAGCATACCTCAAAGCTCTAGAACAAAAGGAAACGAATACACCCAAGAGGAGTAGACAGCATGATATAATCAAGCTCAGGGTTGAAATCAACCATGTATAAACAAAAAGAATCAACCAAACCAGGAGCTGGTTATTTGAGAAAATTAACAAGATAGATAAACGCTGACCCAAACTGACCAGAGGGCATAGAGACAGTATCTAAATTAACAAAGTCACAAGTGAAAAGGGAGACATATAATAACAAAATCTAAGGAAATTAAAAAAAAAATCGGATCCTACTACAAAAGCCTATATTCAATAAAACTGGAAAATAACATGAAATGGACAATTTTCTAGGCAGACACCAGGGACCAAACTTAAACCAGGATCAGATAAAACATCTAAACAGTTCCATAACTCATAAAAAATAGGAGTTATTAAAAGTCTCCCAACCAAAAGCAGCCCACGATTAGATGAGTTTAGTGCCAAATTCTATCAAGCCTTTGTAGAAGACCTATTACCAATATTGTCCAAACTATTAGACAAAATAGAAACAGAAGAAAGACGACCCAATTATTTCTTCAAGCCACAATTATGCTTATACCTAAACCACAAAAAGACCCAACACAGAAAGAGAACTTCAGACCAATTTCGGTTATAAATATTGACACAAAAATAATCAATAAAATTCTTGCAAACCAAATCAAAGAACACATCAAAACAATTATCCATCATGATCAAGTAGGCTTCATTCCAGGGATGCAGAGATGGTGCAATATACAGAAATCCATCAACATAATCAACTATATAAACAAACTCAAAGGAAAACACCACATGATCCTCTCATTAGATGCTGAGAAAGCATTTGACAAAATTCAACACGCCTTCATGACAAAGAATAGGAATTCAAGGCACATACCTAAACATAGTAAAAACAATATACAAAAGACTAGTAGCCAACCTTAAACTGAATGGAGAGAACCTTAAAGCAATCCCACTAAAATCAGGAACTAGACAAGGCTTCCCACTCTCTCTCCACTTATTTAATATAGTACTCGAAGTCTTAGCCAGAGCAATCAGACAACAAAAGGAGGTCAAAGTGATACAAATTGGAAAGGAAGAAGTCAAAATATCACTATTTGCAGATGATATGATAGTTTAATTAAATAACAACAAAAGTTACACAAAAGAGCTACTAAGCCTGATAAACAACTTCAGCATAGTGGCTGCATATAAAATTAACTCAAACAAATCAGTAGCCTTCCTCTACTCAAAGGATAAACAGAAAGAAATTGGGGAAATGACACCTTTCTCAATAGTCACAAATAACATAAAATACCTTTGTGTGACTCTAACCAAGGAAGTGAAAGATCATTATGACAATAACTTCAAGACTTGGAAGAACAAAATCGAAGATCTCAGAAGATAGAAAGATCTCCCGTGCTCATGAATTGGCTGTATTAGTATAGTCAAAATGCCTATTTTTGCCAAAAGCAATCTACATATTCAATGCAATCCACATCAAAATTCTAACCCAATTCTTTATAGAATTAGAGAGAACAATTTGCAAATTCATTTGGAATAAAAAAAATAATCCAGGAAAACAAAAGCTATTCTTAACAAAAAAAGAACTTCAACATGTAGAAAAATGCAAATTGATCCATTCTTATAACCCTATGTAAAGCTCAAGTCCAAGTGGATCAAGAAACTCCACATAAAATCATATACACTTTAACTAATAGAATAAAACGTGGGGAAGAAATTCAAACACATGGGCCCTGGGGAAATTTTCCTGAATAGAACACCAATGGCTTATAGTCTAAGATTAAGAATCAGCAAGTGGAACCTCATAAAATTGCAAACCTTCTGTAAGGCAAAGGACACTGTCATTATGACTAAATGGCAACCAATAGATTGGGAAAAGATCTTTACCTATCCTACATCCGATAGAGGGCTAATATCCAATATATACAAAGATCTCAAGAACTTAGACTATAGAGAGTTAAATAAACTTACTAAAAAATGGGTACAGAGCTAAGCAGAGAATTCTCAGCTGAGGAGTATCGAATGGCTGAGAAGTACCTAAAGAAATGTACAACAACCTTAGGGACATGCAAATCAAAACAACTCTGAGAATCTACCTCACAATAGTCAGAATGGCTAAAATCGAAAACTCAGGTGCTGGCGAAGATGTGCAGAAAGAACACCTCTCCATTTTTGGTCAGATTGCAGGCTGGTACAACTACTCTGGAAAATTGGATATAGTACTACCTGAGGACTCAGCTATACCACTCTGGCATATACCCAAATGATGCTCCAACATATAACAAGGACACATGCTCCACTATGTTTATAGTAGCCTTATTTATAGTAATCAGAAGCTGGAAGAACACACATGCCCTTCTAAAGAGGAATGGATACAAAAAATGTGGTACATATACACAATGGAGTACTCACCTTTCAAAAACAATGACTTTATGAAATTCATAAGAAAATGGATGGAACTAGAAAATATCATCCTGAGTGAGGTAACCCAGTCACAAAAGAACACACATGGTATGATTTCACTGATAAATGAATATTAGCCCAAAAACTCTATTTACTCATGATTCTATCCACAGAACACATGAAGCTCAAGAAGAACTGCAAAGTCCAGATGCTTCAGTCCTTCTTAAGTGGTGGAATAAAAATATTCATCGGAGGAGATATAGAGACAAAGTTTGGACCAGATACTGAAGGAAAGGCCTTTCAGAGCCTGCCCCACCTGGCATCCAACCCATATACATACAGTCACCAACCCAGACAATTTTGCTAATACCAAGAAGTGCATACTGACAAGAGCCTGATATAGCTGTTCCCTGAGAGGCTCTGCCAGAGTCTGACAAATGCAGAGGTGAATGCTAGCAGGAAACAATTGAACTGAGAATGGGATCCCTATTGGAGGAGTTAGAGAAAGGTTTGAAGGGGCTGAACAGGCTTGTAATCTCATAAGCACAATAATACCAACCAACCAGAGCTCCCAGGGTTCAAACCTTTGCCCAAAGAAAAAACACATGGACAGACCCATGGCTCAAGCCGCATATGTAACAGAGGATTGCCTTGTTTTGCACCAATGGAAGGAGATGCCCTTGGTCCTGCCAAGGCTGCACTGCCTGTATAGGGGAATGTTAGGGCGGGTAGGTGGAACGGCCTGGGTGGTTGGGAAGGGGGAACACTCTAATAGAAGAAGGAAGGGTTTATGGGATAGGGAGGTCATTGATGGGAAACTGGGAAAGGAGATAACATTTGAAATGTAAATAAAATAATCCAATGAAAAAAAGGAAAAAAGTAGAAGACCTGTCAGGGTAAATATGTATGTATGTAGGTATATGTATATCTATCTACCTACCTATCTATCTACCTATATATAGATAGATAGATATAGATATAGATAGATAGATAGGTATAGATACAGATATTACAAGCAAGAAAAAACCTTGACACAAAATTATGAAAGAATGAAGAGCCTCTGAAAATAGCAGTGAGTTCAGTGAGTTCTTGTCCTCTGGTCATCACTGCTGGGCATGGAGCCTACACTTAGCAGGAGACTCTCTCCTCACTGAGACTCTGTTTGAGAAACTTTTTCATTTGTATGTGGGTATTCACTTGAGATAGCTTCTGGGTTAGAGACCTGGGCCTCTTGCCACTTCTCTTTGCAGCTCTTGGACTTCCTCTGGTGCTGAACCTGGGAGGTCCTGCATATGCTGCCCCAGTCTCCATTAGTTCATATACGTACCCATCCTTTTGATTTAAAGGACCTTAAACGTTTGCTGTCCTACACTCTCTCGGTCTAATTTGATAATACATACCATTTAGGCTTGAGTGTTCCAAGGCCTCTCACCTTCCGCATATTTGGCTGTGGGTCTTTGTATCTTTTTCTCATCATCTGCAAGAGGAAGATTCTCTGATAATTTCTGAGCACGCCATTTGTGTAAGTATGGGAGAAAGTTATTATGAGCATTACAGTAATTTTGTTGCTATGGAATAAACAAACAAACAAAAACAGTAATATTTGGTTTGACCCTAAATTGCTTGGCTATCTAGTCTCAGGTTTTTAGTCGCCCAAACGATGTTGGGTATGTGTTCCTTCTTGTTCAATAGGCCATAAATCAAGTCAGAATACTGGTTGATTATTTCCAGAAAATTTGTGAAGCCATTTAACTAGCATAATTTAGAGTCAGCAGAATATTAAAAGACCAAAGAGTTTGTATGTAACTAGTCAGTGTTTATGTATCAGATCACTATCATTTATATAAATGATGCTTATTCTGGATTAAGTTTCATACTATCCCATAAATCACCCTTAATGCTATTGTTTTTTCTTATATTCTCCCAATTCTCCCTACTTGATCTTCCTGTTCTAGTTGTCCCATTCATCCATAAACATTCAATTTCCCCTTTCTCCAGATATTTATCTGCATCCCACAATGCAGTCCCTAGTTCTATATCCATTCTCTGTGATTGTATGGATAGAAGCTTGCTTATCATTGATTAACAGCTCATTTCTACAGATAAGAATTACATACTGCATTTGTCTCTCTGGGTCTGACTTACCTTATTTAGAATTATTTGTTCTAATTCCATCCATTTACATAAGAATTGCAAGATTTTGTATTTTAAACATATGGATAATATTTTATTGTAGAACTGTGCCAAATTTTCAGATGACAGACATCTACATTGTTTCTAGTTTCAGCCTATTGTGAACAGTGAAGTAATAAACATGTTTGAGCAAGTGTCTCGTGACAGGATAGAGTAGTATTCTTTTGTATGTGTCCAGGTATTAGATACCTTGGTCTTGAGGAAAGTTAGTTTCCATCTCCTGAGGAGTTGTCACACTGATTTCCATAGTGGGTGTACAACTTTACATTTCTAGCAGCCATGTATGTTTCCCAATTCAGGGATAAGACAAAGTCTCAAAGTAGGTTTGATGTGCATATCCCTGGTGACTATTGATGCTGAGCATTAAGTACTTCTCAACTATTTGAGTCCTCTTTTGAGAATTATCTGAATAGTTCTGTACCCAATGTTGTATGCTGCTTATTTGTTTTCTTCACATTGAAGTTTGTGAGATCTTTATATATTTTATGCATTACCCTTGTAGTGGATATGTAGCTGGTAAATTTTTTCCAACTCTGTGATTGCTGCTTTACTCTGAATGATTATGTTTCTGCTATAAGATGCTTTTCAGTTTCATTATGTCTCGCTTATTTATACTGATTTCAGTGCCTATGCTAACAGTTTTTCATTCAGAAAGTTTTCTCTTCATTCAGATTCTGTGTCTCTTTCTCTGCCCCCTAGTATGTGTGTGTCTGTGTTTGTGTGTGTGTGTGTGTGTGTGTGTGGGTGTGTGTGTGTGTGTGTGTGTGTGTGTGTGTGGTGACTGTGTGTGTGTGTGTGTGGTGTGTGTGTGTGTGTGTGTGTGTGTGTGTGTGTGTGTGTGTGAAATCATGGTTCATTTAGAATTGAGTTCTATTTCTATGCAGGTAGCTAAGTATGGATACATTTTGATTCTTCTCCACGCAGACATCCGGTTTGACAAGAACTATTTGTTAAGGATGCTGTCTTTGTTCCAGTGTGGGTATTTTGGGGTTCATTATCAAAATATGATGTCCATTGATGCGTAGATCAATGTCTAGGTCTTTAATTCTATTCCATTGATAATTCAATTCTATTGCATTGATCAACATGTCTATTTTTTGCCAATACAATGATAGTTTCATTTCTATAGGCTCTTTATTTTAATTTGAAGTTAAGGATGCTGGTACTTCTAGTAGTGCTTTCATTATTCAAGATTTTTTTTAGTTATCCTGGGTTTATTGTGGTTATATCTGAAGCTGAAAATTTTTTTCAATACCTACAAAGAATTTTTTGGAATTTTCATGGTAATTGCATAGAATCTGTAGATGCCTTTTGATTGGATAGCCATTTTTACTATATTAATCCTATGCATCCATGAGCTTGGGATATTTCTCCATCTTCTGATATCTTCTTCAATTTCTTTCTTCAATGACTTGAGGTTTTATCATATAATTTTCACTCGCTGGGTTACAGTTATATCACGATATTTTATAATATCTGTAGCTATTGTTAAAAGGTGTTACTTCCCTGATTTCTATTTTAGTCTATTTTTCAATTGTATACAGAAGGGCTATTCATTTTTATAAATTAATCTTGTATCCAACAGTTGGTTGAAAGCATTTATTAGCTATAGAAGCTTCCTGGTAACATTTTTAGGAACACATATATACTCTTATAAATTCTTCCTTTTTAATTTGTGCCCCCTTGATCTCCTTCCATTGTCTTTTTGGTCTAGCTGACATCTACTTTTAGTGCAATTGCTTCTGAGTTGCTGTTTTACATTTAAGTTGATGTTGACTATAAACTTGATGTAAATGGCTTGCATTATGTTGATGCATTTCCTTTGCATCCCTATTATCTTTATCTTTTCAATGTGTGCTTATGTTCCATTTGTTATTGTTATATTGAGAATTTTTACATTTATATTCATAAGGAAAATTAGTCTGCAATTCTTTTTCATTGCTGGATCTTTATGTGCTTTGATTTAGAAATAACTGTGGCCTTGTAAAATGAATTGAGACATACTTCTTTGTTTCTATTTTGGAGGGTTATTTGAGGAGTATTGGCTTTATTTATTCCTCAAAAGTCTGGTAGAATTCTGTGCCAAAACCATTGGGCCCAGGAATTTGTTGTGGTTGTGGTTGTGGTTGTGGTTGTGGTTGTGACTGTGTTTGTGGTCATGATTGTTGTTGTTGTTGATGATGATGATGATAGACTTCTAATGACTACTCTGCTTTACTAGGAGTTATTGATCTGTTTTAATTATTTGATGCTATTTTAACTTTGATAAATGATACAATCAAGAAAATGATCAAATTCTTTTATATTTTCCAATTAGATGAAGTATAGATTTTAAAGTATGTTCTTAGGATTCTCAGGATTTTTTCCCTGTCTGTTGTGATATTAACGTTTTCATCCCTAATTTTGTTTATTTACCTATTTACTCTCTGCCTTTCATTAAATTTAGATAGGCCTTTCTCAATCTTATTTATATTTTCAAAGAAACAGCTCTTAGATTCATTGATTCATTATATTGTTTTGTTCATTTATCTGTATTTTTTAATTTTGTACCCTGAGTTTATTTCTTTTGGTTTCCTCATTTTAGGTGTTATTTCTCCTTTTTGTTGTAGAGCTTTTAGGTGTGCTGTTAAGCTAGTAAGGGCATGAGTACTATGAACTTGCCTCTTAGAAATTCCATCATTGTGCCCTGAAAGTTTGGGAATGTTGTGCGTTCATATTTGTTCCGTAAATTACTACTTTTTTATTCAGTTTTCATTCAGTAGTGAATTATTGAATTTTTATGAGTAGGCTTTCTGTTGTTTCTGTTGTTGTTGATAAGCAGAACTATGCTATGGTGGTCAGATAGAATGCAGGGTATTATTCCAATTTTCCTGTATCTGTTGATTCTTGGCTGTGTCTGAATATGTGGTCAATTTTGGAGAAATTTCCATAGTGTTCAGAGAACAAGGTATATTATTCTGTGTTTGGTTGAAATGTTCTGTATATGTGTGAGTTCCATTTGCTTTATGACTTTAGTTAGCTTTAGCATTTCTCTGTTTAGTGTTTATCTGGATGACCTGCCTACTGAAGAGCACAGGATACTGAAACTTCTCATTATCAATGTGTTAAGATCAAATCCACAGTTAAGCTCTAGTAGTGCTTTTTTCCCTTTGGTAAAACTGAGTGGTACTGGTATATAATTACAGTTACTCTGAAAGCTTAGGTATATAAAGAATCACAACTTCAAAGAAAGTCTAAGCAATCTTGTCTTACAGTATATTGTGTGGTCATTTCCTCAAAGCTGAAACATTTCATTCAGGATGTAATGACTTTTTGACTCTAGAAGGAAACAACTCACTAGCCTAGGGAAATCCCTGATATTTACCGGGATTGCATGGTTCTCCCTTTCCCCAGCTTATATAAACAATGATGATGTCTTGGTAGATAGGAAATTTCCAGAAGAGCAAAGCTGCCAGAAGGAACTTTCTGACTTATCTAGACATTTGCATGCTATGCAACAGCTCCAGGGATACAGCTTTTGAAAGATTCCATTTATGGTGGGATAAGTTTGTTGGTAATGTGGACGCTTTTGGGTTCTCCATGGTCCTGTCCATAACTCTTGCATCACACTGTTATAAGGAAACCTAATAAAGCATTATTCATCATAATTGACTTTGATTAGATTCATCTGTGTTTAGTTTCCTACATTACATGATTATGCATTTGTTTACATGGCTGAACCTAAATTCATACAATACTTTCTTTCAAAACAAAAAAACAACAAAAGCACATTTCTCAAAAGGGTTGGAAAACTTGTATAGTAGTAGAGTGAAGCACTTGTCTAGCTAAGGCCCCATATTTAATCCTCATTTCAAGGGAGTTTTAGGAAGATGGGAGAATAAGGAAAAGAAATAGTAGAGTAAAACATTTGTCTAGCGAAGGACGCATATTCAATCCAGTTCATTTCATGGGAGTTTGGGAGGGTTGAGAGAGTAAGAAAAAAGAGATTTAAGAGTTTGAGTGCTGGAAGCCTTCTAAAGAAAGAGCATGAAAGAAAGGGGTTGGGGTGATGGGTGTAGTGATCTGAATAGTTCTGGGCACCATAGATTCATGAGTTTGAATGTTTGGCCCACAATATTAGGTGATAGGACCTTCCTTGTTGGAGTAGGTATGGCCTTGTTGGGGTGTTTGTCACTATGAGGGTAGTCTTGGAAGTACCTGTGTCAAAGGTCTGTCTGATTAGCATAGAAATAGATACTCGTTCTGGCTGCCTGCAGAAGACAATCACTTTCTGCTGTTTACTAATCAAGATGGAGAAAGTTCCATGCTCCTCCAACACCATGTCTGTCTGCCTGTTGCCATGCTTCCTGCCACAATGATAATGGGTTGAACCTCTGAAGCTATAAGGCAGCATCAGGGTCATGGAGTCTTTTCACAAAAATAAAATGTAAAATAAGACAATGGGATTTCAATAGCTAATAAGTCTTGTCTGGAGCCCTAGAATTTTCAGAATCGACTTCAATATTCATGTTAGATAGTTTAATAGAGTTAGGAAAACAATATTGGTTATAGTATTAATAATTATGTATCTCAAGTAGCAATAGGGACAAGAGTTAAAAATATGTATTTTTTTCAGAGAGAGAGAGAGAGAGAGAGGAGATACTAGATTGAGCATCTGACATCATTATTATTATTATTTTGAGTAAAAGGCTCTATTAATGATAAGTTTAACTCTTACTTAGTTCTACAATTTTTTATATACTGTGTTATCTAAATTTTAAAAGCTTTGTAAAAGAAAAATTAAGATCATGTTCTACCCTCTTTGTACATGATATATATTAAAGAATTTGAAGGACTCACTTCAATCCTTTCTCTAACTCCTTCAATGGAGACCCTGCTCTCAGTTCGATGGTTGGTTGCTAGTACTTGCCCCTGTATTTGTCATGTGAAGAAGGGAGGGGGGGCAATGAGATAGAAGGTTTATGGAGGCGAAACTGGGAAAGGGCATAACATTTGAAATGTAAATAAAAAAATCCAATAAAAAAAAGAAAGAAAAATATAAGAAAATATTCTGCATCTTTTAAAGTTCATATCATAAAAAATGGACTCACTTCATCAAAGTTAGCATTTGTTCCTCTATCCCTAGCATTTCCATAAAGTTATATATTGAGTCTGGCTGCATATGAGAGACACCCAATTAATAATTAATAATTGCGTAGGTGTGATGAAACATGTTCCTCATCAAGGTATTCTTTCTAGTTCTGTACATATGTGTTTTGTTTTTTGTTTTTTTTCTTTTTTCTTTTTTTTCAGAGCAGGGGACCGAACACAGGGCCTTGCGCTTGCTAGGCAAGCGCTCTACCACTGAGCTAAATCCCCAACCCCATGTGTTTTGTTTTAAAAATATTTTACACTTATAAATTCTTGAACAATTTAAATGACCTGTTATGTGCCCAAAACATTTGCTTTTTTCTTCATTTATTTCTTATTTTCCTAACTGATTTTAATCAAATTCTGTTTTTGGAAGTTTACTTTTTATCTACATAAAGGGCAAAGGTAGAGATTTTGAATGCTATGTCTAGCTATAAAAATCCTTCCAGGCCCCTGTTGCTCTATCAGTGTGTGAATTATTTTGCTTATGGGGCTTATTTTTAATCTTACTTACCACATACCTGCCACGCTGCCTAAACTGCTCTGTTATCACCACAGATACTATAGGAAAAAAATATGGGACAAGAGAAAGCCTATCTCCAGACTCTGAAGATGTCACCCAGTACATAGCATCTGCAGGGGTGTACCTTTTTGCAGATGTACTATGTATTATGTTCTATAATTGGAAAATACAATCACAATTCTCCTATTCTGAGTCATAAGTCATGCATTTTTATCTCACCTTTAGATAAGATTTTTAACGTATTTGTGATAAATTTTATAGTGTACATTTATATGTGGATAAATGAGGAAGAACAGAAAAGGAAAGCCACAAAGCTACTAAAATGTAGGAAAGAATTTTTCTAAAATGTGAGAATTTGAGGGAGAGTCTATTTAGAATCTATTTTGCCCATTCTTTTAAAATTCTCCTCTGGAAAAAAGGTTCTCATCTGTTGTCCTACATTACCGAACTTTTATCAAAAGGTCTTTTATAGTCAGAAAGTGGACCTTTATATCTGATAGAGGATCATTTATGTACCTCTATCCGATGAAAAACCAAAATATGACTTAATCTGTGATTTTGAAATTAATATAATAGTGTGGGCATCATCTCATTTTTTTTTAATTTATATTGTCAGCCTACAGCCTTGTGGCCATAACACAACAGACATCACAGGAAAATATTTTATATCACCTAGAACATCTAGAAAGTTTCAGAAATTTGTTTAATCTGAAAACATTGAAAAGTAAGAGAGTCATATTACTTATAATGTTCAATTCCTCCCTCCACCTCATTAAACCTCAGTAGCTGGCATCAGAATGCAGAGCCAAATAACTGGGAGGAAAAGAAACAATTTGCCAGGGAATGGGTGAACAATGCTGCTTAAGCCTAAGGGTGACTCCTGAAAACTTCGTTCAAGTATGTGATCAAATAGTGTTGGGTTCACTTGCTGTGTCATCTCTGTTAGGATCAGGGATGGTTTAGAGAAACTAATGAGGAAGCAGAAACATTCTATAGAAAACACAATTCAGAGAATGTCTAGTCAATGAAAGGCACTTCAAAATTTCATTAATTTGTATCAGTTAATATAGTCCATACTCTCTAACAAGTATAGCAAACTAACCTTAGAACATATAACTTTTCCAAGATTAAATAAAAGTAAATATATATATATATATATATATATATATATATATATATATATGTTGGGTGTAGTGGCTCATGTTTAAAATCTCAGTACTTGGAAACTGGGGTAGAAAAGTCTCCTTGAGTACAAAGTTAGTCTGGGGTGGAAGGAGACCTCATTTCTTTGACCAGCTGGCTACAATCTGTATGACTACAGAAGTCAGGTGTAGAGTAAGGCACTAACCAGGGAAGAAGGATTTTCCTGGAAGGAGAAATGCTATAGTTAATTAGAGATAGACAAGAAAAGGACTGCAAATGGAGGATCAAATGAAGAGGAAGAATAAAGTGAGGATGACATGGAATACAGGAAGGTAGAGCAAACTAAGGCAACTTGAGCCATGCTACGGAAAGCTACTACAGAAGTTTCTTAAAGTATCTCCACATATGAATGAAAGCTAATTTGAATCTTGAGGTAGTGGGGAAGGGGAAGCCCCAACTGGACACCTTTGCTACCAATTGAAACTTCCAGTGCTAAGAATGAGTGACAGCTAATCCAGTTGTTGACCAAAAGGATCCTATGGAAACTCTAAATAACACAGGCTAATGCCAAAGCTATCTGTTGCTCTCCAGAGACTAGTGGAAAGGCCTTGTTGCTGAATATAGGATCTACTTAACTCACTAAACATGGAGAACTTGACCTGATTCCTACCTAGAACCTTCATCTCTGCTGATAAGTATTGATCGTAGTAGAGGGTTTTCTGCATGTTACTAGAGAAGAAAGGTGAACACCAATCCTATTATAAACTCTGAGATCTACAAAAATACCGACAAATTATACCGATACAATAGTGGCAACAAGTTGTGGGAACACCTAACCATTATCTGATTAGAACTAAGGCCCACTCAGTTACATGTTGCCTGTCTCCAACACAGCTCATATAGACAAGAACCTGAGGCTAGAAAGAATAAGGATTTAGGATGAAACCAAATACTACTGTTTTGCTAAACGGATGTAGCAATAATATGACTCCTAATGACATTATTCTGTACTTGTAGATTAGGGTCTTGCTCAGGCGCCATCACAGAAGCTTCCTCCTGCAGTAGAAGGAAATGGGGAGACAACCGTATAATGTGAAGGAAACTGGGAAACCTTATAATAAATAGTCGTAAATGGGATATCTCCATTAAATCCCTTTCCCACAGGGCATAGGAGACTCTGTAGATGAAAAGACGCAAGGAGAGTAAGAGCCTCAGGGAATAGAAGACATTAAGGAAACAAGTCCTTGTAGAAACAGCAGGGCAGACTGTCCAGTGTGTGTGTGCATATGAATTCAAAGAGATCTTGGTTTCATGCACAGGGTCTGCATAGGTCTATGTCAGATGGGATTCTTAATGCTGAGAGGGTAAGTGGACACAGCCCCTCATCCCTAGCCCAGAACCTCTTTCCAGTTGAGATGATTCTAAAAGGAAAAGTAGTTTTCTCCAACGGAGTCTCAATGAGTATGCAAACCACACTTAAGGGCATGCCCCATGCCCAGCAGTTGACATCTAGCAACAAACATATTCAATGGCATTTTGTATCATAATGATTGTATGGATAACTTCATGTTTTTGCCATACAGGTCTTTTGCTTATTAAATATTATAGTTTCTGGGTATTTTTGTTTTCATTATACATATATATATATATATGTCTATATATATCTATATCTAATCTATATCTATATCTATCTATCTATCTATCTATCTATCTATCTATCTATCTATCTATCTATCTATCTATCTATATATCTTGTTCCTTTTCTGTAGCTCCTCTTAGTTTGTTTCCTTTCTTGTGCTATTCTGTTTGCTTCTATTTGATGCTTCTTTCCTAATGGGACTAGGGAAGGACCTTCATTTGGGTGGGTTGGGAAAGATCTTAGAAGATTAGGAAAGGACAAATGGTAATCAGAATATATTGTATGAAAAGAAACTCTATTTTCAATTAAAAAGACATCTACAGCAATAAAAAAATCAAAAAGGAAAAGGAGATGAGAGATGATAAGAAGAAAATGGGAAATGCTAGGGCAGGGCTGTTAACTAAACACTTCTAAATACAAAGCCAGTTTTCTTTTCCCAGGTGCCCTTCCCCCAGGGCACAGTGTCCTCTGTAAGACTCTAAAGGCTGCTTTCAAGAAAGAAGGAGAAGTAGGAGTAGATATTTCTTTTCTTGGTTCTGTAAGGGAGACCTGAATTAGAGTCTTGGAGTTTCATTCTCCATCAGCCAAAGGGCATGGTAGTAGGATCATCCATGTTGTTGGGAATATACATGCTTCCACTAAATAGAAACCAGAGATCAGTCCTGTTCAGGGGCAGGAGCAGGGACAATTTTCAAAGCCACATTCTCAAGGACTTCTTTTCCTAGACTGCTGTGAGCTCCTCAACACTTCTCAGCCTTCACAACAGCTATAAGCAGAGTTGGGAAGTTCAAGAGTTGGGCCTGTGTGAGAATATTCTAGATCCAAGTCTTAGCAGAATAGAGAGGGATTGTGAAGGGATTAAGTCTGAATATTTTCCCTCAGGACAGGGACACATGTAGAAGTGGGTCTCTGTGGTAGTTTGAAAGAAAATGACATCCATGACCCCACAGGGAGTGGCACTCTTAGTAGCTGTGGCCTTGCTGGGAGATGTTTGTGTCACTGGCTTTGAGGTTTCAGAAGGTTAAGCCAGGACAAGAGGCTCACTCTCTCTTTTCTGCTGCATTCCAATCTGGATGTAGAAATCTCAACTATGGGTCTAGCACTGTGTTTGCCTGAATGCCACCGTGCCAGGCATCACACTATGATGATAACGGACTTAACCTCTAAACTGTAAGCCAGCTTCAATTAAATGTTTTATAAGAGTGTTTATGGTTATGGTGTCTCTTCACAGCAATGAAACCCTAACTAAGACAGTTTATATGTTCAGTCCAAAAAAATTTTTTTTCTCATTTCAGTAATGTGGATTTTGTAGAACCTATTTTTATTGAAGATTTTCCTCTATGCTATAAATATTATGAAGTAGGATGAAATTCATGTGTTATAGAAATTATTAAATCCTGACCTTGGATTTCTACCCCAAATGTGACTATTTAGTTATCGCATAAAAAACACATATAACCTTTATATTTACAATAAGCCCTAAACAGCACAAGAGCTGGGCAGATACCTGCCCTCTGTGTTACTGGACTCTACTTCCTGCTGAGAACCCTGAGTTAGCACTTATTGTGTCTCATCTGGGCTGCTCCACACACTAATTAGCCAGCCCTCAGGGCCATGTTTTCTTGACTCCTAACCTATGGTGATTTCTCCTTCCTCCTGCATCTTCTTCTTTACCTCATGGTTCTCCTCTGACCCCAAGGAAACTCAAAACCTGTCTATGTCTCTTTTACTCAGATATTAGCTGTTGGCATCTTTATTTACCAATCAGAAATAAGTTAGCGGCAGGGTCACACAGCATCACTTTAGCATAAGTCCAGATTACAGGACTTGGGAATCACACACGTAGCATTACAATAGACAGCAAGACCAAAACTCAATAATTCCCCATTTTTCTTCAATAAAAGACTCCTTTCCTCTCAGATAAAGTGAATATAATTATGAAAATTGTAAGGTATGATTCACATTTGTAACATCCAATCCATTATATTTGGCAATTTAGATAAAGTGTTTTATCATTTATCTTATCTTAACAAATTTACAACTTTGTACCATAATAACTGGCAGTTTCTTGATCCTCCTGGACTTTCTTCTTGTCCTTATGGTTCTCCTCCAACCTCAAACCCAGGAAACTTAAACCCAACCTATGTGTCTCTTCTTCCTAGCTATTGGCTATTGGCATCTTTATTTACCAATCAAAAGTCACATGGTGACATGGTTAAATAGCAGATCATTTCTTAAGTCTAACCATAGACTCCAAGTTCTGGGGTTGCATAATTAATGTTACAAGAGACAACACCAAACCTCACCATTCATGACCATCTAAGATCAATGAGTGATATGCAATTTCAGCTTTTTAATTTTTTCTTAATTTACTGGAATTAGTATGTGGAGGCAGAGAAAAATTGATCATCAGAAGATGGAGATTTGATATATTGAATTAGTATTTACTTTCTCTAGTACCAGCTTAATCTCAGAAACTGTTATTAGAATTTATATGTACATGTTAATAGTATGAAAGACAGCATAGAAATTAAGATCCAAATAAGAAAAACACCCATAAAACAATCCAGAGTTTCTGGGAATCTCTGGTGAGATAAACTTCATTATCATATTTTTAGATGCCTATAAAAATGGAATTTTAGGTTTTAAGACATCACAAGAGTTATTTTGTTTAATGAACTTTCTTTTCAGGAATAGATTCATTAGACAGTGTGCCACAATAGGGTTCAACTGGAGACGGAATATTACCTATGCGTTCTTCTTCCCTCTGGGCTCAGCAGGTATGCCAGGGATGCTAAAGTTGAGAGGAGAGAACACATAGGATCACTATGCAGTGACTATGTCATATATTATCTAGGGCACATTCATCATGAAGTGTTTTAATTCATGAAAACCTCATGGGGAAACAGCATATTCTCCAAAATCATGTAATTACTATGTAGAGCACATACTGTTTCCATTCGGTATCACTTAAGTTTAATTATGTAACTGTGAGATATAGAAAATCTAGATCAACTACTGAAACATTTACCTCTTTCAAAATTATCGGAAACCTGCACAGCTCCTGAGGTTGCTTTGTGAGCCCAAGCTAAGTATTTTGTCATTTGAATATACCATTCGAGTCAATTTATTAAACTGTGTTCTCTGTAAACTCTCTAACATTTTTGGAATGAACAGTCAGGCTAAAACTGTTTGTGATGTTTAGTATCCATTTGTTTATACATTAAAGAGCTTTATTTCTTCTTGAATGCAGTATATTCCTTACCATAACTTCTAAGTATCATAATTAAGTGGGTAGCAGCTAATGTCAGTTGTTAAAGCTTACCCAATTAAGACTACAGTTAATTAGAGGGAGAAAATAAGATTTACACAAGACACATGGAAACTGAAGTTGTAATACAAGATTAATAATTCCATTAAATTTTTAAATATTTTGAAACATAATTTAATTGTGCAAATTTATTTAGCACAGTGTCATACAATCAAGTCAGAGGAATTATGAGGTTACCTCTCTGTCATTGAGTCATTATATGTATTTACTCAACAGGGGTTACAGTAGAGGTGTCCAACACACGGGTGCAAATATTTACTGTGCTTTGGAATGGTCCATAAATTCTCACTGGAAGCCTGAATTTTTCAGGCACTTACACCATTTAATTAAAGTTCAATAGATCAATGGCAATGTTTTCCTTGACCAGGATGTTTTCCTTCCATTCTCAAAAATTAGTTGAATTTCCATGTCACAGTAATGTAATCAAAGTGTCTAAGGCTAAGATTCAGTGGCTTCACAAGTCTCTCCTGACTGCTGCTGTATAGAATTGTCAACATTCTGTAAATTCTGCATGCACCACCTGAAAAGCATATTGGATGTCAAGAGCTTTCAGGAATGTGTATAAATCCTCAGCTATAAGGGAACAGGTGTGAGCTGAGGTGCTGCCTCACGGAGCAGAGCTGTGCATGAAGAAGCAAAAAGAAAAAAAGAAGAGAGAGGGAGAGAAATTAATAAAAGAGAAAGAAGGGTATAGCCTCAGACATGCTTAGAGAAATCAGGGCTTAAGCGATTTTGTGTGTGTTGGGGAATTAGAGGAAGAGAGACAGAGAGCAGGGACCGAGGCTGAGAGATTATAGAGATATTTAGTCTGTTTTCATTACTTATATATTAAATTCTATCTTCTCCCTCCTCTGTCTTCCCATTTGTGTTGTGTATGCCTTTGTGTGTGTGTGTGTGTGTGTGTGTGTGTGTGTGTGTGTGTGTGTGTTTGTAATAACAATGGAGTTTAGAATTCAACATGACTGGGTATTTCAGCATTTATATATAGAATAATATGTATAACAAACATTTTCATTATATATATATGGATATATGAATATATATGTATGTGAGTGATCTGTATTTGTGAAATATATGTGTTGTGCGTGTGTGTGTGTGTGTGTGTGTGTGTGTGTGTGTGTGTGTGTGTTTGTAAGAAACAAAATCTGGAGAGCTCTGTGCCTCTGCCCTGTAAACACAAGCCAGGAGATGTTCCTCATAGGAGAATGAAGCAAGAAACTTCATCCCGGTTTTTCAAATTATAAAACTGTGAGGTTGATGGTCCTATTTTGGTTTCACTGTTCAGACAGCTGAAACTGCTTAACACAGGGCCACTATTACAAGACTTGTTTTTGGATGTGGTCATGGCTTCTCTGAAATCTCGATGGAATTAAATCCTTTTGTTCAGAACTCTACATTTACGAGAAAGCATGGAATCATTCCTTTTGTTCTGCCAGCTTCACCTGCTACCCTTTCCAGCCTGAAATAGTAGCAGGGTTATGGTTAAACTGAAGTTCTTCACAAGTTGGCTGAGCTGAAGTTTTGTTATCTGATTATCTAATATACTGAATTAATATATTGAGTTTTCATCTCATAGATTAGTTTTATGACCACTAAGCAAGGCAGCTACTGTCATGAGGGAAATCCCCACATGTGCCTTCTAAGTGCTTTGTCCTTAACTTTTAACCCATCTTTCCTGGTAGTTCCAGCCATCACTTTGTGTGTGTGTGTGTGTGTGTGTGTGTGTGTGTGTGTGTGTGTGTGTGTGCATGTGTGTGTGCCATAACCTTGAGTTAGGTATACAAATATATATATATATATATATATATATATATATATATGTCCTCTTTCCCTTTTCAAATAACAATTATAAACCGACCATGCCAAGAATGGCTTACTCTTTTCTGTATAAATATGTCAAGGCTTTCTGAATAAAACCTGTATATTTTCATTGTTCAAGGAGGGCATTGTTTTTCAAGGAACCATCATACATTCCATGACTTCTGTAAGAACTCTTACTCACCACGCCCTGACTTAGCTGCAGATATTTTGATTGTATTCATGAAAATGCAAACACAATGCTTTCAGTGCTACCTCTGATGATGAGTTCTCCTAATATTTATTGTATTGTGTATGTTTTCATTAGCCTAACTTTAGGGAGAACATCACTATCTGTGTGCTCTGAGAGTTGCTGATTTCTTCCAGTTATTTCTGCTTGCCATTACAAGATTCCATTTATTCCATTAAAAAAATCTATATTTTTGTTCCTTTTTTAAATTAATTTTTGTTGTTGATTTTTCTTTTTTTTATTTGTTTGTGTGTTTGTTGGTTTATTTGAGAACCTAATTCTAATTCTTCTGTTTTTGAGGTGTGGATGCTTCTTTTTGTACTTCCTTCCTTCAGTTCATCTGTGCTTGGTTTTGATTTTAATAGACTTATTTGGTTGCTTTTTGTTTGTTTGTTTCTTCTGTAATTTTTCTTGGGCATTCCCAAATATCATTGGATATGTGTGCTGTGGAAATCATCAAGTTTGGAGGAATTTTAAGTGTATTTTTTTCATGCTCTACTGCTTTGTTATATATTTGTCCTGAGACACTCACACTGCCCTTTTAGACCATATGATTTGCCTCATCCCTCTTTGCTCTTTATATGAATGTTCATACATTCATATGTGCATACACACAAGCACATGTCACAAAGTCTACATGTGTTGTAATTTCCCTGAGGATTAAAAATGTAGACTTTATGACTTGTTGATCATTTGTCAACAATGTCTTAAGAAATCATTGTACTACTAAGGGTCTGCAACCCATTTATCAGTTGTACTGTGTGTGTATTTCCAATATGTAAATCTTGGATAGAAATCCCATGTCAGGCGAGTACTTTGTCAAGTTTCTCTCCTATCCTATAGTCCATAGACTGAGATGATTATTCCACCTCAATAAACTGTGATTTAACAAAAGCAACCAACAAACAAATAAACAAAAACATGTTTTGGGTATATGCCCCGGAGTGGCATAGATGGGTCTTTGGGTAGAACTATTTCCAATTTTCTGCAGACCCACCAGACTGATTTCCAGAGTAGTTGTACCAGATTGCAATCCCACCAGTAACAGACAAATGTGTCTCTTTTTCCATATTCTCACCAGCGTGAGCTGTCACCTGAGGTTTTGATTTTAGCCATTCTGACTGGTGTAAAGTTAAATCTTGGAGATGATTTGATTCACATCTACTTCATGAATAAGGATATTGAACATTTCTTTAAGTCCTTCTCAGCCATTTGAGATGGCTCTGCTGAGAATTCTGTTTCATTCTGTACTCCCATTTTTAACTGGGCTATTCACAAGGACACATGCTCTACTATGGTCATAGAATCCCTATTTGTATTAGTCAGAACCTGGAAACAACCCAGATGTCCCTCAAAGGAAGAATGGATACAGAAAATGTGGTTCATGCACACAGTGGAATGCTATTCAGCTATAGAAAACAAGAACATTGTGAATTTTGCAGGCAAATGGATGGAATTAGAAAATATCATCCTGAGTGAGGTAAAAAAGAACACACATGGTATGTGCTCACTAATGAGTGGATATTAGGAAAAAAGCTTGGAATACACATGACACAACTCTCAGACCATAGAAAGGTCAAGAAGAAGAAAGAGCAAAATGTGGGTGCTTCAGTTCTACCTAGAAGGGGGAACAAAATAATCAAGGGAGGTAAACGGAGGGAGGGACCTGGGAAGAAGAGAGGATGGGGAGGGGAAAGGGAGTCAGAATCAGGTGTGGGAGGAGATAGAGCAGTACAAAAGTATCAGAAAATTGAACAGATATGTGTAGCAATGGGGGTTGGTGAACTGGGGGGTAGCTATAAGAAAGTCCCAGATGTAAGGCAAGCAAAAGGCTCTCAGGACCCCAGGAGGATGACATTAGCTGAATACAACAAAGGGAAAGGAGAACCTGTACAGACTCTATCCAGATGTTTGGCATGACCCCTGATTGAGGGATGGGGTCACCTGCCTATCTCCAAAATTTTAAACCAGAATTGCTCCTGTCAAAAGTAAATGCAGGGACAAAGAGTAGAGCTGAGACTGAAGGAAAGGCCATTCAGAGACTTCCCTACCTAGGGATCCACTCCACCTTCAGACACCAAACCCAAACACTATCACTGATGCAAAGAAGCATTTGCTGATGGGAGTCTGGTATGGCTGTCCCCTGAGGGGTTCTGCCAGGGCCTGCCCAATACAGATGTGGATGCTCATAGCCAACCATCTGACTGAGCAAAGGGCCCCAGTGGAGGAGTTAGGAAAAGGACTGAAAGAGGTGAAGGGGTTTGCAACCCCACAGAAAGAACAATATCAACCAAAACATGGACAAACCCATTGCTGCAGCTGCACATGTAGCAGGGGATTGCTTCATGGGGCATCAATTGGAGGGGAGGCGCTTGATCGTATGGAGTCTTGATGCTCCAGCTTAGGGGAATGCTAAGGCAATGAGGTGAGAGTAGATGGTTAGATGTGGGACCACCCTCACAGAAGCAGGGGGAAGAGGGATGGGATAGGGAATTTGAGGAGGGGAAACTGGGAAAGGGGATAACATTTAAAATGTAAATAAATAAAATAACCAGTAATATAATAATACATATACATTACCTATACCTATGCCTACACCTATACCTATACACATATATGACATGAGCTCAGGCTCTGCTCCTCCCAACTTCAGGCTCAGACTCCAGCTTGTAGAGCATCTATCAAGTGATCCTTTGTTTTACTACCAAAATCAAATGCTTCTATATGCATTTCAGATGTTTCTTTTAAAGATATAGGATATGTTAAACTAATATAAAACATTCAAAACTTGTTTTTAAAAATTTGTAAAAACAAAATGTAAGAAAGACAGAACAATATAAGTTTTACTAAATCCTTCATTATTAATTGCTCTTTTATTAACAATGCATCCAGAAAGTTGTGGGACAGACTCCACTCCTTGTTCATCGTGCAATGCTGAAATCCCATGTCTATTAGATAACTTCTTCTCCTAGATGTTTTATCCCAATCAACTTTACAGAAATGCAATATTTAGGATGTTAAGACTCAAAGCTAGAGTGAGGGACTCGCACTCACATTGCTGGGTAATCTAGCACAGTTATTGATCACCTCTTTTTAACATTTTTGATATGGAAGAGCAGGACTTCTTATAAGATACTCATATAAACTTAGAAATAAAAGCTCTTATAGTTTTGAGTTTTATTTGTGAATCTTGTTTCTTTGGATTAAACACTTTTATGCCTCTTTGCCAAACTAAAAAGGCTAAAGTAGTTGTTGTGGAGACAAAAAGTCAGTAAGTATTCACATTGATGTGCACTGTCTATGTGTGAGGTCAGTTCATTAACTATATTTGGAAGGAATCCAGTTTGTTATGATATTAATAAAATGCACAACCATTTCTAGAATTAAAATAAGCTAGGCTTTCCTTAAGCTGTCTTCTGCCTTTTGCTTCATGTACTTCAGAGCTGCTACCCAGCTTTCTAGATGGCTTTGGATATAAATTACCATCTTAGAGTCTACATTTGCAGACCATTACATAATACTCACTATCTGAGCATACAGAACATCTCTAATAAAACCACAGTTATGACCAAGAAACCCTTGTCTTAACTTTCTTTTGGGTTCTTTTCTGATGTCTTTCTTCTACCATACTTGTCTTTTACTATCATATTGAAAAGAAAATTCCAGAAAAACTTAAAGGAAATGTAAGCAGGAAAAACTCAATACATTAAAAAGATTCCACCACCATCACCACCAAAATAAAAAACCTTCTGGTTCTGCAGAATGATAGAAATCCTTTTGAAAGGAACCACATGTAAAATATTTCATGTGTTGCTTCCAAAGAAAACCATATAGTAAGCACGGCTTGAGTGTGGGCTCTACCTTAAAGGCTCCTCATGTCGTCTTGAGTAGACATCAGGTGACAATAAATGTTTCATTAGAAATAGGAAAGAAACTCAACATCCTACTGATCATGTTTGAGAGGAAAATCAATGATAGTGGAGACATGAAATCACTAAGGCCTCTCTGATCTTAAATAGCTTAACCTTGAATTAGCAGATAAAGTATATTCAATACAATGCCAGGGTGTACTAAAAAATACAATAGTCCAAAAGCATGCAAATTCTCTTACTTGATGATGAATGACAATAAGTAGTGTTGATATAAAATTGGATAATTTATTACACATGAGTGGTTAGATAAGATGTCAGTTTGAATAACTTTTAGAAAATAATTTTAAATCTATTCCTGTGACAAAAATCAAGTACGGTCAAATATTTAATTCTTGTTCATTTTTCTGACTTCATCCATTGAAGAAATGTTAATATTCTATGGAAGTCAAATGATGAATGGAAAGTACTTACCAAAGGTTTGATATATGTGTATACATATACAAAAGCGCGCGCACACACACACACACACACACACACACACACACACACACGTATATGTAGACAATTTTTTAGAAAGAGTAGGTATCTGAAGACTGTCTCACAATTAGATCCTCTAAGTATGTGAAACGGTATGAGTCCAAACTGGTCCATAATCGTCCAAGACATGACTCTAACGTCCATTCTTCTGGGAACAGCATATTAAATTTTTGTTATTATTAGATTAAGGTGTCTATTTCTTATTTCCAGTTATATGATTTTCTTCATATAGTAGTTCAAAAAACAAATACTATTTGATATAGTAATTCTTTTAAAGTTAATTTTAAAATCCCTGTCTAGCCTCTTCCCATAGTTAATGCATCTTCTCCATGCTAAATTAGCAATCATAGTTTCAGATAAAGCCAGGCCCACAAAAACCAAACTTGTTTAAACTTATTATCTAATGTAGGTTGTTTTAAAGAAACAGGTATGCTTGCACAAGAAAAAGGACACAGCTAAATACATCATTTTAAAACTTTATCATGTGGAGTAGTGTGTAGGAATTATGCTTAAGGATTAGTTCAGACTTTAAATGTACATAATTGTGCACAAACAACCTTTAAAAGCATGGTTTCTATTTATAAATTACAATAAAAATCCCATTCATTTATCTGTGCTGTCCTCTATTGAATATTTCTACATTCCAATATCCAGATTGCACACGTCCCAGTATGTCAATGAAGATCCAAACTTCTTCATTAAGGAAAATATACTAAAGGCCCAGCACATGAATTGTTTAAGTTTCAACTCTTACTCAGCATTAAGCAATCAAGTGGTATTTTCTTTGATGTGTTCATGTTTGTTATTTCACAATTTTATATTTATGTAAAGTATATTCTGTTTCTATAATCTGTTCACCTCTCTGAAATCCCTCCAATTCCTGTTATTCTTCCCTATAAGTTTCTTTTCCTTATTCCGGACATTTTGTTTCAACACTAGCAATAAATATCTGGGACATATTTAACAGTTGTTTCCTGGACATGGACAGGTTTCTCTCTCTCTCTCTCTCTCTCTCTCTCTCTCTCTCTCTCTCTCTCTCTCTCTCTCTCTGTGTATGTGTGTATGTGTAAATCCAACATAAAAATATGTTGAAAAATATATATTTCTCAAACAATATGACTCAAATAAATCTTGTAGGAGCACTTGAAGGTCCAAAGCACTCGAGGCAGTGGCACTGTATTTGAAGATGCCCTCACAATCAAGAAAAACATTGCTATTTCAAATTCTTTGAACAAGTGAATGTTGGTCATTTGGAAATAGAACATGAACTTTTTCAGTACTCAAGTCTCTGTGTCTTTGAGTCTTGGAGACTGTGAAAATTAATGAATATTCGTTATCCTAGCCCTTTTATGCCTCTCAGCCAATCTGTGTAAATAAATTTACATTTTCAGGACATCATACCAACATTTTAAAACGTCTGAACTACTTTGCATGAAATTCATAGTCTCTTCCCCAGTCTCCTGTTGTGGTATTGGGGCACCATGCTTACATCATTGAGGTTTCTGTCTTTAGGATTTGAATGTTGCCACAGAATCATGACTTGTTTTACCTAGTACTATAAATCAGCTTCATGAAAGTCTACATCCCCACTTTCTATGTACTTCCCCCTTGGATCTTACTCTCTTTTGGGATGTAGCAAGACCTAATAGAGTATAGATAACACCATGCTCTGAGACGTTCTCACTCATTCTATGTGGCTTTAATCTGCAACAATTCCTCCACATACTGTGTACTAAACTCATCTTCAGTCTGCAGTGCAGAAGCATGTTAGTTAATCCATCATTCTCTCATGGATCCTAATTACCTACTGAGATTTTTAAAATTTAATTACAGATTATAATAATTAGGAATTTGAATATTTTTGTTTATTGTTTTTAGACTTTCATCTCCAGCATGGTTATAATTCATACTACTAACAGTCAAAATTTAAATGAGATAATATAATATATCATATTAATTACAATTCATATATTATATTATTAATAATAACATACAAATAAAAGGTGAATGAAAACAAAATTTGAAAGCAGCTATAGAATATGTAAAGTACTTATTCAATTAAATATTTTTAATACAACATTAAAAAGGATTGGTATCCTTAACTCTGAACCACCAATTGCCACCTAGATTTACTGTAAAAGAAATTTTGTTTTAAGGGCAATTTAGTATGTAAGAGTAGATATTAAAGAGGCCAACATTTGGGGTTGGGGATTTAGCTCAGTGGTAGAGCGCTTGCCTAGAAGGGCAAGGCCCTGGGGTTCGGTGTGTCCCCAGCTCCAAAAAAAAAAAAAAAAAAAAAAGAGGCCAACATTTATTAGTGGAGTATGTGATCACCAGAGACAGTAGCTCAACAGCCACCCCACATGTATTGAACAAAATCCAGTAACAAGTGCCTAAGAATGATGGCTACATCTATTTATTGGGTTTTGCTGCAGAATCATGACAGAACTGGCATTAGGATATTAGTGTCGGATTGCTATTTCTACTTGGGGTCCCTCCTTGGGACAGGAAAGAAGAGCATTTGTTTCCTTGTTTGCTCTATTATTTGCTTGGTCCCTTGGCAGCCACTCAATCTTGGAAGGTGATGCACATGACTTCTTCCTTTCTTTTTGTTTCTTTCTGGGTTTGTTTGACCCATAGAATAAGATCTGCTTCCCAGGTTACTTGTTTGATGCATACAGTTGCTGTGGATTGAGAAAACAGAAGATGTGTTGGATGCTTGATTCTTTTCTAAATGTTCCCATTTAAAAAATATTGAAGAAATTTGTCTTAGCTCTTCTTTTTCTTTTGGAATATATCTTCAAGATCACAAATTATCTCAATTATTTCACGTCAGATTGGCACAGAGGTGGACTTGTTTAACTCTAAAATTCTCAGACTGTCTAGTAGACATTTAAAATTCATGTCTTTTTTTTTTTTTTTGCATTCTTTAGAAGGAATGCTATATACTTGGAGTTTTCTGTAAGACTTTCACAGATGCCCATGCATGGAATGGCTCGGCAGGTACAAGCATGTAATTCTCTTCTAGAGGACCCTTAGTTTGGTTTCTGGTAAGCTCACCAATGCCTGTAATTCCAGCTCTAGGAGGTTGATGTTCTGATCTGACTGTTGTGGGCAGTCAAACTCACAAGCACATACCCACACATAGACTCTTGTAAAGTTTCTATTATTTTTAAAAACTTTGTGCCTTGAAACATTTCATCATAGTTACTCTTTGTTGATACTGAACTCTCAGCACATGAAGTGTTTAGGAATAGAAATGATGAGGCAATCATTCTACACAAGAAAATGGTAGAAAGAGTTCTGCCAGGGGGTACGTCACTGCATCATGTAAGATTTGAGGCTTGTTTTTGGTAACATTCAGCACCAAATCATCAGAGTCTTGTGGAGCAGAAACATCACAGAACTACCTTTCAGACAGACTAGAAATGTGTATTTCTATGATGAAGCTATGTCCATTGTGAAACCTACCTCTGCACTTTCTCCACTACTGAGGGCACCTGAATTTCTTCATTCATAAATACTGTCTTAAAACAAAGCTAGTTTCAAACACAATCACACACACACACACACGCACACACACACACACACATGCACACACACACACACACACATGCACACACAGAGACACACACACATACACATATGCATTTAGGTCTGACTTTGACTTCACTTTTATAATGAATGTGAATGCTTTGTTACTGCCAACATAATCCACTCATTTGTGTGTTTAAGAGCCTTAATAATTCATCCTTAGAAATGATCTTTTACCCTTCTAAGGTCATTTTAAAAAAGAATTATATATTTTTATGTATGTGAGTGTACTGTCTTTGTCCTAAGATACACAAGAGGAGGGCCTCTGATCTTACAACAGATGGTTGTAAGTCACCATGTGGTTGCTGAGAAATGAACTCAGGATCTCTGAAAGAGCAGTCAGTTCTCTTAACCGCTGTGCCATCTCTTCAGTCACGCTAAGGTCATTATTATTTTTTTTTACAAGTGATTACTTTTTAAAATTATTTGCAACTGAAAGAAAAGTGAACAAAAGTTTATTTTTATCGTAAATTTCTATATGTAATGCCTTATTTGAAATTACTCATTTTAAAAACATTCAAAATATAATCTAGATTTCCTATCTATTTTTCATGTGGCTTTTCTAACGGACTTCATGTTACATGAAAGGTAAATATTCAAAAGATAACTAAAATATTCACAATGATACAGTAGTTTTCATAACCCTAATACATGTGATGTTTCTCTTGCATCTTGTGGTACTCTAGTACTGTGTGTAATTCTCCACACTGCAATTATAGTCCTGTCTCGTTAGCGTTTTCTAAGATTTCCAGCCTTAGTTTTCATGTCTTTGACATTTTGAAAGATTTGCCAATTAGTTCGGAGACTGTCTCTCAGTCAGATTTGTCTGAGACTTCATAATTAAATTCAGAGGTGATGCTGATCCCTTTTCAGTATATAACACCAGGCAGTAAATGTTCCCAAAGTACCACACCTTTAACGATGTCCTTTTGATCAGTAGTCCAAGTATCTTCTGAAAGTTTCTATAGGTGAAAGTTTCTCTATCCCTCTTTGATCAACATTGGGAGTGAGATGAAAGGTACATGGGTCATTAGCAACGAGGTACCTGAAGGAATAATAACTTCACTCATTTTCTCTACAATAAAGTCCATCATTTTATTTAACACCAATAGCTAATCATACTTTAATCTGGACATAAAGAGAATGTTTATGAGTGGGAAATGTTTGTTAAACATTTATTGGTGGTACACTGTAACATTTAAGATGCAGAGACTAAACTAATTTTAATTGGATACTTTAAAAATCAGATACTTAGCAAACAGACTTACTTATTTCAGGAGAAATTTCTCTATAAATTTAATAATTTAATCTTATAGTACCCTATTTTTCATATGGCTTTTCTAACGAACTTCATGTTATAATGTAGCTCTTTTATTCTCATTCTCAATTTGATTAATCCCCATCTTTCCCACATCTTTACCTATCATTTACTAATATTAAAGCACAAAGCTTTGTAATATTTTGTTATTCTTTCATATTTATATATCGGGCTGGAGAGATGGCTCAGCCGTTAAAGGCTAGGCTCACAACCAAAACATATTTAGATATCATGCCACGTAATAAGTGGCATTAAGTTATTAATATCAGGATGTAATATCCATAAGATACATAAGTATTAAATATTAGTGATTCAGAATTTTTTCTAAATTTTGAAAAGGGAACACTGTTTGAAGCATATTATATTTGTACTAACACAGAAGTAATGTACATTTGTAGAGAGTGAATATCAGTAATTCTTAGGAATATGGATATAAGATAATCAATGTACTTTTGTTAAATATAATGAATAAATATATAAAAATTAATGTGATCAATTCACAGGTAGAATATTTATCAACAAAGCAAAATTTAACACTATGAATGTTATATTACCTCAAAAGCAGAAGGGAAAAATACATATAAATTTATTAAGAAAATTAATTGGCCACATCAAGATGAAAACTCTTAATAAATAAGACAAGAAGTAACACTTTTCCACTTGGTCAGGGAACGGCACAAAATCATTCTGGGCATTTTTCTTTATTCTTTGTTTTTTATCTTTATTAACTTGAGTATTTCTATTTTACATTTCGATTGATATTCCCCTTCCCGGTTTCCAGGCCAACATACCCCCTAAGCTCTCCCCCACCCCTTTTGGGGGGCTTCCCCTCCCCATCCTCCCCCCATTGATGGTTTTCCATATATTAAACCATCCCTGCATGCCTGGGATGAAGCTGACTTGATCATGGTGGATGATTCTTTGATGTGCTCTTGAATTCAGTTTGCAAGAATTTTATTGAGTATTTTTGTGTCAATATTCATAAGAGAAATTGGTCTGAAGTTCTCTTTCTTTGTTGGGTCTTTGTGTGGTTTAGGTATAAGAGTAATTGTGGCTTCATAGAAGGAATTTGGTAGTGCTCCATCTGTTTTAATTTTGTGGAACTGTTTGGATAGTATTGGTATGAGGTCGTCTATGATGGTCTGATAGAATTCTGCACTAAACCCATCTGGACCTGGGCTCTTTTTGATTGGGAGACCTTTAATGACTGCTTCTTTTTCGCTAGGAGTTATTGGGTTGTTTAAATGGTTTATCTGTTCCTGATTTAGCTTTGGTACCTGGTTTCTGTCTAGGAAATTGGCCATTTCCTGCAGATTTTCAAGTTTTGTTGAATATGGGCTTTTGTAGTAGGATCTGATGATTTGTTGAATTTCCTCTGATCTGTAGTTATGTCTCCCTTTTCATTTCTGATTTGGTTAATTTGGACACACTCTCTGTGTCCTCTCGTTAGTCTGGCTAAGGGTTTATCTATCTTGTTGATTTTCTCAAAGAACCAACTTTTGGTTCTGTTGATTCTTTCTATGGTCCTTTTTGTTTCTACTTGGTTGATTTCAGCTCTGAGTTTGATTATTTCCTCCCTTCTACTCCTCCTGGGTGTATTTGCTTCTTTTTGTTCTAGTGATTTTAGGTGTGCTGTCAAATTGCTGACGTCTGCTCTTTCCTTTTTCTTTTTGGAGACACTCAGAGCTATGAGTTTCCGTCTTAGCACTCCTTCATTGTGTCCCATAAGTTTGGGTACGTTGTACCTTCAATTTCATTAAATTCTAAGAAGTCTTTAATTTCTTTCTTCATTTCTTCCTTGACCAGGTTATCATTGAGTAGAGCATTGTTCAACTTCTATGTATATGTGTACGTTTTCCCTTATTGTTATTGAAGAACAGCTTTAGCCTGTGGTGGTCTGATAGGATGCATGGGATTATTTCTATCTTTCTGTATCTGTTGAGGCCTGTTTATGACCAATTATATGGTCAGTTTTGGAGGAAGTACCATGACGTGGTGAAAAAAGGGTATATCCTTTTGTTTTAGGATAGAATGTTCTATAAATATTTGTTAAGTCTATTTGATTCATGATTTCTCTTAGTCTGTCTATGTATTGGTTTAATTTCTGTTTTCATGATGTGTCCATTGATGAGAGTGGGGTGTTGAAATCTCCTATTATTATTGTGTATTGTGTGAGGTGCAATGTGTGCTTTGAGCTTTAATAAGGTTTCTTTTATGTTTGTAGGTGCCCTTGTAATTGTAGCATAGATATTTATGATTGAGAGTTCATCTTGGTCGATTTTTCCTTTGATGAATATGAAATGTCCTTCCTTATCTTTTTTGATGACTTTTAGTTGGAAATCAATTTATTCAATATTAAAATGGCTACTCCAGCTTGCTTCTTCAGACCATTTGCTTGGAAAGTTGTTTTCCAGCCTTTTGCTCTGAGGTAGTGTCTGTCTTTGTCTCTAAGGTGTGTTTCCTGTAGGCAGCAGAATGCAGGGTCCTCATTGCGCTTCCAGTTTGTTGATCTATGTCTTTTTATTGGGGAGTTGAGACCATTGATGTTGAGAGATATTAAGGAATAGTGATTATTGTTTCCTGTTATATTCATATTTGAATGTGAGAGTATGTTTGTGTTCTTCTCTTCTCTTTGTTTTTTTGCCAAGATGATTACTTTCTTGCTTTTTCTAGGGTATAGCTTGCCTCCTTATGTTGGGCTTTACCATTTATTATCCTTTGTAGCACTGGATTTGTAGAAAGATATTGTGTAAATTTGGTTTTGTCATGGAATATCTTGGTTTCTCCAGCTATGTTAATTGAGAGTTTTGCTGGATACAGTAACCTAGGCTGGCATTTTTGTTCTCTGAGTATCTGTATGACATCTCTCCAGGATTTTCTGGCTTTCATAGTCTCTGGTGAGAAGTCTGGTGTGATTCTGATAGGTCTGCCTTTGTATGTTACTTGACGTTTTTCCCTTACTGCTTTTAATATTCTTTCTTCATTATGTGCATTTGGTGTTTTGACTATTATATGCCTACATTCTGAGCAGGTAAACAGAAACTGGAACCAAAAGCTCACATCAAAGAAGTTATCTTCCAGGTGTTACCCTGCATGGGCAAACAGAAAGGCCAGGATATTCCTTGAAAAGAACAGAGTCTTTCACATGCATTAGCACAGCTCAGTAGGGGGTCACCACTGAGGAACCCAGTAGGGTCCAACAGATGGAAAAAGGACCCAGATCCTGTTGGGCTTGAATGGCCAAGGTAGTTGGGATGGATATCTGAAGGCAAATTTATCTTATCTAGGTGAATGGTTTATATCCTTATCAATTGGTTGTAAGTTTATTGTGTGGAGGATTGAGAATTTAACATATAAATCTCATTGTGGGGTACAGTTTGTTGAGTTTTGATTTTAACAGTTTTATACCACAGTTTATAGCATAATTATTAGGGGACAGATGTTGGAAATGTTAACAGAATCTATAGTAAGAGAACCACGAGATTGGTGGTCTCTGTATGAAACTGGTCTGGCAGCAACCCACCTGGGTCAGAGAGAAGCTTTGGGGACAGCTTGGTGCCAGTGAGATAAATTAGCACTAGTTCCAAGTCACAGCTAGCTACCTCCAGATAGCTTTTTATTTTTTACAACACACATGAATTAAACCCACTTTAAAAGGATAGGGAACTTATAGACATCTCTTTAGAAAATAATATTTTTCCACAGACTCTCTTTTGAAAATTATCTTTTTAACAGATATAATTCTGCTTATTTGGGGGTATCTTATCCTACTTTTATATGTGTGCATTCTGCCTTTATTCTAAAGTGTTTAGATCTCTTTTCTCAAATATGTGTCAGTTCTGTGAGTAAAGCAATTTGAATCATCTTTCCCACTTGAAGTCTGTCATACACACCATTACCTGGGTCATCCTACTCTCTGGTGGCACCAGAACTTTATTCTCTCATGTAGCTGAAGCATAACAACATTTATTCAGCAACTTCCAATTACAATCTCTTACTCACCCAGCTTCTAGGAAGCATTATTCCATTCTCAACTGTTATACTGTCAACTTTCTAGATTACATATAAATTATAAGGAAATGATACTCTCGTCATCAGTTGACATTTGTGCCATGTTGAGACATAAAGTGACCTGAGAGAATGATTCAACAAAATCTATTGTGAGTAGTTAGACTACTCCAGCACATACAGATGAAATGTATTTGCTGGATGAAACGTCCAACATTTAAGGAGAGGTAATATAAGTATTTTTATCATATTTTATTGGCATCTACCTTTAAGATCTTACATATTTGGAAACTGCACATACATGTGTATGCAAATATATATATGTATGTATATATATATATGTATGTATATATATATGCATGTAATCATTAATTCTTATGAGTTTGAGTGGGTCCCTTTATTGCAATATTAACCATTTTTATTATTCATTCTATTGGACTTTTTATTGTTAGCATAAAATATTTTTCTATCTATGCTAGTTTGATTATGAAAAACTTTCTGAGGCTTAGTGATATAACTGTAAAAATGAGGGCTTTAGCTCACAGCTTTGAAAGCTAAGAATCCAGTCAGCAGATGTGTTCTCTGATGAGGGAATGCCTGGCTACCCTCCATTATAGTGCATAGTGAATCCAAATAGAAAACAGAGGACAAATTACAGTCTCACGTGATCTTTCAAAAGTCTTGCAAAGCATTCTTTCAATAGATCTTTAATCTTCAGGAACCTTAGAGGTCCCTGCACCTCTTAAAATCTTCATTCTGAGGACCAAGCTTCTGATACAACTTCTTTAACTAAGCATTGGTGCGGTTGACTTTGGATATCAAGTGAATTCCTTGTCAGCAGTACATAAATATTACTATATTTAAAAACATACATAGTAAATACCCTTTAAAAGATACCATTTTAAACAAACTTTTCAAAGTGTCTTTATCATTATTTTAATATTTAGCATCCATAATAAATATAATAATATGAATACTGAGAGCAATCCTTGCTGAGATTCTTTGACTAGCACAATCTAAATTTTCAGGCATCAGAACCTCCTCACTCCCATCTTCATTGGTCTAATTAAAAATGAACTGAAGCTATGATTCTCAAAAGTTGTCAGAATTGCCGTTTCTGTTGTGGAAAGAAAATTATACCATATTTTAAGAAAAATAGTTAGCTATATTTGAAATATAAAACTTAAAAATTTCTACATTCGAGTATCTATAAGAAGTGATTTAATTACCACCTCAACTAGGTTCTTTTTGAAGGAGTCAGCTCAAAATTCCTCATATGATGTATAATTTTATTGGTATATGAATTATGGCTAAAATGAATTCTATATAGATAAATATAAAACATCAGTAAGGACTTATAAATGGAATGAACTAGAAAATCTTGGTTTTTTTTTAAATTGCCAAAAATATATTTATTCAAAAATATTTCCATTCCAATACTTTCAATACAGTTCACCATCATTGAATGGCATTAAGAGGTTGTTGTGTAGTTAATTTCAATGTATGAGTAAGCATAGTCTACCAGTTTCTATATGGAAGTGAATGGCTACTACATATAGTTTTTACTTCTGTCTGCTATATCCCAGTGTATTCTTTCAGTGTAAAGTTTTGAAGAATCCCTTATCATTGTGCCACTCCAACTCTGCCAGTACCCACATTCAGATAGCACTCTTCCAGGAAGCCTCTGCGCTGGCTTATGACAGAAGGTCTATTTACAGCAAGTAACTTGGCATTATTACTGACGGTAAATGTGTTGAGCGTACATTAAGGGGAAAAAATTTTGGGGGTATCATAGACCAAGAGGGAGTTCAAATTTGACTTCCACTCGTCTCTCTGTCTCTTTTATTTATCCCTAACAGAGGACTTTGCTCTATATGTTATATTTTTAGTTGTGACTCTAGCCTTTAATGGCTAATCCAACTCTCCAGCCTTCTCTGTATCTTTTACACAGCACAGAAAACATGGCATGGGACAGCAGTGAGCCCCATGTCTTAGAGACACTTTTACAAAATTCAATGGTAGATGACTCCTGAGAAACCTCCGGGGTTCACTCTGGCATCCACATGCATGCACATACATGTGTACCTGTACAAATGCATACATATGCAATGAATAATTGCTGTTTTGTCAACTTTTACAAGTGAAAAAATAACTTTTCTGACTCCTCACGACATAGAAAAGCGTGCAAAACATAAGCATATGTAATCAACCTATATGGCTTCGAAAATTTGTTAGATAATTATACTATTGCTCTCAATGCCACTGCTTTTAGTAGGTAGTATTATATTTATTTAACTATATTTTATTAATTTATAAATTTATAATTTATTTATATTTGATTCACACACACACAGTGGTAGGAGGAACTGACCTGAGCCTGGCAGTGTTGCTCATGTCTTTAAGCCCAGCACTTGAAAGGCAGAGACAGACAGATCCCAGTGTTTGAAGCCAGTGTGGTCTATGGATTATGCAGAGAAACCCTCTCTTCGAAAACAAATCAGAGCAATAAGTAGATTAAAAATGATGGAAAGAAACAAAAAAGAGGGAAGAATGGAAGGAAGGAAGGAAGGAAGGAAGGAAGGAAGGAAGGAAGGAAGGTAGCTGGGAAACCCCTGGCATGTCTGTGTCTCTGTACCTTCAGCACTAGGGTATGGTGATAGACAGATCTTGGGAACTTTCTGACTGTCCAACTGAAGTTGTACTAACTCACAGCAATAAGATGGAAAACACAGGGATAGTGTAGCACTTCTCAACCTGTGGTTAGCAATCACTTTGGGAATTAAAAGACACTGTCACAGAGGTTGCCTAAGAAAGCACAGATATTTATGTTATAGTTTATATAGCAGCCAAGTTGAATATGACATAGCAACAAAAAGTATTTAAAGATGTAGTTCACCAGAGCATACAGAAAGCTGAGAACCAATGGGTTAGAAGAAGCCCACAATGCTCTCCTCTGACTTGCGCATTCATGCTTAAGTATGTGAGCATGTGCCATTCCCATGCACATACCCATCTCTCCACACACACACACACACACACACACACACACACACACACCCACACCCACACACACACACAGAGAGAGAGAGAGAGAGAGAGAGAGAGAGAGAGAGAGAGAGAGAGAGAGAGAGAGAGAAATATTGCCTGTCCACACTAACTGTCCACACGGAACTTAAGTTTCTGACAGGTGTCAGGGTAATGAAGTATGAAGTCACATGAAACACATGTTCACATGGTGGGGAAATAGATGATTATACTCATATCCAATTGTGCTGCAGATGAAAGGCTTTGGATTGCTGGGATAGGAAGAAATCCCATCTCAACAAAACAATCATACTAAAGGATTTATCCTCCCCTTAAAATAGTAGCAAAATTGTGGGCTATGGACTTCTTTGTTTTTTTTTTTTTTGTTTTTTTGGTTCTTTTTTTCAGAGCTGGGGACCAAACCCAGGGCCTTACGCTTCCTAGGCAAGCGCTCTACCACTGAGCTAAATCCCCAACCCCTGGCTATGGACTTCATATAGACATCATATTTGTCAACTTTAATTTATTTTAATAAATCTTCATATTAGACTTTCCATTCAATTTGAAATAGATATTAAACATTAATGAGGAGTTTTGAACTATAATTAATTCACATATTTGAATACACATAAGAGTCCAGGGGGAGGAGTTATATGTCATTGCATATTGCATGTAGGCTAATAAGAAATAAGACAAAAAGACACTAAATACATTATTTAGGTATCTTTTTCTGAAGTTACTTTAGAAAGCTTTCATTAAATCCAGAATACATCAGTTAAGCATCCAAGCACCAGGCTTATCAAGCTTAGAACTTTATATCTAGAAAATATTTTCAAAACTACCAATATAAGATGCAAAAAAGTTTCCCTCATAAAGTTTGATATAATTCATACTTATATTTTATACTAAAGTCAAACATGACATTTTCACATATTCCCGAAGAGAAATGTTTTCAGTAACAGTTTTAAAAATGATGTCTTCACCCTTTGGTGCTTTAACTCTCAAAGTATTTGATTTCTTCTCAGTGTATCTTCACTACAGCATCCAGATGCAGAATTTTTCAGAACTTTCAGGAATAAACAACAAATTAGCATGTAAGAATGTTACATGAGGGAAATGACAGATTCTGGAGATGAGCAGCAGATGGATGCTTTTTATTACAAAATACTGGGCCCTCTCTTTCTCACTAGTGCTGATATCAGTGACTTTAGTGTTATATGCTGCTACATGTGACTGCAAAACCCAAGTATCCCCTTGATTTGAAACCTCAATGGATAAATATATGTCTGCAGACCCAGCTGATAGCGAGTTTCTCTTCCTGATAAACTGGGTTTAAGTCTTAGAGATATATAGTAGGTAAAATAGATTTTCTCAGAACAGATAATACTGGAAATCAACTTTGTTGCTCCTCATTTTACTTGTTTACATCCTTCAAGCATGAAGTTGAAATCACAGAATAACATACCAAATACAAAAATTAATAATTTACAGTCACACCTCTGTTCATATATACTCCCTTATTAAACATGGGAAGCATGAGGCACGAACAGGAGAACAGGGATGAAAACTACTACCAAAACAAAAGCACTCTTAAAACAATATGACAAAAGAGGAGTTTGTGTGGCACAAACTTTAATTTGAATTTGAATTGTACCTGCTAATTAAAATAAATTATAGTGTGCATGTGATCTCTAGACAGTGCAATTCCTTTCACAAAAGAAAAATGATTTCACTGAACTGTGTGGGAAGAGGAGACACTTTGAACAAAAGGTATTTCCAAGAATAGAATGTTATTTGAACCTCAGATGAGAATGTGAAATACATTTTGACAGATTGTATATCAACATTCAGTTCAATGGTATTTCATGCACGTATTTCCCTCTTTGCAGAAGATATTAGAATAAACTTACAGCCCCATTATTCCTTCCATTTCCTATATTTCTTTTTAAAGTACATTTTATGGTTGTGTCAGGTTGTGATCGTAGGCTGGTATTTATAGCAAGCTGTGAACATTATCTTGAATACATGCTCTCTGTGGGAAGCCAGCATATCAGGTTCTCTTAAACTGGCTGTGTTGGATTTATTGGAACAAAATAGAAAATGAAAATGTAAAGAGACTATTTATATGCAGCGGTCCAATGTCTGTGGATGGGCAGACAGGTGCATTGGATGATGGGATGTATGTACACATGTAAATATGATGTACATTAACATTTGCACACATATAGACGTACTTATTTCTAATCAAGAAAAAGTTTCATGAAGGTGAAAACAGCAGTTGTGGCTACTGAGTTCTGCGTGATAGACCATAATGCTCTTGAAATGCTTTCATTCTTTCTCCTTAAGCACTCACTTTGTGAGTCAGACATTGCTGACTCTTCTGTGAGATGCAGAGTGCAGTACTACACAGGTCAGACAGCTTCCCCACAGTCCAACAACGACGAGAGGACAGAAACAATATTTATTTTAAGATGATCTGCTGCAAAGTAAGTGCATGCTGTGCTTCACTCAGAGAACAGGGAAAGTGTGAGGGAGGGGACAGAAGAAAACCGCGGAAGGAGCTCCTGAGAACCACAGCCAAGTAGAAATCAAAGGAGTAAAAATTGGTCTCAGGATGGGTGGCCTGTGTCGTGTGTCTAAATTCACAAACTTTATGCTACATTACAATATTTAAAAATAAAATGATTATGTACATGATTTTAAAAGTCTGAGGCTATTTTTTATAAGCTATCTGTAAAGCATCCCCACTGTATAAGAAGGTGAACTGATGAAAACACTGATGTTAAATGCATGGTATATGAAACTCTCATGTAGCAGTTTTCTTAGAGATCAAAATATTCCATCCAAGCAGAAAGCTCCTAAGACACCTGACGTTTACATGGACTTGTTTTAAGAGGAGGGAAAAAGCTTCCATCCTAAGCTAAGGAAGTAAACAAATCAAAATAGCATCAGGAAGTAGCTGAAAATGATAGTATTCTAGACTTCCCATCCCAAATTGTGTCTGAGCAGTAAGTAAAAGATCCTCTCAAGCAAGGTGAACTTCCCTAAATAGGCCCATACCAAGAGAGCTGCTTGGAAGACAGAATAGGCAAATAAAAGGCCCACTGAAACTAAAGAGTCTGCAAAGGGCACCATGCAGCCTGGTGACCTGCTTGCAGGCCTCCCAGTGTGCTTTAGGTTTCCAGCTCCGATGAGCTGTTGCTCATGCTGTGGTAGGCTCTGGTGACGCAGCCATCTTTGTGTCATTTCCGCCTCACAACTTCCTATAAGAAACTTCAGGAAAACTCATCGCTTCACTGTGTTGGAATTTTGTAATAGCCATATTTTTGTCTTTCATTGATTCTCTATCAGTAGTGGAACATCTGAATAAATGAAAGCTTCTACGAATGTGTTTGGTGGTCTAGGAAGACGTCTTCCGGTTGTTAAATGCAGGTTATAAGGTTGGAGGATGTGAAAAACTTGAACAGTGATAGAAAAATGATTTAAGGAACATGGGAGGAATAAAAATTGCTTCGGATTTCTATTCCTTGTGATTCCACTGTTGTAATGATACTTCAAAGTTCAGAGCGTTAAACAGTAGTAATACTAAGACAATTGAAATACCTCTCTTTTTGTAAACTTAAAAAGATTCTTATAAGCTTCAGGGAACACACTTGAATCCACCTTTCTCAGGTCTAAAGGTCTCAGGATAGGTACTGTCAACCAACAGACTGTTTCCTTCCCCACCTGCCTCTTCCTAAGGGTGGGTTCTATTTCCCTTTCTCTGATCCTGGTGCTTTCTCCCTCCTTTTACCACTAAGACCACAGGCCTAATAGTTTCATGTGTACACATAACAAGACAAAGGGTTTCTCCATAAACTCCTTAACTTTATCTTATTCAATATGTGTATATATAGTGCGACATCTTTCCAAGTCTAGGTATTTTTTTCCTAGAACCTGCCTCTAGGACAGCTCTGAAGCAGATATCTGCAGTTGCTTCATCTGTGCCTTCATGTTCCTAGCTCCAGATAGTCCTACATCCTGGACAACAAATAAAGCATCCTGCTCTTCCTGGACTTGGCCAACATTCTAATTATTTGCCTCAGCCCCATAATGGCATCCAAATATCAGCAGGAAGTAGTCATAGATGATTTAATCACCCCTTATTCATGCATTATCAACAGAAGGCTGGGATGTTAGGCTTCAGACCTGGGACAAACAAGTGAGGTGCTTATTTTTCACACCACAATGGAGCTGGTCACCAGGTTCTCACAGAATCAATCAGTCCCTACATGATAGATTCTGCCTTTTACCCTGAACTTTCCAGCCCAGTGGATTCGCTTCCCCTCCTCCAGAGGCTATTTCCTATGTTATCTAAACATTTTTGTCTTTTCTTTCCTCTCTATTCCTTCCCTGTTTCTGCCTTTTCTCTCTCCCAGTCTGTATAAGCTTTTCCCCTTTTTCTCTCATTCTCTTCCCTCTCCCCTCTTTTCCCCTTCTCATTTCTTTCCTTGGAACAGTGAACCATGCTGGAGAGCTGCTTCCCTATAAGCTTGCCTTTATACACACTGATCCAGCTTTAATTGGCCGTTAAACCAGCAAAAAATAGCTTATCAACAAGTACCTAAACATCTGCAGCAAATAGTAGCAGACATAAGGGAAGAGATAGACTTGACTACAAACTTCTTCCTCAAACACCAGCACCTGTCTTGTGCCTTGTACTAGTGTATGGATTATTCATACAGAATACAAACAAACACATACATTTTTAAAGTACTGTGTTTAAGGACCAGACACCTGCAAGACACAGATCCAGTAGCCTGGAACAACCTTATTGTCAGCTTGTGGAACCTTGACTTTGGTACACACTAGGACCAGTCTTACAGAAAGTGAGGTTATATCAATTTTCAAATTTTCTTTCAAATACAAACACAGTAGGAGGATTCAAACATGTGGGAATTTTGAAATTATGAAAATGCACAAGAAACCAGCATATCAAAGAAGAAATCAAGACATGTTAAGAAATTAAAACCATGCTAAGATAGGAAAAAAAAACAGACCCGGATATATCAAGGTAAAACACTGGGAAATAGTGAAAGTGGCCCTCAGAGTTAACCTCCTCAAGGATGAAGTGAGAAACTGAAAAGGAAGGACTGCAATAATCAGCTGTCAGCACTACCACTTGATAAATGAGGCTGCCTCCATTTTGGGCTTAGAAGCCAACTTGTTATAGAGACAAACTAGAAACAGTTCTGTTTATGATTAAATCTGTTTTTCAAGGAATGGATTATGTCCTCCTCTGACTTCAGCTATTTCTGGGCTGCTTACTCCAGGGCATAGCAACCAAGACTCTCTTCCAAAAAGTTCTTGTAACTGTCTTGTTATGTTTCTGTTCTGCTTCTCTAAGTGCAATGATTTGACTGCCAAATTCCTCACTTAGAAACACTGAGCTATAAAGATTCCTAACTTCCCTATATCTGATGCTGATCTCTTGAAATACACCTTTGAGAGAGTCAGCCTGACATCAAGAATATTCAAGTCAATCTTGTGTTAAAATAAAGCCCCCAAATCAAGAACCAAAAAAACCAAAAAGAGAATAACACATGACCTAATTTTAAAATATTCTCCACAATTATAATAATAAAAACAACATGGTACATACATCTCGACACACACACTAATGAAACCTGATAGACAGCTTAGCAGTAATTACACACATCCACAGGCCCCTGCTTTTGTTTCTGATTTTTTTTCTTTTACCAAATGGCAAAAACCAAGAGTTGGAGAGCAGACTTTTCAATAAATTGTACTTGTGAAACCAGATTTTCACCATCAGTAAAACAAAACTACAATTCTTTCTCTCACCAATTATAAAGATAACTAATAATCAACTCAAAATTCATTAAAAGTTTAAATAAAAGACAGAAAAAGACAAGTAACAAAAAGCTCATAGAAAATATAGGATAAGAATAGGCAATTTCGGGGTTGGGGATTTAGCTCAGTGGTAGAGCGCTTGCCTAGCAAGCACAAGGCCCTGGGTTCGATCCCCAGCTCCAAAAAAAAAAAAAAAAAAAAAGAATAGGCAATTTCTTCTTTTAGAAGACAGCAAATCACATGAGAAAAATGGGAAAACAAATAAGATTATGTGAAAAAGAATGGAAAGAGAAAAGAAAAAGTTCTTATCAATAGAAACAAAATCATTGAAATGAAAATGTAATCATTATATACAGAAAAAATTTCAACTGTATTAAGAGTGAATCCTCACAGCAGTCATAATGGCTAAGATCATAAACTCCGGTGACAGCAGATGCTGGCAAGGATGTGGAGAAAGAGGAACACTCCTCCATTGTTGGTGGGATTGCAGACTGGTACAACCATTCTGGAAATCAGTCTGGAGTTTCCTCAGAAAATTGGACATTGCACTACTTGAGGACCCAGCTGTACCCAAAAGATGCTCCAACATACAACAAAGACACATGCTCCACTATGTTCATAGCAGCCTTACTTATAATAGCCAGAAGATGGAAAGAACCCAGATGCCCTTCAACAGAGGAATGGATACAGAAAATGTGGTACATGTACACAATGGAACACTACTCAGCTTTCAAAAACAATGACTTTATGAAATTCATAGGCAAATGGATGGAACTGGAAAATATCATCCTGACTGAGGTAACCCAATCACAGAAAAACACACATGGCATGTACTCATTGATAAGTGGCCCAAATGCTCAAATTACCCTAGATGCTAGAACACATGAAACTGAAGAAGGATGACGAAATGTGGATGCTTCACTCCTTCTTTAAAGAGGAACAAGAATACCCTTAGGAGGGGATAGGGATGCAAAGTTTAGAACAGAGGAACACCCATTCAGAGCCTGCCCCACATGTGGCCCATAGATATATAGCCACCAAACTAGATAAGGTGGATGAAGCAAAGAAGTGCAGGCTGACAGGAACCAGCTGTATATCTCTCCTGAGAGACACAGCCAGAATATGGCAAATAGATAGGAGAATGCCAGCAACAAATCAATGAACTGAAAATGGGACCCCCACTGAAGGAATCAGAGAAAGGACTGAAAGAGCTGAAGGTGCTCGAGACCCCATACGAACAACAATGCCAACCAACCAGAGCTTCCAGAGACTAAGCCACTACCTAAAGACTATACATGGACTGACCCTGGGCTCCAAATTCATAGGTAGCAATGAATAGCTTAGCAGGGGCACCAGTGGAAGGGGAAGCCCTTGGCCCTGCCAAGGTTGGACCCCCAGTGAATGGGATTGTTCAGGGGAGGCTGATAATGGGGTAGGATGGGGAGGGGAATATCGACATAGAAGGGGAGGGGGAAGGGTTAGGGGATGTTTTCAACTGGGAAAGGGAATAACATTTGAAATGTAAATAAGAAATACCCAATTTAATAAAGATGTAGGAAACAAAAGAGTGTATGGTAAAGTTTAAAACCCAAGATATATAAGAAAATCAACTCGATAGTATGGAAATATTGAGATTTTTTTTAAAAAAATATTTATTTATTTGCTGAAAATTGTTTTGTCTTCATGTATGCCTGTTTTTTGTTGTCAGATCTGGTACTGGAATTACTGACAGAAGTGAAGAGGCATGTGGGTGTTTTGATTTGAACTCAGATGCTCTGGAAATTTCTTAAAAGTGTTCTTAAAAGCTAGGCGATATATCCAACTCCAGAAAGTCAGATTAAAAAAATGTGGCACAAAATTATTCACTATCACTAATAATATAAGATATGCAAATCAAACTACAATGAAATTTTACCTCATACCAGGAATAGTTAAAAAAATATGACAACAAACCAAAACTTCAGAGACTGCTAGAAAGCATTGGAACAAATAAGTGTAAACTCTGGGAATGAATTTAACAGATTGTAATTATAGAAAACAGTGTTTTCTGTTAATTTCTCTATGTCTCTGTTTAGTTTCTGTTTGTGTGGTCTGTCCATTGATGAGAGTGAGGTGTTGAAATCTCAAACTAATATTGTGTGATATGCAAATTGAGCTTTAGTAAGGTTTCTTTTATCAGTGTAGGTGTCCTTGCATTTGGAGTACAGATATTCAAGATTGAGAGTTTATCTTGGTGAATTTTTCCTTTAATAATTATGAAGTGCTCCTCATTATCTCTTTTAACTTTTGGTTAAAAGTCAACTTTATTTGATATTAGAATGGCTACTAAATTGTTTCTTTGGACCAATTGCTTGAAAATTGTTTTTCTGTCTTCTACTCTGAGGTAGTTAATGTCTTTGTCACTGAGGTGTGTTTCCTGTATGCAGCAAAATGCTGGGTCCTCTTTATTTATCCAGCCTGTTGGTTTATGTATTTTTATTGGGGAATTGGGTTCATCATGTTAAGAGATATTAATGAACAGTGATTGTTCTTTCCTGTTATTTTTGTTGTTAGAGGTGGAAATATGTTTGTTTGACTCTCTCCTTTTGGGTTTGTTGCAAGAAGATTACTTTCTTGTTTTTTATAGGGTGTAGTTTCCCTCCGTGTATTGGAGTATTCCATCTATCACCCTCTGTAAGGCTGGATTTCTAGAAAGGTATTGTGTAACTTTGGTTTTGTCATGCAATATCTTGATTTTTCCATCTATGTTAATGGAGAGTTTTACTGGATATAGTAGTCTGGGCTGGCATTTATGTTCTCTTGTGGATTGTCTGCTGTCTGCTCAGGATCTTCTGAGTTTCATAGTCTTTGTTCAGAATTCTGGTGTAATTATGATAGGTCAGCATTTATATGTTACTTGACAGTTTCTCTTGCTACTTTTAATATTCTTTATTTTTTGTGTGTTTGGTGTTTTGACTATTATGTGACAGTAATAATTTCTTGTCTAATCTATTTGAAGTTCTGTAGGCTTCTTGTATATTTATAGGCATATCTTTCTTTAGCTTAGGGAAGTATTCCTCTATAATTTTGTTGAAGATGATTATTGGCACTTTAAATTGGAAGTCTTCACTTTTGTCTATACCTATTATCCATAGGCTTGAACTTCTCATTGTGTCTTGGATTACCTGAATATTTTGGCTTAGGAGATTTTTGCGTTTTATATTTTCTTTGATGGTGATGCCAATGTTTTGTATGGTATCTTCTGCCCCTGAGATTTTCTTTTTCTATCTCTTGTATTCTGTTGGCGATACTTGAATCAATGATTCCTGATCTCTTTCCTAGGTTTCTATCTCCATGGCTGTCACACTTTGTGATTTCTTTATTGTTTTATTTCCATTTTTATCTCCTAGATGGTTTTGTTCAATTCTTTCACCTGTTTGGTATAGAAGAATGCAAATTGACCCATTCTCTTCACCCTGTACAAAGCTTAAGTCCAAGAGAATCAAGGACCTCCACATAAAACCAGATACACTCCCAACTAATAGAAGAAAAAGTGGGAAAGGTCATTGAACACATAGAAATTGGGGAAAATTTCCTGAACAAAACACCAATCGCTTATGCTTTAAGATCAAGAATGGACAAATGGGAACTCATAAAATTGCAAAGCTTCACTAAAAGAAAGGACACTGTTATTAGGACAAAACTGCAACCAACAGATTGGGAAAATATCTTTGCCAATCCTATATCCAACAGAGGGCTAATATCAAATATATGCAAAGAACTCAAGAAGTTACACTCTGGAGAGTCAAATAACCCTACTAAAAATAGGGTACACAGCTAAACAAAGAATTCTCAGCTGAGGAATGTCAAGTGGCTGAGTAGTACCGAAAGTAATGTTCAACATCCTTAGTCATCAGGGAAATGTAAATCAAATCAACCCCGAGATTCGAACTCACACCAATTAGAATGGCTATGATCAAAACTAAAACAACAGATACTGGCAAGGATATCAGGAAAAAAGAACACTCCTCCACTGTTTGTGGGATTGCAAACTGGTACAACCACTCTGGAAATCAGTCTGGAAGTTTCTCAGAAAAGTGGACATTTTACTACCTGCAGAACCAGTTATATCACTCCTGTGCATATACCCAAATGATGCTCCAATATACAACAAAGACACATAATCCACTATGATCATAGCAGCCTTATTTATAATAGCCTGAAGCTAGAAAAAACCTGGATGCCCTTCAGCAGAAGAATGGATACAAAAAGTATGTAACATCTATACAATGGAGTACTACTCAGCTATAAAAAACAATGATTTTCATGAAATTCATAGGCAAATGGATGGAACTAGAAATTGTCATCTTGAGTGAGGTAACCCCACTACACACACACACACACACACACACACACACACACACACACACACACACACGGTATGAACTCACTGATCAGTGGATATTAGCCCAAACTTTTGAATTACCCAAGATACAATCTATAGATCACATGAACCTCAAGAAGAAGGTCCACCAAAGTTCAGATACTTCAGTCCTTCTTAAAAGGGATAACAAAAATATTCATAAGAGGAGATATCTAGAGAAAGTTTGGAGCAGAGACTGTAAGAATTGCCATTCAGAGCCTGCCTCTCCAACAGATCCAGCCTATACACACACACACACACACACACACACACACACACACACACACACACACACACAGAGAGAAAGAGAGAGAGAGAGAGAGAGAGAGAGAGAGAGCAAACATAGACAATACTGACAAAGTCAAGAAGTGCTGACAAGAGCCTGATATAACTGTCTCCTAAGAGGCTCAGCCAGAGCATGACATATACAGTGTTGAATGCTTACAGCAAACCATTGAAGTGAGAATGGGGTCCCTATTGTAGGAGTTAGGGAATGGTTTGACAGACCTGAAGGGTCTTACCACCCAATAAGAACGTCAATACCAACCAACCAGAGCACCCAGGGACTAAACCACTACCCAAAGACTAAAAATGGACAGATCCATGGCTCGAGCTGCATATGTAGCAGACGATGGCCTTGTTGTGCACCAATGGGAGGAGAAACCCTTGGTCCTGCCAAGGCTGGACCCTCCAGGGTAGGGGAATGTCAGGGTGGGGAGGCAGGAAAGTGGTTTGGTTTGGGAGGTTGAACACCCTTAGAGAAGAAGGGGAAGGGGATGGAATAGGGAGCTTATGGATGGGAAACCGGAAAATGGAATAACATTTGAAATGTAAATAAAAATATCCAGTTAAAAAAAAAGGAAAAGAAAGCAGTGTTCTCTCTATCCATTCCTCTGTTAAAAGACGTCTGGGTTGTTTTCAGCTTCTGGCTATTATTAATAAGGCTGCTATGAACCTAGTGGATCATGTGCCATTGTTATATGTTGGAGCATCTTTTGGGTATACGCACATGCTGGGTTCTCATGCAGTACTATATCCAGTGTACTGAAGAACCACTAGACTGATTTCCAGAGTTGTTGATTCAGCTTGAAATCCGACCAACAATGGATGAGTGTACATTTACACAATGGTACACTACTCAGCTATTAAAAGCAACAACTTCATGAAATTCTTAGGCAAATGGAATGAAGTAGAAAATATCATCCTGAGTGAGGTAACTCAATCACAAAAGAACACACATGGTATGCATTCACTGATAAGTGGATATTAGCCCATAACCTCGGAATGCCCATGTTACAATTCACAGATCACATTAAGCTCAAGAAGAAGGAAGACCAAATGTCCCGCGCTACGTCTCGCCAGCAGGAACGACGCGGCACACACAGGATCCTTCTACAGAAAAAGCTTTACTGCGTCTTGAGAGGGAGAGCATAAGCTTACAATGCGGAGACGCCGAGTGAGGAATAACCGTCCCTTATACAGGAAACTATCCTCGCCTAGGACGTGTCACTCTCTGACTGGTCGCTGCCAATTATGACAGATGATGTACCAAAATGTACGTGTCCCTTTGAGTAGGGAAGTTACCAGGCGCCTGCGTATTGCCCTTTTTACTAGGTGCGTTCTGCCGGATGCCGGTGCCATCTTGTAATGGAGTATGTAAGGACAGCTCCTCACATATGTGAGGACAGCTCCTCGGACAGCTCCTCACATCTCCCCCTTTTCTGTTTTTTTAAGCAAACAGGACACCCAGATATAGGAGGGCGAAGACAGAGGTCATATCCTCGTACAAAGTTGGCGAACCTGTACAAGAGAGATACCCTTAGGCTGTTGTTGGGACCCAGGGCACTCCCGACCCGTCGCACTGCCATTTTTCGAGGGAGGGAAAACTGGGGCAGAAACCCTCATGTAATATGACATGCCTTCCAGGGAGCGTATTTGGTAGAACTTCCCTGTGCGATGCTAAGCTCGTCACCCCTCATGGGCTGCTCAAGCCGGACACTCTAATCCTGTGCAATGAACCGAGGTTCTAGGAGTGCAAGAGCTGTCCAGCCGGCGACCTGTTGCTTGAGCATGGTCAACCAGATATCGGCTGACGCTCCTTGTTCAAGGGCTACAAGCGCCTGGGCGATCACTACTTTGTCCTTTCTTGTTTGAGATCTCAATTTGCAAAGCAACCAGAGGAGTAACACTAATCCACAGCAGAGGATCACTCCAAAAAGTCCCACTCCCACCCATTCCTTGAAATAAGAGACTGCTGAGGTGATCCAGGACGACAATCCCTCCGTCAAAGACAGGTCCAGTCAGGTAGAATTTACTTGAATGATGGTCGCTCTCAGCTCCCGAAGTGTCTGTTCAAACTCCGAGGTCCAATTCTGTAACAGATGCTGTGAAAGACTCTTAGACAGATTAGCAGCTCGGGTAAATTTGTCATATTATATGGAGGTGACACAAAGGCCTGGGAGTTTTTGCTCACAGCCAAGCTGGGCCAGTTGCCATAGAATGTCTAATTGCTCTCGGACCAGATCTATACGTTGGTTGACAAGCATAAGGCCTCCCTATATCTGAGTATTGGCCGAGGCCTGTCTGTCCCGAGCCACAGAGACGGTGGCCGATAAATCATTGATAGTTTGGGTTGTCTGTACTGAATTTGACAAGGCCAATGCCGAGGCAGTAACCGAGGCAGCGACTGCTGTCGTAGCAATAATGCCAGCAATAATTGCAGAAGTACCAAAATCTCTTTTTCCTCTAAATAAGGTCATGGTCCCCGGGGCATCAACAGGGATCGGGATAAAGCGAGGCATGCGGGTAACTACTGCGATATTTTATATGAGTAGCTGTCCAGACAGAGGCAGCAGGTTTGATGTTCCCCGTCCAGGAAAATGACAACCGTCCCTTTTCGCCCTTTCCTCCAAGTAGCATCGCCATGGGTGTAAGATCAGTGCAGCTACCATTAACGCAATGTAAGGCCACAACCATAGAGAACTGTGGCATTAGCCACAATGTCCTCCTCACCAGTTCCCCATGTGGCCTCCCTTAACCAAGCAGAAGATTGATTATATAACATAATGCAAGGGAGATCAAAAGATGTTTTGTTGAATATGCCAAAACAAAGGCTGCCCTTAAGGGGAATAGTCCTATTTTCTTTTAGTCGTTCAACCTGTGGATCCTTAGGTAAATAGGCCAACCCTAAATCCCTGTTAGTGGTACATCACCGGCATCGGGAGTGGAAAGGTTGACATTATTCCCCATCGTAGCTCGCCCTGCACCGTTGCTGGCATCCATGGAAGAAGAGTGAGGAGGTGCAGGAGTCCCAGTCCCTTCTTGATCACTTGCTGTGATGCTCCGAGTAAGTCGTCCTGGGATCCATATGGGATTTTCATTGTCCTGTGGAAAAACACAGACAGCTCCCCTGGATCTTATTAAAACAGGATCCGGGCCTTTCCATTCATTTGTTAATACATCCTTCCATTTGACTAATTCTTTTGTCCTCTTGGGCTCTGAGCAATGTCGCTCAGCCGCTGTTTGTCCAGCTTCATCAAGATTTTAAAAATTTAAGGAGCAGTGTTGGGGGGGGGGAGTTCTATCATAATTCCCTTCTTTTGTTTTATTAAATATGATTTGAGCGTCCGATGAGCACGCTCAATGATTCCCTGTCCTTGAGGGTTGTAGGGCAGGCCCGTCAGGTGGGGGTAACCTGCATCTGAGCACAAAACTGACGGAATTTTTGAGATGTGTAGGCGGGGCCAATGTCAGTTTTTACACATTTTGGCTTTCCCCAAGCACTCCATGCTTCAAGGCAGTGCTGAATGACATGTGTTGTTTTTTCTCCTGTATTAAGGCTGTAACATTCGCTCTAGCCTGTGTTTGGGCTGCCTCATACCAGAGCGCTTTCCATTCCATGTATTGGCCCATGCTGGCAAGGGCTGCCTTAGCAATCATCTGCCAATCAGCTGGTATCAGTGCTGTCATGGCCAACCTGTCGAGTTGTGTTAGAGTAAAGTTGGCCGTGACTCCATACTTTCTAACTGATTCCGCTAATTCCTTAATCTGATTATATTCAACAGGGGCATGGACCCGTCCTCCCTCCGGAGTCTCAAAGATAGGAAATGTCATACTCAGCTTTCTTCTCACCCTCTTGGGGACTAGTGAGAAGGTGCGTAAGCGTGTCTCATATGGAGGGGGCACCGTTGGTGGCGGCCGCGCTAGAAGGCTTCTATTACTTCCCCTACATTCATCGGGGTAATATCTTTCCTCCTCATATTTAGCTGCTTCCTCATCTAGCTCGGCCTCCTCCTCTGAGTCTAAGGTTTTATTTTCAGAGCTTTCAGAACTGTCGAGGTTCAGTGCTTCTAGCTCTTTCACAGGGTATAGGCTGGCTCCCCCTCCTGGTTTATGTGTAGAGGAGGAAGTGCTGGAATCTGAAAATTTCAACGCTCCCTTGTCTGCGGACTTACCGGGAGGGCCTTTTTTCTTTCTTAGGACGTCCTTTTTCTTGCGCGCGCCCAACCTCTCACTACGTTCGGTTTCTGACAGACTTTCCCGGACTACCTCGAGAGTGGCCTGTCCTTCTATTACTGCTGCCTTACATGTTTCATCCTTTAAACAATTCTTAACCAGCTTCCATATAGCTTTGGTCCCTAGGCGCAGATCCTCTTCCGCCAATTTTCTGTCAAGGTCTTTTCCAAGTTTGTTCCATGAGGCAATCGTAAACGAGCCTGAACAGGCAAACCAAGGCGCCACCCTCTCCACCTCCTTCACAAAGTTTTTAAGTGTTCCTCCTCCAATTTTGATGTCCCTCTGCTTTAACACTGTTTCCAAGGCCGTGACCACAGAATGTGAGGATCCCATGATGGGCCAGGAACGCCGGCGGCTTATCTACGTCCATCTGATAAGGCGTGAGGTGAAAGGGTAGAGACGGACACGCTGCTCTCTTATGTCCGGGAGTCTTACACGCGCCTCCCCGGACGGTGCCGCTTATCTACATCGGCCTTATCGCGTCCTTGCTCCTCAACAGTCAATATCGAAGGTAAAAGGGAACTGCGTGAAGCTCACTTATATACGAGAGACTGAGACGCGCCTTCAGCTGCTGTGATCGTCCTTTTAACAGCGAAAACGGTGAAAACAGAACATAAAGAGTAGGGTGGCTCCCAGGACAAATACTATAGCCTCAACAAATCCTTCCCAAGGCGGTGACAACCCCAGACCAAAGTCCAAGAGAGGGCTGCCTCTCCGAACGTATCTACCTGCAGTTCTGAATCCTCCTTGTCGCCAAGGGATCTCCGAAGGTGCTGACGATGGCGAGGTCTTTCCCGGGTTTTTGGCACCAGATGTCCCGCGCTACGTCTCGCCAGCAGGAACGACGCGGCACACACAGGATCCTTCTGCAGAAAAAGCTTTACTGCGTCTTGAGAGGGAGAGCATAAGCTTACAATGCGGAGACGCCGAGTGAGGAATAACCGTCCCTTATATAGGAAACTATCCTCGCCTAGGACGTGTCACTCTGTGACTGGTCGCTGCCAATTATGCCAGATGACGTACCAAAACGTACGTGTCCCTTTGAGTAGGGAAGTTACCAGGCGCCTGCGTATTGCCCTTTTTACTAGGTGCGTTCTGCCAGATGCCGGTGCCATCTTGTAATGGAGTATGTAAGGACAGCTCCTCACATCACATGTGAGGACAGCTCCTCGGACAGCTCCTCACACCTTATGACTAAAGATGTTGAACATTTCTTTAGGTGTTTCTCAGCCATTTGGCATTCCTCAGCTGTGAATTCTTTGTTTAACTCTGAACACCATTTTTTAATAGGGTTATTTGTCCCCCCTGCGGTCTAACTTCCTGAATTCTTTGTATATTTTGGATATAAGGCCTCTATCTGTTGTAAGAGGATTGGAGACTCTTTTCCAAATCTGTTGGTTGCCGTTTTGTCCTAACCACAGTGTCCTTTTTACAGAACCTTTGCAGCTTTAAGAGTTCCCATTTGTCAGGAGTTGGGGATTTAGGATCAGTGGTGGTTTGCCTAGCAAATTCAAGGCCCTGAAGTTCGGGTCCCTAACTCAAAAAAAAAAAAAAACAAAGAAGTCCCATTTGTCGATTGCAGACTGGTACAACCATTCTGGAAATCAGTCTGGAGGTTCCTCAGAAAATTGGACATTGAACTGCCTGAGAATCCAGCTTCCTCTCTTGGGCATATACCACAAAGTGCCCCAACATATAAAAAAGACACGTTGTCCACTATGTTCCATTATACCCTTATTTAAATACAGTAAATACAGGAAAGAACCCAAATGCCCTTGCAACAGAGGAATGGATACAGAAAAGTGAGCTTCATCTCACAATGGAATATTACCATATCAAAAAACGTTTAAAATTCTGAAAAATGTTGGAACTGGAAAATATTTGACATTGATGTTTAATCTTGATCACAGAAAATGACATACATGGTATGCAGCTGCATTGATAAGTGCATAAATGTTAATTCACCCTAGATGGTCATAGAACAAATTCCTCAAACTCAAGACAGATAATCAAAATGTCAATTTTTCAAATATTTTTTAAAAGAAAAGAAACCCTTGGCTTTAAGGGAGAGGCAAAGATTAAAACAAACAGACTTTTGTCACAACAGCTTCAGTTATTTCATTTTGCCCCAAGAAATGATATACATTACATGCCTCCCAATTAGAAAGATGGAAGAAACCTAAAGAAGGAAAGAACTGAAAAGGTAATGTTTTTAGGAAAGGTGATACAATATTAGGAGCTTGTTCCACTGAGTGCCTGTGAACTATTTAGTTGGGCACCATAACTTCTAAAAGGAATCACAAATTGGAGAGATACGCCACTCCAGGATAAAAAAGAACTTCCAGAAATTCTACCTCTATTTTTTTAACTGTTCATTATTGAGAGCTTGAACTGTCCTCTAATTTTAGATCAAATTAATCAACAATAGTTTTTATATATCATAACTGCCCCAGAAGGAGTACAAGTTAATGTTTTTTGCTTGTTTGCTTGTTTATGTCAAAATAACTTAATTGCCAGCAGATTGCAATCACACTTGTGGGTATTCGTGGTGTTACTAGACTTTAATTGCCATAGTGGTCATAACCATGGTCTGAACTGGATATTCATTATAGAACATAGAAACCAAACAAATGCTCATGTATAACTACTTCATTATTTTTCCTTTATAGATACAGATATATCAAAAATTAATTAGTAAGTAGTTTCTCACATTAAATTTTGTCCCCAAGTATTGTGGTGGAGTATGCACTTGGATTTTTTTGTTTCTTTGTTTTTTTTTAAATTTTTGAGGTTATAATATAAACACATTATTTTTCATTTCACTTTCCTCCCTGCCAACACTCCCATATACCTCTTCTTGTTCTTTTTTCAATTTATGGACTCTTTTTTAATAACTGATTGTACAAATATTCATGTGTGTGTGTGTGTGTGTATGTGTGTGTTCGTGCAGTCATACGTGCTCACATGTGTATCTAGTCCTAAATACATAAATTTAGCTTGCTTAGTCTGAGCAATGTTTTTGTATGAATATGTGTTCAGTGAACATGTATGCATACATTTAGAATTGAATAATGAATGGGCATGATTTTAACTAAGAAAAACTTTCTTCCACTCTCACCATTCCTTATATGCCTTTGGCTCTTTGCTTAGAGTTAAGGCCTTCCGAGCTCTTCCTCCCCCAATCAAAATTAATACTACAATGTCAGTTGTTGCCCAGTTTCCATCTGCTCCCAGAGCAATGGCTGTCTCTGAAAAGCCCGTTGAACCCATATAATGCCCTCAGAGAGCTGGTCTACCAGGAGTGCTCTCACTTCTAAGCCCACAGGTGGGACCCCACATTTTCTCCAAAAAGAGAACACGAGGAGCACACTGGGCACAGAAACAACAAAGCAGCATGGGATGGAGCACCTCCAGGGTCCATCTGTGCCAAGAGGTAAGACTGTTCTAAAGTCTTTTGGACCCAAAACCTGACTGCAGAAAGCTAAACTGCAATCAGTGCTCTCAATAAAATTGCAGTATAGCAGGCCCTTAGGAAGAACAAGCTCCAGTCAGAGGCAGCAAGACCAACGAACATCAGAGTTAATAAATCATGAGAGGCAAGCACAAGAACATGAGCAACAGAAACCAAGACTATTTGGCATCATTGAAACCCAATTTTCCCACAACAGCAAGTACTGAATATCCAAATGCACCTGAAAAGCAAGATTTGGATTTAAAAAAATCACATCTCATGATGATGATAGAGGACTTTAAGAAGGACATAAATACTCCTCAAACAAATACAGGTGAACACAGGTAAACAAGTAGAAGTCCTTAAATAGGAAACCCAAAAGTCCCTTAAAGAATTACAGGAAAAAAGAAGCAAACAGTTGAAGGAATTGAACAAAATTATCCAGGATATAAAATTGGAAATAAAAAAAGAAATGACAAAGAGAGACAAACCTGGAAATAGAAAACCTAGGAAAGGGATCAAGAGTCATAGAGGCAAGCATCAGCAACAGAATATAAGAGATTGAAGAGAGAATCTCAGGGGCAGAAGATGCCATAGAAAACATTGACAAAATAGTTAAAGAAAATGCAAAAAGAAAAAATCTCCTAACCTGAAACATCCAGGAAATCCAGGACAAAATGAGACGACCAAACCTAAGGATAATAGGTATACAAGAGAGCAAAGATTCCCAAATTAAAGAGCCAAAATTATAGAAGAAAATTTCCCTACCCTAAAGAAAGAGAAACCCACAAGCATAGAAGTCTATAGAAACCCAAATTATTGGACCCAAATAAATTCCTCCTGTCACATAATAGTCAAAATATCAAATGCACAAAACAAAGAAAGAATACTAAAAGCAGTAATGGAAAAAGGTCAAGTACAGGTAAAAGCAGATGAAGGCAGGCCTATCAAAATTATACCAAAACTCTCAACGGATACTATGAAAGCTAGAAGATCATACAGACACTAAGAGAAAACAAAAGCCAGCACAGGCTATCATATGCAGCAAAACTCAATTACCATAGGTAGAGAAACCAAGATATTCCATGACAAAACCAAATTTACACAATATCTTCATACAAATCATGTCCTACAGACAATAATAGGATAATAGGAAAATTCCAACACAAGGAGGGAAACTCATCATAGAAAAAGCAAGAAAGTAATCTTGTTGAAACAAACCCAAAAGAGGATAGCCACACAAAATTATAGCTCTATCAACAAAAATAACAGGAAACAACAATCACTTTTCCTTAATATCTCTTAACATCAATGGACTCAGTTCCACTACAAAAAGATATAGACTAAGAGATGGGATACATATCAGGAGCCAGCATTTTGCTGTCTACAGGAAACACACCTCAATGACAAAAACAGATACTACCTGAGAGTAAAGGGCTGGAAAAAAATTCCAAGCAAATGGTTCCAAGAAACAAGCTGGAGTAGCCATTATAATGTCAAATACAATTGACATTCAACTAAAAAGTTTTCAAAAAAGATAAGAAAAGACACTTCATACTTGTTAAAGTAAAAATCTACCAAGATGTACTCTCAATTCTGAACATATATGCTCCAAATGCAAGGGAATATACATTCATAAAAGTAACTTTACTAAAGCTCAAAGCATACATGGCACCACACACAATAATTGGGGGATACTTCAACACCCAATTCTCATCAATGGACAGATCATAGAAACTAAACAGAAACACAGTGAAACTAACAGAAGTTATGAACCAAATGTTTTTAACAGATATCTATAGAACAATGCATCCTAGAACAAAGAATATACCTTCTTCTTAGCACCTCATAGCTCCTTCTGCACAATTGTCCATATAATTGCTCATAAAACAGGCCTCAGCACATACAAGAAAATTGAAATAATCCTTTGCATCCTATCAGATCACTGTAGACAAAGGCTGGTCTTTAATAACAACTAAAACAGAAAGCTCACATAAACATGGAAGCTGAACAAAGATCTACTAAATGACAACTTGGCCAGGGAAGAAATAAAGAAAGAAATTAAAGACTTTTTAGAATTTAATGAAACTGTAGAAACAACATGCCTAAACTTATAGAATACAATGAAAGCATTGCTAAGAGGAAAACTCATAGCTCTGAGTGCCTACAAAATACATTGGAGAGAGCATAAACTAACAGCTGGACATCACACATGAAAGCTCTAGAACAAAGAAAGAAATTTCATCCAAGAGTAGTAGATGGTTAGAAATAGTCAAACTCAGGGCTGAAATCAACAAAATAGAATCAAAAAGAACTATACAAAGAATCAACAAATCCAGGAACTGGTTCTTTGAGAAAATCAACAAGATAAATAAACCCTTAGTCAGACTAACCAGAGGATACAAAGACAGTATTCAAATTAACAAAATAAGAAATGAAAAGTGAGACAAGACAACAGAAAATTGGGAAATTCAAAAATTATCTGATCCTATTACAGAAGATTATACTCAACAAAACTGGAAAATCAAGAGGAATTGGACAATTTTCTAGACAAATACCAGATACAAAAGTTAAATCAGGATCAGATAAATCATCTAAATGGTCCTATAACCCTCAAAGTAAGAAAAACAGCCATTAAAATCTCCCAAGAACAACAACAACAAAAAAGCCCAGAACCAGATGGGTTTAGTGCAGAATTCTATCAGACTATCACAGAACACCTAACACCAATACTCTTCAAACTATTCCACAAAGTAGAAACAGAAGGACACTACCAATTTCATTCTTTCAGGTCACAATTGTACTTATACATAAACCACAAGAAAAAAATCCCTAAAAGAAAGAAGACTTCAGAAAAAAAATTCCTTCATGAATTTAGATGCAAAAATACTCATTAAAATTCTTGCAAACCAAATCCAAGAACTTATCAATATGATCGTTCACCATGAACAAGTAGGCTTCATCCCAGGGATGCAGGGATTTGTCAATATAAGGAAATCCATCAATATAAACCACTATATAAACAAACATAAAAAAAAAAAAACCACACGATCATCTCATTAGGTGATGAGAAAACATTTTACACAATTCAACACCTGGTCATTATAAAAGTCTTGGAAAGATCAACAATTCAAGACACATAACAAAATATAGTAAATGCAATACGTAGCAAATCGATAGCCAACATCAAAATAAATGTAGAGAAACTTGAAACAACCCCACTAAAATCAGGGGCTAGACAAGTTTTCCCACTATTCCCTACCTATTCAGTATTGTACTCCAAATCCTAGCCAGAGCAATCAGACAACAAACAGAGATCAAAGGGATAGAAATTGCATAGGAAGAAGTCAAAATATCAATATTTGCAGGTCATATTATAGTGTACTGAAGTGCCCCCAAAGATTCTATCAGAGGACTCCTAAACCTGAAAAACAACTTCAGCAAAGTGGCTGGATATAAAATTAATTCAAACAAATCAATAACCTTCCTCTACTCAAAGGGTAAAAAGGCCGAGAAAGAAATTAGGGAAATGACACCCTTCACAATAGTCACAAATAACATAACATAAATTGGGTTGACAATAACCGAGCAAGGGAAAGATCTACATGAAAAGATCTTCAAGTCTCTAAAGAAAGAAGTTAAAGGAGATCTCAGAAGATGGAAAAATCTCCCATGCTCATGTATTGGCAGGATAAATATAGTAAGTATAGCCATCTTTCCAAAAGCAATCTACAGGATCAATGCAATCCCCACCAAAATCCCAATTCATTTCTTCATACTGTTAGAAAGAGCAATTTTCAAATTCATTTAGAATAGGAAAAAACTATTCTCAACAATAAAAAAACTTCTGGGGGAATCACCATCCCTGACCTCAAGCTATATTATGGAACAATTATGATAAACTGCATGGTATTGGTACAGTGACAGGCAGGTAGATCAATGAATTGAATTCACAGAAATGAACCTACACACCTATTGTCACTTGATCTTTGACAAAGGAGCTAATTCTCTCTATTTTAAAACAGACAACATTTTCAACAATGGTGCTGGTTCAATTGGAGGTTAACAGGTAGAAGAATGCAAATTGACCCATTCCTATATACTTGTAAAACCAGATACACTAGAACTAATAGAAGAAAAGTGGGGAAGAATCTCAAACCCATAGACACGGGGAAAATTTATTTGAACAGGACACCAATGGCTTATGCTCTATGATCAAGCATCAACAAATTGGACCTCATAAAATTGCAAAGCTTCTATAAGCAACCTGTTGGGAAAACATGTTTACCAATCCTACATCTGATAGAGGGCTCATATCCAAAATATACAAATAACTCAAAAAGTTAAGATTTAAGAGAATCAAATAATCCTTTTAAAAAATGGGGTACAGGTGTAAACAAAGAATTCTCAACTGAGGAATAGCAAATGGCTGAGAAGCACCTAAAGAAATGTTCAACATCCTTAGTCATCAGAGAAATGTAAATCAAAACAACCCTGAGATTCACTTCATACCAGTCTGACTGATTAAGACCAAAAGTTCAGGTGACTGTAGATGCTGGTGAGGATGTGAAGAAAGAGGAGCCTTGATCCATTGTTGATGAGACTGCATGCTGGTGAAACCACTCCAGAAAACAGTCTTCCGTTTTCTCAGAAAATTGGACAGAGTACTTACTGAGGACCTGGCTATACCTCTTCTATGCATACTCCCAAAAGATGCTCCAACATATAACAATGACACATGCTCTACTATGTTCACAGAAGCCTTATTTTTAATAGCCAGAAACTGGAAATAACCCAGATGTCCTTCAACAGAAGAATGGATAAAGGAAATGTGGTACATTTACATAATGAAGTAATAGTTCATGCAATTCTTAGGGAAATGGATGGGAACTAGAAAATATCATCCTGAGTGAGGTAATGTTGGGAGTATACCCTTAAAGCCCTCCATTATTGATGTTAACAGTATGGTTAGAGTTAAGTATGACTGGTTTCATGGAAAATCCCCAGCCAACTACAGAAGACTAATACAAATATGGTGGTCAAGATGCCCAATGATATGACAAACCTGTGACCTTTCTGAGAAACCAACATCCTACTGACTAATGATATGACAAACCTGTAACCTTTCTGAAAAACCAACATCCTGTTGACATCAGCTGACCACAAATGTACTGTGTCCTTGGACTGCATAAATGTTTCCCACTTTCCCCCTCTCTCTGTTACCTTTTTATGCTATAAATTCAGCCTTGGGAAAGAAATAAAATTATTGTCTTGATCAGACTCTTTTCTTGGCGTCTTTCTTCGTGTCTCTTGTCCCCTACTCTCTTCTAGGTACCCTCTGCACCCTTGTTGACTGTCCTGCAGGTTGGAACAACGGGCGAGACAACTGGAGCCCAACGTGCAGCTGTTTGGTGGTCTCCTGGTGGATAATGTCATCCCCCATGAACAGACAGTCCTGTCTTCCTTCCTCGGAGCCTTTGCTTCCCCCTCGGAGCCTTTGCTCACCTAACTCTGGCTACCATGGACTTCCCGACCTTGGTTCAGATGCTTGGTGTGTTTCTTCCTGATGGGACAAGCATTCTAGTCACCTTTTGTGACTGAACTCAGGGAGTCACTCAAGACATGAGAAATAGAGCTAACAAAAACAGATTTAAAGAATTTCTTAGACTTTTTAGGAAATATTTGTCCATAGTTCCCCCAGGAGGGAACAATTGATACAAAAATATAGTGCAGAGTTAGTGATGGTTTTAAAGACTATTATGAGACTTTTGACCCTGAAAAAATTCCAGTTGCTGCCTTCAGTTACTGGTATCTTATTAATGATATCCTTAGGACTATCCCTGCAGCAGCCAGTTCCTGCTCCTATGGTCAAAATGCCCCAGGTTAGGGGGCAGGGGAGCTCCTAAAGTAGTTCCAGAAAGAGTCTGCAGAAGACTGAGAGGAACTTTGTTTTGCCAGTCAGAATTCAGAACAAGCTTTGGCTGTGTTTAACCTAGGATGATATCAAGAGATTGTCTTGGCACGGGTTCTTCAACTTACTCCAACTGAAGGCTGTAGCCAAGGTCAGGATCAATGTTTTCTTTTCCATGGACCTTTAACCCAGTGAGACAGTTTGTTGAAGGGCTGGGGACTGCTACTGAAGTCCTGGAATTCAGAGGCATGGTGAGGGCTGTAGTTTTATTAAAGATCAGTACTCCAGTGTTAGCAATCTCTTAATTGGATGTAAGAGGCAGGAAGCCCAGCTCAACTGTGACCCCTGCCTCAGGAATGGCAGCAGAAAGAGTCCTTATAGTCAGTTATCTCTGACAAATGCTTACTCTCTGATACCTGAGGCTTCAATTGGATCACACCCCACCCCCCACCTCAGGCGAGCCTCCATTCAATACTCTAGAGACTCAGATGCTATTTTCTCCTGGTCTCTTGGCTCAAATCCTTCAGGCAGGTCTGACAGCTTGGAAGAAACTTCCCCCTTAAAGCAGACAAGCCATGCAATTCTTTTGTCAGCCACTTAGCATCTAGTACCCAAGTCCTAACAATCTCTCCATCCTTTTATTATTAGTTCTTACTGGAAGCCTAGCTTCATTTAGAGGCTGGATCTCTTGAGAGGTGGAGCCACCAAGCTGACACTGAAGGGGAATCCTTAAAGGGGAAACTAAGTCCAGAGAGACAGCCGGAAACAGACTCCAGCTGCTCTTCTGCTCACCTTTCTTCTTCACAGGCACAAAGCTTGTACTTATTTTTACACTGGTCTTTTCATCCCAAGAAAGCTTTTTCATTTAGCTGTCTGACTGAATGATATTTGTCACTTGATCTGGTTCTTTCCCCAGCTCTTACCAGGCCATACCCTAGCTTTCTTGCCTAGCCCTTTTCCCCTGTTCTTAAGAATTTTATCACCTAACGCACTGCCTTGTTTGACTTATAATACCTCCCATCCTAATAATATGCATGTCCCAGTTTCCCATTGTGAAGGTTCTAATTCTAAAACAAGGGTGGTGCATACCCCTAAATATTAAATTTACCTCCATGGGTCAAAACCAGGATTAGACATGTGCATATACTTGGGGCCTTAGAATGTTTCAATCAGGTGCTGATACAGAGACTATATTTACCATAGACTTGTTAAAAGAGCCTGTGATTCCTACTCCCCAACTTTTGGGCACTCACCCCAAGAAGGAGCCCATGGAGGCACTGAACATGGCACAGGACAGAACAACTTCCTCTCCAGCTTGCACTCCACTGAGAAGAGCTGCTTGCTCAAAGAACTGCATCGCTTTGATCAAAGTTCATTGTCATTGCACAAGAAAAAACGGGAGCTCTACCACCCACCCCAGGACAGCTGAGATACCTTACATAGGGTTTGGCTTTTTGGATAACGCAATTATGATTGTTGCAGGAACCCAAATTGAATTGTCGATTGGAATTATTTTGGAAATTTCAACAATGGCAATCAACATGTTATCTTTTCCTTCTATGTATCAACATATTATTTATTTATTTATTTTTTTGGTTCTTTTTTTTCGGAGCTGGGGACCGAACCCAGGGCCTTGCGCTTCCTAGGTAAGCGCTCTACCACTGAGCTAAATCCCCAACCCCAACATATTATTTAATATTCAGTCATTGATACTGTACTGGTTTGACTTGGGGTTTTACTTATTTCTTACATAACATGCATGGGATACCTATTTATGTCTTTTCTTTTTTTTTCTGATTCAATGCTGAGGTTTCTCCAAATTATTTAAAATGTTTAATATCAGTTAAAATTGTAATTCCCTGCCTAGTGGCATCCCTTCTGTGATATTTCATGGTAAACATTTACAGTCATATAAATTCATTTAATGTTTAAACTTTCATATCTATCCAAATTGGAGCAGTGTTTTAAGTATATCTGACTATTTTAATTTTGACCCACACTGTCTTTAAGTGTCAGAGGTTTATCAGAAAGAACAATTGTCTGACCCCTCTTTTACATAAACCATACATGATAACAAGTTTACTTATTTCTGACTTTTTTTTAACCTGTAATTTCCAAATTTTGAGCAATCACAGTGAATTCTGGTTTGTGAGAGAAAGACAGTGCTTGGATACTTCCTGTGTCTTAGAATAGAGTTAAAGAGAGCATGAAAAAGGTCAGAGAAGGTTTAAAAAAGAGAAAACGAGAAAGAGAAAAACCTGAGAGCTGGTATCAAAATTGGTTCTCCACCTCCCTTTGGTTGTGCTTCCCTCCATGTTGGGCCCCCTAGTAGGTCTTCTTTTGCTTATATCTTTTGGCCTTTGGGCACTTAATCGTTTAACCAGCTTTGTTAAACAACAAGTAGATAATATGGCAGCAAAACCTATTCAGGTATATTATCATAGGCTAGCTATGGAGGATGACTTTGGCGAGAGCCAAGCTCACCTATACATCTCCTCCCAGCCCAGGCAAGGACCTTTTTGTCCTTGAGCGAAATGAGGCCAACATTCTTTTCTGCCTGTTGTCCTGATGCCTTTGTTGTAACATCAACAAATCATCACCCCTGTGTGCTGAGCTGGACAGACAATGACAGGTAAGAGAGTGTTATATTCACGAATAAAGGGCCTGAGACCGGAGGTCTGCCATTAGCTGCTGCCTTATCTCATGATGGACCCTGGCCACAAATTCTCTTAGCCATGTGACAAATATCACTCCAACATAAGACAGACAAGACAAGGTAACCCATTCACAAAATAACACACAGGGAATGCACTCATTGATAAATAGATATTAGCCCAAAGCTCAGAATACCCAGGAAACATGTCACATATCTTTTAAAGCTCAAGCAGAAGACTAGACAATACTCACAGAAGGAAATACAAGGACAAAGGGTAGAACAGAGACTGAAGAAAAGATCACCCAGTGATTGCCCTTCCTGGGGATCCATCCCATATTCAGCTACCAAACCCAGTCACTGTTGCTGATGCCAAGAATCCCTTGCTGACAGTTTGCCTGATATGGATATCTGCTGAAAGGCTCTGCCAGAGCCTTACTGATACAGATGAGAATGCTTGTAGCTAACCATCAGACCGAACATGGGGGGGACCCCAACTGAGAAGTTAAAGAAAGGAAAGAAGAATTCGAAGCAGATTGCAACCCCATAGGAAGAACAACATAATCAACCAACCCGACTCCCTCCCCCCCAGAGCTCCCTGGGATTAAACCACTAAGCAAAGAGTACACATAGATTGAACAATGGATCCAGCTACATTTTTAGCAGAGGACGGCATTTTCTGGCATCAATAAGAGAAGCCATTGGTACTGTGAAAACTTGTGTCCTCAGTGAAGGGGAATGCCAGAACTTTGAGGTGGTAGTGGGTATGTGGCAGTGGGAGCATCTTCACAGAAGCATGGGAAAGGGGGAGGTTTCATGGGACAGGAGGAAAAGTAGATAACATTTGAAATGTAAATACATAAAATATCCAATAAAAAATAAAAAATAATTAAATAAAGCAAGAATGTCAGTTGTTCTTGTTCAATGTTTATATTTATCTTCCACGTTATGTTCCATTATCCATGTTGATGAACTTCCAAGGTGAAGCTTCTGACATTTTAGAAGACTTAATCTCTCAGCAAACTTCTGACAGTCCCTTACAAACTTTATGCACCTTTTCTACTGTTTGCTAAGCTATAGGTGCAAGATTGTTTTGTAGATGCATCCATTGAAACTGAGCATCACAACCCTAAGTCAGATTAGTTGTGCTTTTCTATAGCAGTCTACTCAAAAGGATGCTTCCTTGATGAGAGGTGAGGACGACATTTACCTCTGGGTATAAGGAAAATATTTAGAATCTATTTAGGGACTATACTTCTTTAATAAAGTGGTAGTTGTAGGTTCTTCAACATCTCTGGTTTCACAAACTCTGGGTAGTTGACTAAGTTTCCAGTACTAGGCATAATTTTCTTCTCTGTGTAAGTCTTTAGTCCAATTAGAGACTTGATAATTACTACTCAGTTATGTGTTCTGCTATTCTACCCTTGAGATTATTTTGCCACGCTGATCAATGTTTTGAATGATAGGCATCATTGCTGGCTAGAACTCTTGGCTTCTTCCCTGATTTAGAAGCATGATTGAACCTCTTCTTAGCATGAAAGGTAGTCTTCAAGGAGGTAGTTTTCAGGTAGATATAGCTCAGGGATCTCTGGGCCCTGTATGTGAAGGGTTATACAGGTTTTGAATATAGTCCCTTAATTAGGGTTTCATTTCTGTGAAGAAATATCGTGACCAAGGCAACTCATAAAAGAATATATTTAATTCAGGCTACCTTACAATTTCAGAGATTTAATCTATTAGCTTCATTCTGGGAAGCATGCAGCATTTAGGTAGACATGGTGCTGGAAATGGAACTGAGAGTTCTACATCTTGATCTGTATGCAACAAGGAGAAAATTGGATGTGATTCATACTGGGTGTAGCTTGAACATTTAAGATCTCAAAGTCCTGCCTCCACAGTTACATATTTCCTCTAATGGTGTGACACCATCTCCAATGAGCCTATACTTCCTAATAGAGTCACTCCCTATGACCAAGCATTCAAACGCATACATCTATGGGGGCCATACTTATTCAAACACACACATATAAGCTTAGCAAGTACTGCCAAGCATGATGGTGCATGCTTTGAATTCCAGCACTCAGGAGGCAGATCTCAGTGAGTTCAAGTTCAAAATTGTCTACATAGTGAATTCCAGAACAGCCAAGTTATGTTGCACAGCTCTGTCTCAATAGTAAGTTTAGTAAAGCTCAATGTGAAATTGTAGAAAACTCGTGAAGCATTGTTGATTCTGAGCCACAATTAACTTAGTATAGGGGCATAAGAAAATTATGCTATACTCTTTATCCTCAGCTCCCTGAAGATGTCTGACAATCCACAGTTTAGAGACCATTTATCAACTCTATCTTCATACCAGAAATCATGACCAAATGCTGCTTTTATTCACTGAATGGTCAGAATGGTTACACTTTCCCTAAGATAAAGTATAACTTGAATTTAGTAGAATTGAACTTCATGAACATATGTGTATAGATATGAACACACATAATGTATACTCAAGGGCACATAAAAGCACACACATATATACACATATCCAACACATACATACACACAAACCATAAACACCTCTCCACTAGACAGCACTCTCATTTTTCCTCTACTTCTATGTTGCTTCTAGTCTCCTCCTCACCTGTGAGTTCACAAATACCATTTTTCAATATCACATTGGTCACCTTCTAAATATCCCCAAAGGGAGCAATTAAGAGTATCCTTCATAAACCACGCACGGCAGTCTTTCTACATTTTCCAATCGGGCTAGTTCTTACTTCTTGCTGTGTCTCTGTGTTCTGCTTATTACTTTCTCCAAGAATGACTAACAACTTTGCTTTCATGTATTTCATGTCTTGATTTATTTCTCCAGCTGTTTGACTCTATGGGTAGCTAAACCTGTCTTTGATTGCACCAGTGATTAAAAGCACACCCCTGCACAGGTTACTACCCACCCATGTGTGCACAATGTTTACATGCAGAGAAGAGCTTAGAAGAGACTGTTACAAGCATAGTTTGCCCTGACTTGTCAGAAAGTTTGATTAGCTTTTCTCTGCTATCACCTCAAAACAAAAGATGATTTGGAGAAAATTAAGGTATCTTTGTAACTTTGATAGAATTAGAGAGATTACAAAGTAATATTTCCATATTCTGGAAAACAATTTGGCATGCTGCAAAGGTACAATCACATTTTGAACAAGTAATATCACTCGAGGCTGTCATTATATACCAATAAATCACTAGACATTTAAGGAAGCATGAACAAAAATATTGTTTGATACACTGTAACAAAAATGAGCACATTCTGATTAGGAAAAAAGTGTGGGTTGGTCATGGTGGCTCATGACTTTAATACCAGGACACAGGAAGGAGAGACAGACTGAGTTTTGGGCCAGCCGGCCAGTGGTGGGAGTTCTAGGAGATCCAAAGATACAGAAACACTGATTCAAAAAAAAAAAACAGACAGAAAAATCATCGTATTGTAAAAGGTTCAGTCATTATAGTAGTGTCTTAAAAAGCATAGTAAGAGTACCATTCATACTCCATGTTGGCGTGAGCCAAGTTCATCTTCAACAACCATGACTGATTTTGCCATTTTAGAAACCAGCAGTTCTCCTAAGTGAGAGAGACCTGCTTCTAAGGATTCTTCACTCTAAAACAGTGGCATTGAAGGGCTGGAGTTGTAACTTGCTTGGTAGTGTGTTTGCCTAAAATACATGGTAATGTTTAAACCAAGCATGGTTAGTACATACATGGAATCTTAGCACTCTGGAGAAGGGCAAGAGGATAAGTTCAAGGTCATTCTGTAAATTCATTCTAACCAACCTTTGGATATACAGAACAGTTTCTTTAGAAAACCAGTAGTGAAATGTGGACAGAACATGCCATCAAATTGTTTTCTCAATATCTATGTTTTTACTCTAAAACAAATGCTTCTCTCAGCTATCATGAGAGAAGTCTCTCTTTAATGAACTGTTGTTCATGAAACAACATTCATGGTTGTTCACACTGGGTGTTAAAGTGTTGAGAATAAGCGATAGTCAATGACTCCGCCCTAAACAAGCTGATTATTTCATCCTTTCTATGTCTATGGAAAGGCAGACAGAAGAATGCAGGAGCTAGAAGACAGAAGGCAGTTGAGAAATGCCATCTTCTTGGAACATCATAGCTACTACAAACATGACATCCCAGCAGCCCCAATTATCTGGACTTAGTCCTCACAAAGATGCCTTAGTTAACCTTTGGTCACAAATACAAGAGGAGCTCACAAGATTCTACTCCTCCCTCTAAACTACTGATTACTGGTTAAACCTGGGAGAAGAGGAATCATTATTGTCACAGTGAAAAAACTGGTGAGCCCACTAAGCTCCCATGGATGGTTGCAAATCCAGGGCCTCAGAGATGACCCTGATGGACAAAACCAGAGCAAAGATGAAGACGTGAATGGAAGGAAGGAGTTCAAGGGAAGCTGACAGGTCTGGAAGGAAAGATAAGTAAGAGTGAAGAGATATTAGAATGAACTACATACTTCATGTACAAAAAATTGTCAAAAACCAGATTTAATTAATTTTAAAAAGTCAATGACAGCAAGTCCTTGCCTGTTTCTGCTACACAAGCTGACTTTTATTTTAACATGCTTTGAAGGGGAGAATAATTTGAAACATTCTATAAACTCTGAATTGTTTGGAGGTGCCACATTTCCTATATAGAATTTGATGAATGTTGTAGTTATAAGATTCTTAGAATATTCAACACAGTTGTTGCCAGTCAGTTCTGCTTTTGTCCTCAGGTTGTCCAGGCTGTGCTGCACACCAGACCAGACTGGAAAGAATGAATTGGAGCAGGTAAGTGATGCAGAACCTTGGTAGCAGTAAATTCCAGAGAGAAATAGCCTACTCAGAGGCAGTGTTCCGTGAAACAACTCTCTTTACTGAGGGTATCAAGTATTATATACACCTGGAGGAAGAGCAGGTAGAGATTTTCAAGGTTAGTGTACATCATTTCTGGGCTGAGGTGCTGGGAACACCTCCTTTGAAGAAAGAATAATTTTAATTGCTTTCTGGACATAGCCTTGTAGGGACAGAAGAAGTTAAACTTGTAATTTAGCCACCTCTAGTGTAGCAGAAGTGGAGGTCATATTATCTGTGTGCATTGGGACCAAGAAAAAGGAGGAATACAGTTCTACTGCCTCCAGTGTAATGATGAGAGTTTTGGGGATTGAACATATCTTGACCTCACTCTTGCTCTGGACTGGCTCACCCAGTAGAGTGGCTTTCCAGCCCCCCAGGATATAACCAAGGAGAACTATTATAGCACAAGTCACCCGAAATTTGAAAGTAGAGAAATTTCCAAACATCTACAAGAAAGTAAGCCAGGGTTGTAACATCCAGGTAATAGTACCATTCCTTAGACATTTATATTGACAGTGTAACTTATTGCCAAATCTGACTGGAGGAAGTCTTAAGAGAGGAGACAATTCTACATCCTTGTTCAGAGGCCCCTTACTTTCTTGTATCTTTATGTAATGATCTCATGTGATGCAAATCAGAATTTTGTTGTTGTTTTTGAGACACAGTTTCTCAATATAGCATTGGCTAGCTAATCATGCACCATGTAGGCCAGGCCAGCCTTGAAATCATGCAGGTTCACCAGCATCTACATCCTGAGTGCTTCAATTAAAGGCAAGCCATCCTGCCCACTTCATTCTCAGTCTTTCTGTCAGTAATCAATGTCTTCTGCTTCTCATTGCTGTTTTTACAAGCTGTTGATTTTGAGGATGGAGTTTAGCCTCCATATCTTTCAGGCTTACCTGAATATCTAACCAGCTCATGCTTTTAAGGTTACAAAGTGAGTTAAAAGAAAAGGAAATACCTCTCTCTCTCTCTCTCTCTCTCTCTCTCTCTCTCTCTCTCTCTCTCTCTCTCTCTCTCTGTGACATTTCAACTTTTATTAGTGTGAGTAAAGAATATTATTTTAGTTTCTTTTTAAAAAGTCTGTTCCTGAGGACCGGACACTACCAGTTTTTAGAAGGATTCCCAAACTCACGGATCCCTGCCCACAGCAGCCCACTGCTCCCAAAGTCCATGTGAGAGAGAGCTCATTGCCCGGACAGGTGGACACTCCTGAGACTGCAGAGCAGGAGAGACCACCAAAACTGCCCACCCCTGCCCACATCCCTGGCCCAAGAGGAAACTATATATGGCCTCTGGGTCCTGGAGATAAGCACACAGGAGCAGCAGGTCCCCTGCGTCTGAGACACTGCCATAACCTGAAGGGACCAACCAGATGCCTGGGAAACCAGAAGAGACTACACTCTGCCCACATTACTGATTCCAGAGGAAAACCACAAACGCCATCTGGAACCCTGGTGCACGGAAGCTCCCGGAAAGGGCGACACAGATCTTCCTGGTTGCTACCCCCGAGGACAGCTCATAAGCAACACCCCACGAGCAAACTTGAGCCTCGGGACCACAGCTAAGACAAACCTTCCTGCTCCAAGTGACCTGCCTGGTGAACTCAAGACACAGGCCCACAGGAACAGCTGAAGACCTGTAGATAGGAAAAACTACACGCCCGAAAGCAGAACACTCTGTTCCCATAACTGGCTGAAAGAAAACAGGAAAACAGGTCTACAGCATTCCTGAAACACAGACTTATAGGACAGTCTAGCCACTGTCAGAAATAGCAGAACAAAGTAACACCAGAGATAATCTGATGGCGAGAGGCAAGCGCAGGAACCCAAGCAACAGAAACAAAGACTACATGGCATCATAGGAGCCCAATTCTCCCACAAAAGCAAACACGGAATATCCAAACACACCAGAAAAGCAAGATCTAGATTCAAAATCATATTTGATCATGATGCTGGAGGACTTCAAGAAAGACATGAAGAACTCCCTTAGAGAAATGCAGGAAAACATAAATAAACAAGTAGAAGCCTACAGAGAGGAATCACAAAAATACCTGAAAGAATTCCAGGAAACACAATCAAACAGTTGAAGGAATTAAAAATGGAAATAGAAGCAAACAAGAAAGAACACATGGAAACAACCCTGGATATAGAAAACCAAAAGAAGAGACAAGGAGCCGTAGATACAAGCTTCACCAACAGAATACAAGAGATAGAAGAGAGAATCTCGGGAGCAGAAGATTCCATAGAAATCATCGACACAACTGTCAAAGATAATGTAAAGCAGAAAAAGGTACTGGTCCAAAACATACAGGAAATCCAAGACACAATTAGAAGATCAAACCTAAGGATAATAGGTATAGAAGAGAGTGAAGACTCCCAGCTCAAAGGACCAGTAAATATCTTCAACAAAATCATAGAAGAAAGCTTCCCTAACCTAAAGAAAGAGATACCCATAAGCATACAAGAAGCATACAGAACTCCAAATAGATTGGACAAGAAAAGAAACACCTCCCGTCACATAATAGTCAAAACACCAAATGCACAAAATAAAGAAAGAATATTAAAAGGAGTAAAGGAAAAAGGTCAAATAACATATTGAGGCAGACCTATCAGAATCACACCAGACTTTTCGCCAGAGACTATGAAGGCCAGAAGATCCTGGACAGATGTCATACAGACATTCAGAGAACACAAATGCCAGCCCAGGTTACTGTATCCTGCAAAACTCTCAATTAATATAGATGGAGAAACCAAGATATTCCATGACAAAACCAAATTAACAAAATATCTTTCTACAAATCCAGCACTACAAAGGACAATAAATGGTAAAGCCCAACATAAGGAGGCAAGCTACATCCTAGAAGAAGCAAGAAACTAATCGTCTTGGCAACAAAACAAAGAGAAGAAAAGCACACAAACATAACCTCACATCCAAATATGAATGTAACAAGAAGCAATAAACACTATGCCTTAATATCTTTCAACATCAATGGCCTCAACTCTCCAATAAAAAGACATAGATTAACAAACTGGATACGCAATGAGGACCCTGCATTCTGCTGCCTACAGGAAACACACGACAGAGACAAAGACAGACACTACCTCAGAGCAAAAGGCTGGAAAACAACTTTCCAAGCAAGTGGTCAGAAGAAGCAAGCTGGAATAGCCATTCTAATATCAAATGAAATCAATTTTCAACTAAAAGTCATCAAAAAAGATAAGGAAGGACACTTCATATTCATCAAAGGAAAAACCACCAAGATGAACTCTCAATCCTAAATATCTATGCCCCAAATACGAGGGCACCAACAAGAATCCTTACTAAAGCTCAAAACACACATTGCACCTCACACAATAATAGTAGGAGATTTCAACACCCCACTCTCATCAATGGACAGATCACGGAAAAAGAAATTAAACAGAGACGTAGACAGACTAAGAGAAGTCATGAGCCAAATGGACTTAATGGATATTTATAGAACGTTCTACCCTAATGCAAAAGGATATACCTTCTTCTCATGGTACTTTCTCCAAAATTGACCATATAATTGGTCAAAAAATGGGCCTCAACAGGTACAGAAAGATAGAAATAATCCCATGCGTGCTATCAGACCACCACGGCCTAAAGCTGGTCTTCAATAACAATAAGGGAAGAACGCCCACATATACGTGGAAGTTGAACAATGCTCTACTCAACGATAACCTGGTCAAGGAAGAAATAAAGAAAGAAATTAAAGACTTCTTAGAATTTAATGAAAATGAAGGTACAACATACCCAAACTTATGGAACACAATGAAAGCTGTGCTAAGAAGAAAACTCATAGCTCTGAGTGCCTGCAGAAAGAAACAGGAAAGAGCATATGTCACCAGCTTGACAGCACATCTAAAAGCTCTAGAACAAAAAGAAGCAAATACACCCAGGAGGAGTAGAAGGCAGGAAATAATCAAACTCAGATCTCCCATGCTCATGGATTGGCAGGATTAATATAGTAAAAATGGCCATTTTACCAAAAGCGATTTACAGATTCAATGCAATTCCCATCAAAATACCAATCCATTTCTTCAAAGAGTTAGACAGTACAATTTGCAAATTCATCAGGAATAACAAAAAACCCAGGATAGCTAAAACTATCCTCAACAAAAAAAGGACTTCAGGGGGAATCACTATCCTTGAACTCAAGCAGTATTACAGAGCAATAGTGATAAAAACTGCATGGTATTGGTACAGAGACAGACAGATAGACCAGTGGAACAGAATTGAAGACCCAGAAGTGAACCCACACACCTATGGTCACTTGATTTTTGACAAAGGAGCCAAAACCATCCAATGGAAAAAAGATATCATTTTCAGCAAATGGTGCTGGTTCAACTGGAGGTCAACCTGTAGAAGAATGCAGATTTATCCATGCTTATCACCCTGTACAAAGCTTAAGTCCAAGTGGATCAAAGACCTCCACATCAAACCAGATACACTCAAACTAATAGAAGAAAAACTAGGGCAGCATCTCGAACACATGGGCACTGGAAAAAATGTCCTGAACAAAACACCAATGGCTTATGCTCTAATATCAAGAATTGACAAATGGGATCTCATAAAACTGCAAAGCTTCTGTAAGGCAAAGGACACTGTGGTCAGGACAAAATGGCAACCAACAGATTCGGAAAAGATCTTTACCAATCCTACAACAGATAGAGGCCTTATATCCAATATATACAAAGGACTCAAGAAGTTAGACCGCAGGGAGACAAATAACCCTATTAAAAATGGGGTTCAGAGCTAAACAAAGAATTCACAGCTGAGGAATGCCGAATGGCTGAGAAACACCTAAAGAAATGTTCAACATCTTTAGTCATAAGGGAAATGTAAATCAAAACAACCCTGAGATTTCACCTCACACCAGTGAGAACGGCTAAGATCAAAAACTCAGGTGACAGCAAATGCTGGCGAGGATGTGAAGAAAGAGGAACACTCCTCCATTTTTGGTGGGATTGCAGACTGGTACAACCATTCTGGAAATCAGTCTGGAGGTTCCTCAGAAAATTGGACATTGAACTGCCTGAGGACCCAGTTATACCCCTCTTGGGCATATACCCAAAAGATGCTGCAACATAGAAAAAAGACACGTACTCCACTATGTTCATCACAGCCTTATTTATAATAGCCAGAAGCTGGAAAGAACCCAGATGCCCTTCAACAGAGGAATGGATACAGAAAATGTGGTACATCTACACAATGGAATATTACTCATCTATCAAAAATTATGCCTCTATGATATTCGTAGGCAAATGGTTGGAACTGGAAAATATCATCCTGAGTGAGGTAACCCAATCACAGAAAAACACACATGGTATGCACTCCTTAAGTGGCTATTAGCCCAAATGCTTGAATTACCCTAGATGCCTAGAACACCTGAAACTCAAGACGGATGATCAAAATGTGAATGCTTCACTCCTTCTTAAAAAGGGGAACAAGAATACCCTTGGCAGGGAATAGAGAGGCAAAGATTAAAACAGAGACTGAAGGAACACCCATTCAGAGCCTGCCCCACGTGTGGCCCATACATATACAGCCACCCAATTAGACAAGATGGATGAAGCAGAGAAGTGCAGGCAGACAGGAGCCGGATGTAGATCTCTCCTGAGAGACACAGCCAGAATACAGCAAATACAGAGGCGAATGCCAGCAGCAAACCACTGAACTGAGAACAGGACCCCCGTTGAAGGTATCAGAGAAAGAACTGGAAGATCTTGAAGGGGCTTGAGACCCCATATGAACAACAATGCCAAGCAACCAGAGCTTCCGTGGACTAAGCCACTACCTAAAGACTATACATGGACTGACCCTGGACTCTGACCTCATAGGTAGCATTGGATATCCTAGTAAGATCACCAATATAAGGGGAATCCCTTGGTCCTGCTAAGACTGAACCCCCAGTGAATGTGATTGTTGGGGGGCGGGTGGCAATGGGGGAAGGATGAGGAGGGGAACACCCATAAAGAAGGGGAGTGGGACGGGTTAGGGAGATATTGGCCTGGAAACCGGGAAAGGGAATAACACTCGAAATGTAAGTAAGAAATACTCAAGTTAAAAAAAAAAAAAAAGAAAGAAAGAAAGAAAGAAAGAAAGAAAGAAAGAAAGAAAGAAAGAAAGAAAGAAAGAAAAGAAAAGAAAAGGAAATACAACATACTTCAGGGGGCAAAATTATCCATTTAGTTGATTTGTTTGGATCAATACCTAAGAAATTCCAGTGCATAAATATAATGATAAATATAGTGCCTGAAAGCCCCATGAGAAAAAAATAAATAAATTTGCAAGGAATAAAAAAATCATAAGGATTCTGTGTGGTTAGCTTTTTCCAACTAACTAACTAACTAACTAAACAACTATGAACCATTAAATATGCCTCATTCATTTTAATAATGAAAGTGGTAAGATTAAATTATCATAGTCACCTTATTATTTTAAATAAGTAAACGATTTGTAGTTTTCTACAAGATCATTTCCTCTGCCACTTTATTAATTAGAAATGAAAACACATATTTTCTATCCATGTTTTGTAAGAAAGAAACTTAGGTCAGCACAAATCAACTAGTGACATGTTAATGTCTACTTCATTTGGACAATATTTCTCAGAAATGCTAAATGTTTTATAGATTTTTCAACCTGTGACTATAATTTCTTAATTAATTTAAATACCAGCATTCTATCCATTGACTCCTGTTTAGACTTGGTGATATTTGCAACATTTTTATTTGTGCATATGCATTATAATCACGTTTCTGTACATTTACACATGGCTTATTGTGATCATGTTTAATTTCAGTAGCAGCTCATGTTCTAAGCATACCATACCCCATTTAATCTATTTCATTTTAATGTGGCTACTTTGCATTGTTCTGTTTGGACTATGAAAAGAAAGTTATCCTGCTTGTGCTTCACAGCCAGCAATTAACAGTTTGTACTTAGTTTAGAAACTGTTAAATTGGGTCATTGTTAGTGGCTAACTTCATGTGGCTTAATTCAAATGCTAATCACTCTGTGAGCACTGTTCCTAATCATTCCATGTCTGATACAATCTTCAGATATTCTGAGATTCAATAAAAAATACAGCAAAGGGGTAGTAGTGCTGGCCAGAGTGATGGCCAGAGTGAAGTATTCAAAAGATTAAAAACCCTGACCACATTGAAATGCAATTTTGAGAAATGTGAGAACTGATGGAATCGTGGACACCCTGTTGTCATCTTCACACATGGTGCTCACACATGTAAATGAGCCTTCTCCAAATTCATATGGGCTACATCTTTCAACTACATTTCAGATATCAAACACTTTTTACTAAGGATGTAAAATAGCATATTGTTAATTTATATATTGATTCCATGCTTAAATGGTATTTAAATTATACTAACTTAAATATAACAAATAAAACTAATATCACTAGCTTTATTCGTAGATTATAGTATTACTATTAAAAATTTTAGATTCTGAGTCTCAACTTATATTTGAATTACATAGTATGTGAATTACACAGTATGTGAACGACATCTCTAATATAACAGAAGAATAAAAACACCTTTAGTGCCCCATAGTTTTTGTGGAAAGCAGAAAAACAAAGAATAAATCTATAATATCTCAATTTAAATTTTTAAGAAAATTAACTCATTGTCTTTTTATAAAAACAAAAATGAAATTTCCTCAAATCTATCAAAAATTTATTTAAAATACAATCCCCAGACCTGACAAAAATGAAATGGAAAACCAAAATGGAAATGTCATTGAGAAAAGGAAAGCAGGCTGCAATTAATAAATTATTAAATAATTGGGAGGAAACAACATGCATTTTTAAAGTTTGTTTTCATAAAATACATTTGATTCTGTGCTCTTCGGAAGCTCCATCTGCATGTAATTTCAGATGGAAACTCTCCCCTACTGTCTCTGGCTCCAAGGCTAATGAGGAAATGAAATGTGTTTTAGTCCAAGTAGCCTTGCTGGAGTTTTAACAGTATTGATCTCCTTATGACTCACTCTTCAAATTAGTGTATTGAGAGACAGCAGATCTTACTGGATGAGGCGTAATGCAGAGGGCCCTACCACTTGCATTCAGTTGGCATCCCAGGATATTTTGCTGGAGAAAAGGATGGCTAGCGTATTCTCTGGTCTAGTTCTAAGGTGGCTGAAAGGAGTCTCATCATGTATATTCTCTATTTATGATCATAAAGAGGTACTTTTTGAAATCACCTATGTAATCTTAATTTGTAAGCTTTTGACTATATTCTAAGAAACAGATATGGCTTTCATTCCATAAGTCTCTACCTTTGAGTTAATTGAAAGTCCATTTTTAAAATAAAAATATTTCTAATAAAGACCCGGGAATTTTAAAACAAAATCTTGTATAATTGTCATGTAGTATATTCTCCACATCAGAAGACAAGTTTTAAAAATATATACAAGTTTGTTGATCCATATATCGTTTAAAAATCATTTTGTCTTAGCATATATATATATATATATATATGCACTAAATGCCTTTATTGTACATGTCTTAGAGAAACAAATAAATATAGCCATTGTTTGTTTTCAAGCAGGTATGTTGGTTGAGCCAAAAAAAAAGAGAGAGATTTATAATATCATATGCCAGCAATAGTTACATTGAAAGAAAACAAGGCTGTTTCTCATTTTATAGTTTACAAGTGCTCCGATTGCTTAGTATTTTAAACTTAGTTCCTGGGCCTCATCTTCAGTCAGCAATAAGAGCATATCTAATATTTAAAGGGATAAGTCATTAGACATAGCTTCCATCTATAAATAGATTGAAAAGAGATCGAGAACATTAGAATCAAGACCATTATTTTTTATGATGATTTACTTTACGCACAGGCCCTTGCAGTACACAATTACACCCGTGCGGCAAAGTGGTCTTTTCTTAAAAATTAAACAACAAAATCTGCAATTTTAACTTTTGGAAGCCATTTGGAAGTCCATACATCCAAGAGTGAGCACTAAACTGAGGTTAATTGTTTTTGTTTCTTTGTTTGTTTTGTTTTGTTTTGTTTGCTTTGTGTTAATTGTTTGTATTGCTACAGGGATAAAGTAAACAAAAAATATTTACTCTGTTGGAGCCTGTCTATGGTGCAGGATTATGGAGAAGATGATTAAATTGCTTCTAAGGTTCAGAAGCAGAATAAGGGGAAATTCATGGTGCTATGTTCGCTTTCTAAACTCTCTTATTCAGTTCATCAGTCAGAGTGGATCTCTCCATCCCAATTAAAATACCCTAGCACACTTCCTACTATAATGCCCAGAGGATTGCCACCAAGGCTAATCTGGATACTGTCCAGTTGGCAATCAATGGAAATCACCATGCCCAATTTCAAGGGTTAGGAGTTCAAGTTGTCGATAAAAGTGATTCTTCTGTGGCATTCTCCTTGGATGGTAGGCCTTTCTCCTTTTTTTATATTATTGTGGTCTATTCTCCACTATTGTCTTTACCCCGATAACACTGTTGTGAAGACAAAGGCCTAGTAAGGTAGCATTCATATGTACAGACACTTGTTTCCTAATTACAATCATAAGGGTATGATTACAATCAATCTTATTCACTTTCATAATTTAGCATATATATAAACATGGACATTAATTTGAAGTTGAAGTTCAACCTTGTATTGGTAATTATTATAATTGTAACAATTAAGAATAGTAGTTTAAAAGATGACAGAAAGAACACAGTCATTTCTAGACACATTTGAAAGTGGGAGTTATTTCTTGAAAATAAAACCATTTATAATATTGTTTAATGAGAAAGATGGCAATTAAAAGTAAAAGGTTTTGCAGAAATACAGTCACATATAAATTAACAAATGGGGATATATAGAAAAAAATAAAAAGAAGATGTTAGAGGTTGACTTTCCTTTTAAGATGAGATTAAGCCAGAAAATAAGAGGTGAAGAGATAGGAATAAGAGAGAGATTGTATAAATCAAACATTCAGGAGTGGAAGGCCTGAATTCAACGATTCAGGATTGGAAGGAAGATATGGAGAAAGTTGAAGGAGAAGACAGCATAGCTCTCTGGAGATGCCATAAATAAGAAAATCTGACTTGAAGCAAAGGCTTGGAAGATGCTCCAAATATTAAGTAAACACTATTACCTGAATAATTTTTCTAACTATGGAATGGAGAAGTTTATAAGCCTTACTTGCGTAGAAAAAACACCTCTAAGATTCAATAATTTACACGTGGCCACAGACCAGATGAAGCACCAATTTTGAAAACATGGATTTTACCCTTTAAGGTTATAGAAGCTATAAAAGTTGGTTTAAAGTCCTGGTAGAGGTAAGGTTAAAAAGGAGGGAAGAGGAGGATTTTAAAATCTGAAGTAATGCAGGGCCTTGAAATTTGTTGAAAACATGTTTATGCTTTATATATTCCTTAGATTGTTAGGAGTTGCAGAATGTGAACAACTGAAAAACTTGGAGATGGAAGAGCCATGCAATCAGTCATGACAAAAGAGTTCTGCAGATCCTGTCACAGTAAGATAAAGGCCCAACACATTTATCTGTCCCTCCTGCTGTCCTCTCTGTCTCTATCACGTATCTTAATTAAAGCAGTGGGTCCTCATTTTTCTCCTAAACGTTAGTATGACTGAGACATGATAGGGTTGGGGACAGAAAAGACCTGATTCAGGTTCTTGAGGTTTTAAGGTGTGTCAGAGAGTTCAAATGCCATTAGGGATCACAGTCTCTACATCAGTTTACCTGGAATATTGGTTCAGTTCAGATAGTCTTTTCCTGGAATCATACTATATCCTGAATTTTTTTTATCTTCTCAAGATTCATGTATTGAGGCACCTAATATGAAAGCAAATAAACATACATAAAATCCTCAGGATCCATGTAAATCACCATATCTGTTCAAGTTTGTATATTCAGCATTGGTGGAAGATGCAGAGAAAGATATAGAGTTCGATGTCCATCTAGCATAATGGGAAGAGATAGTTTTAAGTTCAGTGAGAAAATATTTCAAAAATGTGGTGACGTTAGATAAAGACAGACAGATGGAAAAATATTTCTCCGGTTTCCATGAGTTCCCACACACACATATACTAGCACATACATACATATATACGTTGTACCCATAAAAACAAGATCCACAAATTGGACCCAAATTCAAGTGTAATAGTATTTGTTGGAAGGGGAATCCTTGGGATGAAATTAAACTTTGAAATGAAGCTGTTGTTGGTGGGATATGTGCTATTATTTGAAGCTCATCGCAGTGTAGATACAAGGAGTCAGTTTTCTGTGTCTTTTGAGTATTGAGAGCATGAAGGTCCTTGCGCCCATTGATCTTCAGGGGACACAGATGTATTAAACATCTAGTATTGTTCTTTCAAAGGAAAGATGTGTATCCTGTTGATTTTCTGTTAGACCAGGCCGTATCAAGCTCCTATGACCAGGACTGGAGGTGGCTAGAAGTCTAAATGACCTTTACAGAGGTTCCCAAGCTCACACAACAAGGAACATAGCTGACTAATGCACAAATGACATCTACACTATCTTTATGTAGGAAAGCTATCTGGAAGCAAGGCCAGAGTCTTCCTTAGGCCCTCAACTCAGTACAGATGTCTTATCTCTAGAACCTATTTTTTTTTTGAAGAAATAACATGTATCCTGAGTTGTTCCAATTCAATTATGCTTCCTTGTGCACCTGGAATTATATTACACTAGGAAACGTTTTGTGTATTTTGCCTATCATAACAATACACAACATTCTATTATTATTTATCCCAAGAAATTGGCTCATGTGGCTGTAAAGATCTGTGTGGTAATGTCTGTAGGCTTTGCTGTCAACAAAAGGTAGCTGACATAGACTGATTAGAAAAGAACCTGCATGCCACAGCAAAAGTCATTCTTTGTAGAAGCTTCAGTTTTGCTTTTAAAGCTTTCTATCTGATTGAATAAAGCACTCTCAGTGGATCTAATGTTGAGAATAAGCTTTCTTTCTTTGTATAAACTAATTATATTTTAATATCCTTTAGGAAATACAATTAGAGCAGTATCTAGGTTTATGTTCAACAAAGGCACTTTAGTCATGCTGCTATGTGACAGAGGCCACTGCACCAAGTCTCTTCTGGCCTTTTGTATCACAGACTTAAGGAAAAGAGTGTACAAACTGTAATAGCCAATGGGAACAATAGCAAGAAGTTCCAATCAACATCTATTCTCTTTAAAACACACAGTAGAAACACTCTAAGGCAGATCATTTTACATGGAAATTGTTTACTTTAACCTTACTGCATCAATGGATGTAGAACTTAGATTTCTAGGTTTTTGGCAAATAGCAGTTATCACATGCAGCCTCTGAGCTGTCCCTGTAGGTCCCTGAGAAGACAGAGGAGCTACTGCTTTTTTACAAGATCAGGAGAGCAAAGAGCTTCCCTACTATGTAAACACATATAGAGGGTGATCCTATAGCCCCTACAGTAAGCCACTCTGCCTGCTACTCAAAGACCACGCTCCTTTGTAGTATTGCAGATTTTCCAAGGTCAGCAAGCAGGGAGAACTCTATTTTATAGGAAGTGGTGTCTGTTGGAGATCTGAAATCTAAGGTCTCCCAGCAAGAACAAGGCAACCCTCACTAACCAAGTGCCTCCAAGAAGGTCAACTGAAGAGCATGGACTTGACCTACATATAACAGGAACAAGGAACACAAAACCCTGATTATCTAGAAATATCTGTGAAGTCTACAAAAATCTCAAGTAAAGCTCATGTTCTTTTAATATTGTACTCACAAAGATCTGGGTACAGCTCACAGTCATTCAGATAAAACATGCAGACAAAAATCAGTGTGCATAAAAAAGAAAAGCAAAAGATGTCTTATCTGTAGGGATTAAGTCACAGAATTTTAGAGCTTCCATTCTAAAACAAAATTTCCATAAAAATTAAAGTATGCATGAAAATCAATACAAAGGGAGATTTTCTGTCAAGTTAGAAGACATACCATGAAGACAATGTAAAAATACATTAATAATAAAATCACAAGACTGAAATTTGTAGACAGGATGCCTGGTAGGACAAATGGGAAGGAGAAAAAAAATGAACATGAAGACGCACCAACAGGAATTACCCAGCTTAAGTGAAAAAAAGCATAAGCTAGAAAACATGAGCAAAACAACAAGCAAGGTCGAATTTTAATTACAGATGGAAAGCTGTCTTGTTGGAGTCTTTAAAGAAGAAAGAAGCATGGAATAAGGAAGGTATTCAAGAAGATAATCGCACTCATCTATAGAAATACTGCATGCTCCTTTTCCCCCATGCCTTAGGGTTTTAATGCTGCGAGGAGACACCACGACCATGGCAACTCTTATAAAGAAAAACATTTAATTGGGGCTGCTTAGAGTTTCAGATGTTAAGTTCATTATCATCATGGACCTGAGAGTTCTATCCCATAATCTGCAGGCAACAAGAAGAGATTGAATGCCACACTGGGCAGAGCATGAGCATATGTGAGACCCCAAGGCCTGCCTCCACAGCGCCATACCTGCTCTCAAAAAAGCTACACCTCCTAATAGTGATGTCCCTATGTGCCAAGCATTCACACACATGAGTCTATGGCAGTCTTACATATTTAAACCATCACACTTCCCAAACCAGACAAAAATCTACAGATCCCGCCTCTCCCTTCAGTTTTTTTTTTCTCCACAAAAACCTACAGATTTCAAGAGGTTAAATGAGATTTACACAGATCAGTATCAAGTAACCTGAGAACTAAAAACAGAAAGCATTTAGACATTGAGAAAGAAGAAATAATGCTGAGGTGTGGGTGAGGTTAGAGAGGAGCACCGCGTTTCTTAACTGGTGCAGCGGATTCCAGAGGTGCAATTTTATTCCTCCTCAGCCTTGCTGGATGGGCCTTGGGAAGTTAATCTGCCTGGATCACTGTGCTCTTGTAAGTAACTCCTTGAACTGCTTTGTTCAACTCCTTGGAGTGGGGGTGATCACTCTTTGGTTTGTCCTTTACCTGTCCCATACGTATGTGGATCAATCAGACATTCTGTGCATCCTCCCAGGGAAAGCCATATATCACTACCTAGAAAGGAATACATAATTTACATTTTTTTAGATTTATTTATTTATTTTTATATTTATGAGTATTTTATGTGTTCATATGTATGTGTACTTAGTAAATACCAGGTGTTCCAGGAGTTTGGAAGAGGGTGTCAGGTGGCCAGAAACTGGAATTACTGATAGTTGTGAATCGCCATGTGTGTGCTCAGAACTGAACCTGGGTTCTCTCCAGGAACAACAAATTCTCTTGACCATGGTGCCATCTATCCATCTTCCAAAACGTCACTTTTATGTACCTTACCTCCTCACGATGTGCAATGCCATCTACACAGCCAAGTAAATATGTTTTAAAGGATTCCATTAGACAAATACTAGACTATCAATTTACAAATCACGGTTCTTAGTTACTGAGCATACTAATGACTGGACAGAAATTTCCAAAACATATTTTTGGTATTTTTTTTAAAACTCTTACTTCTGAAAGTATCTTTACAAGGTAGTCATTACTCTCCCAGCTTCTCCCAATGCTTCCAGAATGGTCATTAAGTGGTGTTACAAAAGATGATAGCTTTTTTAGTAAATTCATTTTCACTTTACTTACACAATTTTTTTTAAAGAAAACTGTTGTTGTGTATCTGACAGCAAGGATGAGAAGACAGAGGAAGCTGCTGAATTAGCAGTGCAACTGTGAGGATGCGGTGGGCACTACTCTTTCAGTTGGGTAAGCATAACAAAAGCCAAATTGAGCGTGTCAAGGAGAGAGCATCAGAAAATGAAACAGAAGGGCAGGTATAGGAGACAAGACTGATGGGCCAAGGATACTGATTAAATATATTTCTATGCTGGACCCACTGCTCTAATTAGCAGCATAATATGTGAACTGTGAAGAATTTTCAAAGTAGCATGAAGTATATTTATATAGAAGGCAATACATTTTTGTTCCACATAAAATTTCTTCATTTTGTTAAAAATTACTTAGTTTCTCAGAAAAAAAGCACAAAACACTTGCACTCATTTCAGATGACAAAATAATTGAGAGGCTTACTTACTAAACATTGTCAAAGTGTAATTTTCAAGTGTAAGAATGCAAGCTGATTATTCAAAATGAGTGGACTGAAGTATATAACATTTTAATTCATTTTAGTGACATTATTTCCTTTTTTATAAAAGTCACAAAAACTTTAAGTTTTGAAGATGTTTATACTTGATGGGAGAGAAAAGGTTATTATCCAAAAACCTAACTCACTCTTGCCTTCGAAAATAAAGAAATAATCACCAATGACATAATTCTCAGAAACAAAACTGAGTGCTTGAAATGAGCAGCAATATGGAGCTTTAACGTGATTGACTGGTCTTCTCCTTCCCTGTGTTAGCTGCTGGTAAAGGTGAGATGAAAGACAGATCTCTGGGATGCAGATCTTGTCCTCTGAGACTGTTGGATCTGTGAATAATATGCAGCCAACACATTCCTCATTTCTGGCTATGTATTAGAGCATTCTAAGCTTTATAAAAGTTGTGTGGGTTTCAAGTAATAGAATTGTGATTTCCCCCTAACTTAAAGAAGTGGTATTGTGAGATATCACAAAAATCATGTTAAAAAGTGTTCTTATGAGAAAGTAAACCTTTCTGATTCTCTTGTTACAACCTGACAGTCCTCACAGACACAGACTCTTTTTGCACACAGATGCAATTATCAGGCTTCCGTAGCTTTACATTTAGTGCTTTGTAATTGATTTTACATTTCAAGTAAGTTTCAGTGTTAACCCAATTCTTTGTGATAAAAAATTTAGTGAATCAATATATTTCATCTAGTTGATACTTCATGGTATCTTTGGCCCTATCATGGCTTCGATTTTGAAATGATCTACTAAAAAGTTGAATGCTAAGTTATAGTGAAGTGACAACTAAAAATTGGGGGCATGCTTATTGTGCAACTAAACATTAAACAACTTGAAATAAGGATTGTCTTTCATCTTCAAAAGCCTGATGTCCTCTTGGAGAAGCAGAGTCATATATCCCATACTAGTTTTTTTTTTTATTAAAGTGAAATATATGCTAGAAATTGACAAGCTTTTCTGCTCAATAAAATGTCTGTTTATTAAAGATGTTTCCACAGGAAGTAGCCCCACCCACTCATTTATATATTGGGCATGGCAACCTTTAATCAACAGTTAGAAACTTGGAACAAAGACACAGTGGCTCAAAATGTGTCACTGCAATGACACAGTATTCTGTATAGAGCTGTAAAAGCTCTCATCAATATTTACGATTTATTCCCAATATATCATATTTTATTTTAAGACTAAAAAGATCCATTTTAACAAATTATCTACTGGCTAGACAAAAATCAGTCTAGTATGGGAGCTACTTATTCCTTCCATTCTTCTCTTATTTCAGTCACTCTGTAAAATGACTTTCCTGTCAGAAATGTATCATTGTCATTCATTGCTGTAGAAGAAGCCATGCATTAACTTCAGATAAATTTTAATTTCTTAACATGTTTACATATGAAATGTGAAAAGATACCTTTATGATATCATAAAAGTTTCATTAGCAAAACATACATAAGAAAGCCTATGGCTGTCAATCAACACTCGCGTAGTATTTGTTGATGTTTTATTCATGGCTTCTATGTGTCTAGGTTTTCTTACATGAAATATTTTTGCTCAGAATGTATGATTTTATGTCTTTAATCCCCTAGTGAAGCTTTTGACTATTGATAGTACTCTATGTTTGCACAGGCATAGGTATTACAATAAAAATTTGTAGAAGCTTTTAAAAAATAATACCAAACTTTAATTCTTTAAACATTGAATTAAACTCAAAGGTACATGCTTTGGGTTAAATCCAGAACATAAACATTCCAGTCAGCTGATGTTACTTTGACTTATCGTCAGCTCCAAAATCAACTTTTCTTGGAAATACAGACACTTCAATACCAACAAAATTTTAGTGCGATTTTGTGTTTGACCTTCTTACAAAAATACAAATAATCTTTAGTGTACTAGAATCACAATATGGCTTTGAGAATATTTAAATCCAGGCTTCCTAGAAGTTTGATGACATTTAACTCCAGGCATGTGCTCTCGGACCACCTCCAGCTTTCTCACTGCCAGGTACCTACCTTTAGCTTCTAATAAACACAGTGAGTGAATTGCTAAAGACTTTACACCTCTTCTGCATATGAAGGAAAGGTAGCTTTTTAGGTTTATTCAGATTCAGGTATAAGAAGAGTTAAAGTATCATCTGTGGATTTTCTTTACAAGATAATAAATCAAAATGAGCAGACAACTTGATACCAGTTTATTTTAACTGTATATATAGACTAAAGACAGGTTATTATTATGAGGTTTGAACCTACAAGACATCGCTAGAGAGAAGGCCTATCCCAAGTGCATATTGATGCAATGCTAGTCAGTGTCACTGAATAGCAATACACTTTGTGTGGAAGGAGGTGATATAATGGGGATAATTGCCTAGGATGAACCCAGGAAGCCCTTTAACATTGATGAACTTAACATAATAGTAACTAGTAATGCCTCTTGCAAGCTCAGCTTTGCTTTGCACAAAAGAACCTTGAAGCTCCATCTGCAACACCCCCGTCTCAGGGGGAACTGGATAAACATTTTTGTTTTAAGGTCTTTAAAGGCTTGGAATCTGTAGGCCTCTGGTGAATTAAAACAAAAACTTTGCCACAGTATACGTTACCTGCCATGTTTCAGTACTTCCTAGGAAAAGGGTAAGAATCTATGTGCCAAATGTTTTTCTAAAATGTCAGATATCCACTACTCACACAGATATACCTGCTCCCTATTCCTCTGCTTCTGTATAAAGCAGATTGGTGATGAGATTCTCAATGTTTCTTTGATCAATGTGTCTTTTTCAGGTTTTTGATGATGTATAGCACAGTACAATTTGGAAAAGCCTTTTCACTAGTGATAACATGTAGGTTAAAACTATACAAGAATTAGGATGCCTTTTAAATTCATTGGTAACTAACTTGGATAGAGTTTAATCTGTGGTGATATGAAATTGACTGCTCATTTCAAAATGTTATCACCAGCATTGAACATTTTATCATGTTTGTCACTCATATGAAAATACATTCCAAATCGAGAATAAACAAATTTTATCATCCAAGGCTAATACAAACTCAAAGAAAAAAAATCACATGATTATCTCATTAGAGGCTGAAAAAGCATTTGACAAAATGCAGCACCCCTTTATGTTAAAAGTATATGAAAAATCAGGAATTCAAGGACCATACCAAAAATAATAAAAGAAATATACTGCAAACCAACAGCCAATATCAAATTAGAGAGACACTTGAAGTAATCCCACTAAAATCAGGGACAGACAAGGATGGCCACTCTCCTGGTATCTATTTAATATAGTACTCAAGGTTCTAGCTAAAGCAATAAGACAACAAAAGGAGATCAAGGGGATACAAAGGGGTGAAGAAGAAGTCAACGTATTTGCAGATGATAAGATAAATTCTACAAGAGAATATCTACAGCTTATAAACAACTTCAGCAAAGTTCTGGGGGTGGGGGTGGGGTTGGTTGTGTCTTAAACACAGCTTCATTGCCTCAGGCTCTAAGACTCAGAATTGATAAATGAGACCTCATGAAACTGAAAAGTTTCTGTGCAGCAAAGGGCATATTCAACAGGACAAATTGGCAACCTACAGATTTGGAAAAAGGTCTTCACTAATTCCACATCCAATAGAGGGCTAATTTCCAAAATATATAATGAACTCAATAAGCTAACATTCAAAGAGCCAAACAGTCCAATGGAAAAATGGGATATAGAACTAAACAGAGAATTCAAAACAGAGGAATATCAAATGGCTGAGAATCACTAAAATGTTCAGTCCTTAGTGATCAGGAAATGAAAAATCAAAATGATGCTAATCAGACCTCAGGTGTCAACACAGGCTGGTAAGAATGTGGAGAAAAAAAAGAACATTCCTTCAATGCTGGTAGGATTGTAAACAGTTACATCCACACTGGATGTTCCTTAGAAAATTAGAAATCAATCTACATGAAGACACAAATATATCACTCTTAGGCATATATCCGGAAGATTCCCCACCATGCACTGGGGCATGTGTTTCACTATGTTCATAGTGGCGTTATTTGTAATAGCTAGAAGCTGGAAACAACCAATATGTCCCACAACAGAAGAATGGATATAGAATATGTTGCTCATTTACAAAATGTGAATTAAATATTATTCAGCTATTAAGAATGATGATATCATGAATTTACAGGTAAATGCATGGAACTAGAAAATATCATCTTGAATGAGGTAACTCCGATCCAAAAGAACATTCATGGTATGTTCTCACTGATAAGTGAATATTCGCCAAAAATGCACAGAATACTATTGCTGTAAAATTATAAAAATAAAATGCTCTATTTTATCCCCGACTCTAGGTCCGGCACCACAGTGCCCCAAGATATCTGCTAGCTATCTTGCCTGAAACACACATATCAACTTCGTGGTGGCCCCTCTGCTACCACACACTCTCCCAAACTCAATTCTCCACAAGCGAGAACACAAGACAATAACCTCTGATCCAACTGATAAGTTATAATTGCCCACCTAAATATACAAAGCCCTGTTCACATCCATCACTTAAGAACATTCATAACATCCTGTAAATCTTAACATCAGCTTCCATGTTCTCTCTTTGTGGCTATACTCTGTCTCCTGTCTCTTCCATTTCAGTCTCCTCCCATTCCCTCACGTTTCTCCCATCCATCCTTCCCTCATTCTATCTTGTACCTGCCTCACCTGGGACATCATTCCATATTTCACCCTTTTGGTCTAACCTTTCTCTCGAATATAAGCTGAGTACAACTATTATTATCATGTAATTAAAAGCATAAAATATATCTAACACCCAGTCCAACACTTTATCAGTTAAACAGAGCACTTAGTTATCCATTCCAGCTTAAGAAAGGCTTAAAATCTATGTTATATCCTGGGTAGCTTGTATACTATCTGATAACTATCTAATAAAATATATACTTTCAGAGTTAAACGGCTACGAGACTGTAATCAGTCTTCAACCATGTCAGAAATCTGAGAATGACCGATATCCATACACATAGGAAGCCTAACAAGGCTTCCAGAATTGAGAGGTTGTAGAGATAAATCTCCACTAGCACATCCTTTGTTAGCAACATGTGAACACAAGTCTTCAGTCTTCTGGCCCAAAAATCAACTGACAGATTCTTGAAATGCAGATTTTGGAAGGGCTTATCACCCTGTCTTGGCAGAGCGTATCAGTCAACTATTTTGCATAATTTGTCGTTTTCTGGATAGTATTAGTCTGCAGATGAAACAGGCAGTTTTGTCTAGTGGCTGTGTAGCCACAAACTTTTGCCTCACCTGGAAGTAGAGATGTTCAACTTCTTCATTAAATCCACCAAAGGGGAACTGTTAGGAGCAGATATGTCTCAACAAAAGATAAATAACTTTAAATCTCAAATCTTGTGAATTTCTGACATTTTTGAAAAACATCTATCTACATAAGGTAATCTGGACAGTTGTCTTTATGTCTTAAATATTATCTTGAAAGTCCTCTCACAAACTCAGGGCCATGAATTTGCTATTTGGCCCTTAACTCACAAGTGTAATCAAATCAGAAATTTGTAATGGCATCAATAGATGGACTGGCTCTAAACCTTGTACTTTTAAACTTTTTTCACAAATAAATTCTATACCAAAGCAAAGACATGATTCCAGCCTAGCTACCAAATGAAATTATGACTGTATAACTCAATCTAGATAATTCCTCCCTGTTAAATTACAACAATTTCTAAATTGCTCATAAAATAAACTTCAGAATAACCACTTTCAGGCCCCTAAAAGTCCAGGGAATTGGGGCAATGACTCCATAATTTCTTCAAGCTGTACATGGGCGTTGACATATCCTTGGGGTAGGGGGTAGGAAGAATGAAGCAAATGCTGCAGCCAGATGTGTGCTGACTAAACCCAGCTGAATTTTCTTGAGAGTAGGAATCCAAGGAGGCACACTGAACAAAATGCAATCTATAGAACTCAAGAAGGTTAACAAGTTGAAGGGCCCAAGTGAAAATGTCCCAATCCCACTTGGCAGGGAGAAGAAAACAATCATGGGAAGGGAGAGATCTGGAGAGGAAACAGGGAGGGGATAAATACATTATCAGTTATTGGAGAAAGAGGAGTGAAACCCTGAAGGCCAGCAGAAAGAATGGAAACTGGCATCCCTTGGAGGTAGGAAGTGCTGAGACCCTCCAGAATGTTCCAGAGACCAGGGAGATGAGAAACTCTTAGTACTCAAAGGGGGATTGACCTTTGATGTAATGCCCTGCAGTGGCGAGAGGTCACTTGTAGAGTCCACCTCCAGAAGAAAAACAGGACATGAAATGGAGTGATGGGGTTGCCATCCCTCAGTCAAAAACTCTGACCCAGTATTGTTTTTGTCTAATAAAACTTCAGGGACAAATATGGAAAAGAGACTGGACTGTAAAAAAAAAAAGGAATTGAAGAAATATAAAATTTGTTAGTAAAGTATATTTTTTGAAAGCTATCTATTAATATCTTCATATAAGTATGAAATAATGAAACTGCTAAAACTACTGTAGTGGATGGAAAGCCATTTGTTCTCTAGAAAAGTCAGTGCTGAGCCAAAGCATACATGGACTTAGAAGAACTCTGAAGGAAATAAAGCTTTCTCTAGTGGTCATTAACTTTCCAAATGCTGCTACATTTTAATCCAGTTCCCCATGTTGAATGAAACCCTAATCATAATTTTGTTGCTACTTCATAATTGAATTTTGCTACCCCTATGAATTGTACTATAAATAGCTGATATGCAAGATATCTGAGATGCAACCCTGTGGGGGTCACAATCCAGACGAAAAATGACTCTGCTTTAGTCAGAAAAGACCTAGGAATAAAAGCACAAACTAGTCTCTCAGAGGATATGAATTCATTTTCCTGGACTGACATTAGACAGTTAATAAGCCCCTGTAAATACAACTCTGGGATATCTGATACCATTTTCTGGCTTCCACAGGCACTTGCACACATATGGCACACATACAAACACACATACATGCACACATATAAAAAGACAAATAAAAAATCATTTTTGGACACTTTATTTATTTACATTTTAACTGTTATCCACTTTCTCAGTTTCTCATCTGCAAACGCCTATCCCATCCTCCCTTCTCCTCCTTCTATGAAGGTGCAACCCTCCCACTCACCCAGTCCATCTAAGGCATCGAGCCTTCACAGGACTAAGGGTTTCTTCTCTCATTGATGACAGATAAAGCCATCCTCTGCTACATATGCAGCTGGGGACATGGGTTCATCCATGTGTAATCTTTGGTTAGTAGTTTAGTCCCTGGGAGCTCTGGGGGTGTGGTTGATATTGTTATTCTTTTTTTTTTTTTTTAACTTGAGTATTTCTTATATACATTTTGAGTGTTATTCCCTTTCCCGGTTTCCGGGCCAACATCCCCAGATCCCTCCCTCTCCCCTTCTTTATGGGTGTTCCCCTCCCCATCCTCCCCCCTTGCTGCCCTCCCCCCAACAATCTAGTTCACTGGGAGTTCAGTCTTAGCAGGACCCAGGGCTTCCCCTTCCACTGGTGCTCTTACTAGGATATTCATTGCTATCTATGAGGTCAGAGTCCAGGGTCAGTCCATGTATAGTCTTTAGGTAGTGGCTTAGTCCCTGGAAGCTCTGGTTGCTTGGCATTGTTGAACATATGGGGTCTCAAGCCCCTTTAAGCTCTTATTTTTACCAGGTTGAAAACTCTCCTGTTGTGGTTTGCCCTGGAGTTCTCCTTATTTTGATGCTAATTCTGCTGCCCCAAGGATGGCTGCCTAGTCCTTGAGACTATAGATACATATTCAAGATTTCAATGGGCAACTACCTTAGCATCAGAAAAGGACGATTCTGTAATTACACATTTGTTAGAAGTTATGGCCCTAATGGGAATACCCATACAAATTAAAACAAACAATGGTCCAACATATATCTCTAACAAAATGAAGTGCTTCTTTGAATATATAACATAAAACATGTTACAGTCATACCACACAATCCTCCACAAGCGATTGTGGAGAGATCTAATTGAAGTCTAAAGGAGATGCTTAACAGGCAAAAGGGGGCAATAAAAAACCCCCAAAGGTAGGTTCCATAGTTCTTTATTAACCTTAAATTTTTTAAATCCTGATGAACAGAACAGCACAGCTGCTGAAAGACATTAGATTGTGGAAAAGATTACTGAATTAGATCAGCCTGTTTATATTAAGGATATTCTAACATCAGAATGGAAAATGGGAAATGTGTTACGCTGGGGAAGGGGTTATGCCTATGTTTCTACAGGAGAAGAAAAGCTGTGGGTTCCTTCCAAGCTGATAAAGATCAGACATGACAAAGGGAGACCTTCTGAAGTCCTTGGCAACACAGAAGAAAAGGGAGACTAAGACAATCAACAAATAGGTGATGTATATATGAGGATGTTTAGGTCTCCGTGTATGAACTGGCTGAGACTAAAATGTCTATAAACAGCCAGTAACATTTTGAGTATGAATTTCTCATAACTTATTATTACATGCATCCTGTAAAATGGCATATATACAAAATTATATCACAGGTTGATCATATGATCAAACTAACTGAAGAAAGGCAGTCATCTTTCTTTGTTGATATTTATTAACTAATCTGTGCACCCTGCTCACTCCATGTGAATGCTTTTACAGACCTATATGATGCTTGTAAGTTTAGTGTGCTGCAGGATGAAAGAAGAGGAAGACAGTTCTGAAACAATCCACACTCTGGGATGCTGAGATTCTGGGACCTTCCAGTCCAGCTTCGTGTTTGATTCTCCTCAACTATATCGAAACTGCTTCTTTTAAAAGCTTGCTTCCAGAACTTTTCGAGAATAGCCAGCTCACCTATCCAGCCCTTCAGATGGTCATAGTCAAGATGTCAGCTAAGCAATGAACTTTCTCAGCACAGAGTGACTGGTAGACAAATGCTGGCTAGCTGTACTTTGACAAAGCCAACTTTCCTAATTCCCCTTGGGCCCCAAAAGGGAATTCACCTGAATTCAGCTGGAAGCAGACAAAGGAAGATCATTGTCCTAGTTCCTTATGTTGGGGTGGATGTTTCTGGTTATTCTAAGAACTGTAGATAGGTTTTCTTTTAAGGGATACTATACAAATGTAGCTTTGGACAGGGGGTACTAGAACATTTAAACTCAGGGATTGCTACCTTTCCTTTCCTCTCATCTATCCTTTCTTCTTAGGTAAAGGGAGAGGGAGAGAAAAAAAAGGGGGGGATATAGTAATACATAGAAGTTAGAGAAATAGACAAATAGGGATAGGTTAGCAAATTTACTCTTAAACAAAATTTTACAGCTCTATCTTACATTGATAGAAATGTTTGTAATTAATACAAAGTTGAAGTTACAATCTTTTCATTGGTATAGAATACATTTTATACAAATGCAAGGTTTTCATTGGTATAGTTTCTTATTGATTTATAATTGAAATTAATATTGCTACTTTAATATAAGCACTGTGCTTCCACTATACATCTGAAAGGTAAAAGTTTTGAAGTTACCCACCTAGACACAAAGTTTAGAGCAGAAGAAAGAAACAGGTTAGGCCCCAGAATTGTATGTTCCAGGAAGCCTCTCCTATGGCTACAGAATAGGTAATTACATCGGCCAGTTCGACAACTCTCTCCCAGGAACTAGCTGACCATAAAGTTAGATTAAAATCTTAGAGAACAATCTTGAGAAGCAGGAAGCTTCTCCCAGGAACTAGTGGACCATAAAGTTAAATAATCTTGAGAAACGGAAGGTCCTCCTTGTGATTTTTCACTGGTATTCTCAACCTTTTCCAATGACGCCCTGCCTACCCCCTTGGGTTGTGGTTTCTTCCTTTAAATTCCCCTTCTCTTAGCTACTGGTGGTCGAACTCCTGTGCCCCTGCGTGGGATATGAGTCTCGACCCCAGTGCACTGGTTCCTATTGATAAACCTCGTGTAAATTACAGCAAGGATGGTCTTGCATGAGTTCTTGGGGGGGTCGAGCCATCCTGAGACTTGAGTGAGGGTCTCCCCACTCTGGGGGTCTTTCACATCTAAGAACACAAGTCTTAGACCCAGTCCTATAACTGCTGTTATACATTATTTTTAGTTGATTAACCAGTATGAGCTAAAGACAAGATAGCAAAGTCATGGTTCTGAGTCAATTTAGATGGGTTTTGGAGATACTTTAATTAGAGAGAGGCAATGGTAGTCAATGCTTAACAGTTCAGAAATGCCTATGCAGATAGAAAATCTTCAAAGGCGTCAGTAGTCCCCAGAATAGCCCGTTTATGGACATTTCTTTATTTAGATCATTTGACTAGAGACCTGTCTGCCCCTGACAGGACCCCTTCTTAGATTCTAAGAAGAAATTGAGCATCAATAGAGTTGCTCAAATCGTGGTGAGACAGCCACTGTGCAAAATTGCTTCAAATCATCTACAGACAAAATACTATCCAGAAAAGGACAAATTATACAAAATAGTTGACTGATAATCTCTCCCAAGACAGGGTGCTCAGCCCTTCAAAATCTACATTACAAAGGTCTGTCAGATAATCCTGGGCCAGAAAGCTGAAGACTGATGCTACGACATATAAGGAATTAGGGGACTATCCAGGTGATCAGCAATCTCTATAAATTGGCTAAGCTTGGAAGCCATGTTTTGTGCTTCTCATATTTTCAGGTAATATTAATCGTTCTTGGATTTCAGATGTGGCTGAAGACTGGTAGTCTCATAGACAACCCAAGTTCTTTAACATTGAGAAATCTGATAGGGTGGTTTTTCAGGTGACATAGGATCTAAAACCAGGATATAGTCAGGTATAGTCTTTTAGGATAGATGACATGGTTAATGGACAAGATTGATGGACTGGGTGATGAGTGTATTGTTTGTTTTATAAATTGTAAAATGGTAATAATGGGAAAAGGCTTTTTATCTGGACAAAAAGGGGGAAATGTTGTGGTTTCCCCTGGAGTTCTCTCTATTTTGATGCTAATTCCACTGCCCCAAGAAAGGCTGCCTAGTACTCCGGACTCAGGTGACATTATCAAAAAACTTCTCCCATTTAATTTGTAAAATAAAGGCAAGAGCTCTTGATTTGGGCAGTGGGAAGGGAAGTTGGAAGGGAGGAGGAGGAGAGAGAGAAAAGAGAGGAGAGGAGAGTCGTCAGAGAGGAACTGGTGACATGACATAGAAAAAGTGCAAGTGATGAGGGATTTGAGAGCTGAGAATAGGATAGTGTATTCGTATTAATTGAGTTGTGTTTTCTTTGTGCAGGCCCATTCGGGTTGGAGAGGTTACTGCAACACTGTCCAGCTCCTTTAGTTGTTTCTCTAACTCTTCCATGGGGTTTCCATGCTCAATCCAAGGTTGGCTGCAACCATTCACATCTGTGTGGCAAATAAAAATCTTAACAATGACAACAAACCCTAATATCAGTTGTTCTGAGGAGATGGATTAGAAGTTAAGAATACATAATGCCTTCCAGTCTACACCTGCACCCAGAGCTAAGGGTATCCCACAGTCCTCTAGCCCCAAAATCTGCCCAGAGAGAGATGGTCTCCCAGGAATGATCTCACTCCTAAGATCACAGGCTCATGCCTCACAGAAGGGACAAGATCCAGTCAGAGATAGCAAGACCAACTAACACCAGAGATAACCAGATGGCAAAAGGCAAGGAAAAGAAACTAAGCACTAGAAACCAAGGCTAATTGGAATAATCAGAACCCAGTTTCCCAACACAGCAAGTACTGGATACCCCAACACAACTGAAAAGCAAAATTTGGATTTAAAAATCGCATTTCATGATGATGATAGAGGACTTTATGAAGGACACAAATGACTTCCTTAAAGAAATACAGGAGAAGTAAAAAAGAAAAAGCAGAAGCCCTTAAGGAGGAAACACAAAAATGCCTTAAAGAGTTACAGGAAAACACAAACCAACAGGAGAAGGAAGTGAACAAAATCATCCAGTATGTAGGAATGGAAATAGAAACAATAAAGAAATCACAAAAAGAGACAATACTGGATATAGAAAACCTAGGAAAGAGATCAGGAGTGACAGATGAAAGAAATACCAACAGAATACAAGGGATTGAAGAAAGAATCTCAGGGACAGATATGCCATAGAAAACATTGACACAGCAGTAAAAGAAAATGCAAAAGCAAAGAGCTCCCAAGCCAAAACATCCAGGAAATCCAGGACACAATGAGAAGACCAAACCTAAGGATAATAGGTATAGAAGAAAGCAAAGATTCCCAAATTAAAGAACCAGGAAATATCTTCAACAAAATTATAAAAGAAAACTTCCCTAACCTAAAGAAAGAGATACCCGTGAACATACCAGAAAGCTAAACAACTCCACATAGATTGGATCAGAAAAGAAATTCCTCCCCTTCACACAGTAGTCAATACACCAAATGCATAAAACAAAGAAAGAATATTAAAAGAAGCAAATAAAAAAGGTCAAGTAACATATAAAGGCAGAACTATCAGAATTACACCAGAATTCTCAACAAAGTCTATGAAAGCCAGAATATCCTGGGCAGATGGCATACAGACCATAAGAGAACACAAATGCCAGTCTGGGCTACTATATCAAGCAAAATTCTCAACTACCACAGATGGTGAAACTAAGATATTCTATGACAAAACCAAATTTATATAATATATTTCCACAAATCTAGAACTACAAAGGATAATAGATGTAAAACTCCAAGCCAAAGAGGGAAATTATACCTTATAAAAATCAAGAAAGGAATCTTCTTTCAAAAAAACCCAAAAGTAGGTACCCACGCAATAATAATTCCACCTCTAACAAAAAAAATAACAGGAAGAAACAATAACTGATTTTTAATATCTCTAAACATCATTGGACTCAATTACCCAATAAAAAGAAATAAACTATCAGACTAGATATATAAACAGGATCGAGCATTTTGCTGCATAGAGGAAATGTACCTCAATGACAAAGACAGATACTACCTTAGAGTAAAAGACTGGAAAAAAATTATCCAAGAAAATGGTTCAAATAAACAAGCTGGAGTAGCCATTCTAATATCAAATAAAATTGACATTTAACCCAAAGATATCCAAAAAGATAAGGAAGGACAGTTCATTCTCATCAAAGAAAAAATGTCTATGAAGATGCACTCTCAATTTTGACCATCTATTCTTCAAATGCAAGGGCAACTTCATTCATAAAAGAAACCTTACTAAAGCTCAAAGCATACATTGCACCACACATAATAATAGTCAGAGACATCAATACCCTAATCTCAATGGACAGATCATGGAAACAGAAACTAAACAGACACAGTAAAACAAACAGAAGTTATGAACCAAATGGATTTAACAGATATGTATAGAACATTTCACCCTAAAAAAAAAAAAAATCTACATTTTTTTTCATCTTAGCACCTCATGGTATCTTCTTCAAAATTGACCATATAATTGGTCACAAAAAAGACCTCAACAGATAGAAGAAGATTAAAATAATCCCATGCATCCTATAAGATCCCCATCGAATAAGGCTTATCTTCAATAACAGCAAAAACAACAGAAAGCCCACATGTATACATGGAAGCTGAACAACTCTCTACTCAATGATAACCTGGTCACGGGAGAAATACAAAAGAAATTAATGACTTTTAGAATTTAAGGAAAAAGAAGGCACAACATAACCAAAATTATGGCATACAATAAAAGAAGTGCTAAGAGGAAAACTCATACTTCTGAGTGCCTCCAAAAAGAAACTAGAGAGTGCATGCACTAACAGCTTGAAAGCAGACTTGAACACTCTAGAAAAAAATGAAGCAAATACTCTCAAGAAGAGTAGAAAGCAGGAAATAATCAACTCAGATCTGAAATCGACCAAGTAGAAACAAAAAGACTATACAACGAATAAAGAAAACCAGGGGCTGATTCATTGAGAAAATCAACAAGATAGATTAATCTTTAGCCAGGCTATCCAGAAGGCACAGAGACAGAATCCAACTTACCAAAATCAGAAATGAAAAAAGGAGACATAACAGAAACTGAGGACATTCAAAAAATTATCAGAACCTACTAAAAATCCCTATACTCAAAAAAAACTTCAAAATCTGGGGGAAATGGACAATTTTCTTGACAGATACTAGGTACCAATTTTAATCAGTATCAGATTAACAATTTAAAAAGTCCCATAACTCCTAAAAAAATAGAAGCAGTCATGAAAAGTCTCACAACTAAAAGAAGAAAGCCCAGGACCAGATGGGTTTAGTGCAGAATTCAGATCTTCAAAATAGACCTAATACCAATACTCTTCAAACTATTCCACAAATAGAAACAGAAGGAACTCTACCCAATTCATTTTCTGAAGCTACAATTATGCTTATACCTAAACCACACAAAGAGCCTACAAAGAAAGAGAACTTCAGACCAATTTCCCTCATGAATGCTGATGCAAAAATAATAAAATTCTCCTGAACTGAATCAAAGAACTTATCAAAACATTCAACATGAACTTGTAGACTTCATCCTAGGGATGCAGGGATGCTTCAAAATACAGAAATCCATCAAAATAATCCACTACCTAAACAAACTCAAAGGGGAAAAAAAATGATCACCTCATTAGATACTGAGATAGCATTTGACAAAATTCACCACCCTTTCATGATAAAAGTCTTGAAAATATCAGGAATTCCATTTTCATTACTAAACATAGTAAACTCAGTATACAGCAAATCAGCAGCCAAACTAAACATCAAACTAAATAGAGAGAAACTTGCAACAATCCCAATAAAACCAGGGACTAGACAAATTGTCCACTCACCCCATACATATTTAATATAGTAACCAAAGACCTAACAAGAGCAATATGACAAAAAAAATTCAAAGAGATACAAATTAGAAGGGAAGAAAAACAAACAAACAAAAAAAACACTGTTTGTAGATGATATGATAGTATACTTAAATGACCCCAAAAAATCTACCAGAGAACTCCTAAACCTGAAAAACAACTTCAGCAAAGTGGCTTGCTATAAAATTAATTCAAACAAATCTTTCTCTACCCAAAAGATAAACAGGCTGAGAAAAAAGTTAGCAAAATGACACCCTTCACAATAGTCACAGATAATACAAAATAAGTTAGTGTGAGTCTAATCAAACAAGTGAATGATCTGTATGACAAGAATTTCAAGTCTCTGAAGAAAGAAATTGAAGAAAATCTCAGAAAATGGAAATACCTTCCATGCTCCTGGATTAGAAGGATTAATGTAGTAAAAATGGCCATTTTGCCAAAAGCAAACTACAGATTCAATGCAATCCCCATCAAAGTTTCAACTCATTTCTTCAGAGAGTTAGGAAGATCAATTTGCAAATTCATTTGGCAAAACAAAAAACCCGGGTCTATGAAAACTATTCTCAACAATTAAAAAAACAAACAAACAAACAAAAACTTGTGGGGGAATCACCATCCCTGACCTCAAGCTGTATTATACAGCAATGGTGACGAAAACTGCATGGTATTAGTACAGAGATAGGAAGGTAGAACAATGGAATAGAATTGAAAACCCATAAAGGAACCCACATATTTATGATCACTTGATCTTTGACAAAGGAGCTAAAACCATCCAGTGTGAAAAAGATAGCAAAAAATGGTGCTGCTTCAACTGACAGTCAGCATGTAGAAGAATACAAGTCGATCCATTCTTATTGCCTCGTACAAATCCCATTTCCAAGTAGATCAAGAATCTTCACATAAAACCAGATACATTCAAAATAATAGAAGAAAAAGTGGGAAAGAGCCTCAAACACATGGGCACTGGGGAAAATTTCTTCAACAGAACACCAATAGATTATGCTTTAAGATTAAGAATCGACAATTGGGATCTGAAAAAACTGCAAAACTTTTGTAAGGTAAAGTCACTGTCATTAGGACAAAATGTCAACCAACAGATTGGTAAAAGATCTTTACCAATCCTATATCCGATACAGGGCTAATATCCAATATATACAAAGAATTCAAGAAATTATACTTCCAAGAATCAAATAATACTGTTAAAATTGTACTACAGACCTAAACAAAGAAATCTCAACTGCAGAGTATCTAATGGCTAAGAAGTACCTAAAGAAATGTTCAACATCCTTAGCCATCAGGGAAATGCAAATCAAAACAACCCTGAGATTCCACCTCAAATCAGTCAGAATGGCTAAGATCAAAATCTTAGGTGATCTCAGAGGCTGGCTAGGATGTGGAGAAAGAGCAACACTCCTATATTGTTGGTAGGATTGCAAGCTGTTATGCCTACTCTGAAAATCAGTTTGGAGGTTCCTCAGAAAATTGGACATAGTACTATCCAAGGACCCAGCTATACCACTCCTGGGCATATACCCAAATTGCTCCAACATATAACAAGGACACATGTTCATAGCAGCCTTATTTATAATAGCCAGAAACCAGATGGAAAGAAACCAGATGTTTTTCATAAGATGAACGGATGCAGAAAAATTGTTACATTTACACAATGGATTACTACTTATCTATTAAAAACAATGACTTTATAAAATTTTTAGGCAAATGGATGGAACTAGAAAATATCATCCTTAATGAGAAAATGCAGTCACAAAAGAACACATGTGGCATGAACTCACTGATGAGTGGAAATTAGCCCAAAAGTTTGAATACCCAAAAAACAATTCACAGACCATATGAAGCTCAAAAAGAAGGAAGACCAAAATGTGGATGCTTCTTAGAAGGGGAAATAAAATATTCACAGGAGGAAATACAGGGACAAAGAGTGGAGTAGAGACAGAAGGACAGGTCATCCAGAGCTGCCCCGCCTAGGGATCAACCCATATCCAGACACCAAATCCAGTCATTATTGTTGATGTCAAGAAGTGCTTACTGACAGGAGCCTGATATGGATGTCTCCTGAGAGACTCTGTCAGAACCTTACTGATGCAAATGAGAATGCTTGCAGTTCACCATCAAACTAAGCACAGGGACCCCAAATGGAGGAGTTAGAGAAAGGACTGAAGGTGCTGAAGGGGTTTGCAACCTAAAATCAACCAACCAGACCTCCCAGGACTTCTGGGAACTAAACCTTGAGCCAAAGAATACACATGGAGCCACACATTACTCCAGCTGCATGTGTAGCAGAGGATTGAATAGTCTGGCATCAACTGGACAAGAAGCTATTGATCCTGTGAAGGTTTATTTTCTCAGGATAGGGCAATGCCAGAGTGTTGAGGTAGGAGTAGGAGGGTGGGAGTGGGAGGGTCTTCTTAGAAGCTGGGGGAGTGGTGAGGGAGTATTCAAGAGTGGGGAAGGGGATAACATCTTAAATGTAAATATATAAAATACACAATAAAGACAAATAAAAAAGAATACATGTTTCTCACCCAAACATGGTTCCAAGAACCCAGGTCTGATAGTTCACATGTGCCTGTTACTTCTGCTCCAGGAGATCTGATGCATTTGCCTTGCATGCTCATCTGAACTCATATGCACATACCTATTGCAGTGACATTTAAAAGTGGTCTGCATAAGCCCATATGGAGTGGCATTATTAAGAGGTGTGACCTTGGGTTGGGGATTTAGCTCAGTGGTTAGTGGTTAGAGCGCTGCCTAGGAAGCGCAAGGCCCTGGGTTCAGTCCCCAGCTCCAAAAAAAAAGAATCAAAAAAAAAAAAAAAAAAAAGAGGTATGACCTTGTTAGATAAAGTATGTCACTTGAGGGGCTGGGGTGTGAGCTTTGAGGTTTCAGAAGATTAAGCCAGGACTATTGGCTCATTTTATCTTTCTCATTCCTGCATATCTGAATATAGACTTCTCAGCTACCTCTTCAATACCATGCTGCATGCCTGCAAGATGCCATACTTCTTATCATTATTATAAGGAACTAAACCTCTGAATTGTAAGCCACACTAATTAAATGTTTTCCTTTGTATGGAGTTGCTATGTTCAGGTTGTCTCCTTACAGCAATAAAAGATTCACACACAGAGACATACATACTTATACTTAATTTAAAACATTCAAATAAAATGATTTTCTCTAGTCAGAAAAAGTTGGCCCTTCAAAAGACTGACCTTGTTCAGAGTTAAGATTCATGTGACCTTCAAGTCTCTACCACAGTAAAGTTATAGTGCAGGAACATGAATGTCACAGTTGGCCAAATCGCATATGGCTAATGGCCTCCGCAATACTGACCTGTGGTGTTCCTCGTAGACATTGTCTATCCAGCTTACTCTTATTTCAATTAAGTGAGGAGGAGCCAGGTGCACAAAACTAGTGCTCCTGGCACCAGCATCAAGATGACTGATCAGACATACTTTTAGACATAAGGGCAGTGCAAGTAGTATGAAAAGAATAGATTCAACCAGATAAAGCTTAAACATTAGACTGCTATTTTCTTAGCAGGGTGTTTTTCTACCATGATAGACCATGCCGCTGATTTTCCAGTAAAAGTGGAAATTTCCTGCCTGGAAAAGTGTATTTATCACACCGAGCCCACAGGCAGTTTAAATTACAAACACCACATGCAAAGCCATAACGAGATGCATAAAATCACTTTATATGAAAGTGTTGCTACAGGCACAGATCCCATAGGGTAGCAGCCATTAGAAGGAAGAAGAGGGATTAGAAGGCAAGGGAGCAATATAGTCTAGAGGTCAAGAGAGGTCAATGGATCAGTCAATGAATGAAGACACACAGAAGGAGCATCCAGTTCAAACTAACAAGACTAAATAAACAGCCAACTAGAACCTAGAAGGTAAATGTGCTTTTAAAGAAAAGTTCAATTTCAACATACTGTTTTAGATGACACAGGTAGACATTTAATAATGATATCATGCAAACTGAACTCTGAATACAAAAGGAAGAAGGTGACTTCTAAACTCAAGTTTCTTCATAGAACAATAAATATATAATTATTTCTATCAAAGGAATTTCATTTTTTTATGTAATGATAAAGCCTAGTATGCCTCCAGTAATCCACCTCTCTGAAGAGCCATATGTGCAATGTTTGGTCTTTAGTGTGGCGATATAAAGAAAAAGAAAGTCTAAGGAATGATCCTATAGGACTATTAAGAATAATGCCTATAGAAGGGAACATTGGTCTCTGGTAGTAAATGAGTCCTGATTGCTAGTTGTAAAACTCTAAGCTTCATCACCACCCAATCTCTTTGGCTTTTTACCTTTAAATATAGCAATATCCTCTGTGCCTAGATCCTCCCTCTGAAAGTTGGAATTTGGGATTTGAAACCATGAGCTAAATAAACTTAACTTATTTATAAACATAGTCTACCTCAGGTAACTCATTACAGCAATGAAGGCTACTCATACAGAAAAAAAAAATAGTAGATTTCTTAGAGAGCATTGAAGAATCATCTGAGTAACTTTAATGGCCAAATATAAAGATTAAATATACTATAACCATTTTCTGCTTGTTTTTGTTAAAAAAATATAAAAACAAAAACAAAAGCAAAACCAAAAACAAAACAACAACAGCAACAAAACCCCCTGAGTAAGGTTTGTATTAGTCTTGAATAAAAAACAATCAATATTTGGGCAGAAGTTTGAACTTATCTGGGGTTTATCCGAGGGATATAACTACCTATAGAGTACATCTTCTCTAAATAGTTTTACATGGGAGTCACAGTGACCTCAGAGGGGATTGTTTCCATAGGATGTGGACATGGAAATAACGGCTTTGTTCTCCACAGCACCTATTTTATCTGAATTTTGAGTTTGATTTCTTCAACCAGAATTTGTCTGATCTGAAACTAATCTACTAAATATTATTTAAAATTAACTCATCTTCTAGGGATTAACTATTGGGCTGAAGAGGATGGAGTTCCAGTGAAATATTCTGGGCATGTAGACAATGTTTTATTTACACGAACAGCACATATTTTGTGATTTTAAACATTTTCAAGATTCCATGTTAGAGAATTAACCACCTTAGGGAATTCAATATACGTACTCAGATTTCTTGGGAATTAAAATTTATGAAGATATTTTAGCTGTAATTGATAGAATCATATAATTAAATAGAATATGATTTAGGATACAAAAATTAGTTTCTGACTTCAAGTATGATTCAAAGCAAAACTTAAAGGAAAAATGTCATTTTCTTTCTTCTGATTTATTCCCACATTGCTTCATTTTTAATATATTAGGAGTCCTGAAATTAGACAGGAAAAGGAATTATTTATTTTACTGTTTCTCCTTCTGATCATTCTGTAATTGGAGAACTCCATTTATTTAGTTTTCATAAAAGAATAGTCTTATCTGGATAGTGGGTAGCCTTGTATTGTAGAGGAAGGGATATAATAATAATAATAATAATAATAATAATAATAATAATAATAATAATTTCAAACCAACAACAAATGATAATCTGAACAAATAACTGACTATCATGACTTCATCTACTTGGCTCATGAAGCATGAGTGTACTTTCAGACTCTATCGACATTCCTTGTTTTCCCAAATTTATACAATTGATTGGGAACTACCTTAACAGCTATTGATTCTATTTAACCAAATTGTAAGGAAATGTACCCTGTCATTCTTAGAGTTTCATCAGTGGAAACTGCTGTCATTTGTGTAGTTGAATGTAGGCTAAGTTCAGGCACTAAGCAAATAGCGCTATTTAGTGTGATCTGTCAGTTATATAACAGAGGTTAGTGTTTTAAGAGATCACATGGAGAGCCGCTTTGGTTTTCAACTGATAATTTTTTTTGGATCTTCATCTATTGACCTTTACCAGAAGTGGATAACTCCATGAAGAAATGACAAGCTGTTATTTGGAAATTCTAAAAAGCATTCCAGAAGGTGGGCGATTAAGAAGCTATAGTTTTTCTATCAAACACATGACATGGACTTCAGAGACATCAAACACTCAAGACCAGTACAACTGCTCTTTCTTCCTGAGCCTATGAAAGATTTATCTTTGCCCCAGAAATAGTTCGATGGCCTTTATAATCTAGAGAGCCACTATACAGAAAACTATAGAGATAGTAACTCTTTGAAATGCCATGTATAGACTAGAGAATCTACATGATTATAATTATTTCAATGAAACAATATGGCAGATATAAAAAACAGATTAGATCATCAAACATCACACATCAAAAGATTGCATTTCCAAGAGAAATATAGAATAAGAAACCACATGAACATGTTAAACACAACCAACTCAATATTTTTTTAAATAAAATATTGTATGGTCCATGAAGACAAGTAGAACACTGAGCTCTATCCTTACACACTGCCTTCCTATTAAACAGTAAGGTTTCTTCTAGAATAAAATGTCAGTTGCCTACAGGGTGAGAGAGGTAATTAGGTTGTTCTTGCCATGCTTTCTGTGATAAACAAAGAAATTCATTTTAGTTGTTGGATATTATTTCACTACTGTCTGGAAACTATACATAATCTACAAAAGTATTATTCTCAGAAAAACAAAGTATAAAAAGTATGGAAAAACAGAAGCTTTCAAATGTATTTATTATTAGAACAAATACTTATATCATTATTTCTGATTGGCTGTTCATGTTCACACTGTCGCCTGTTTTCAACGTCTGGCTAAGTAACAACTGTGTAGGTCATGGAAATGTGTTAGAAGAATAAAAAAGATTTAAGCGTATGCAGTTGTGTAGGCTCAGTCATCCATCAGTTCCTGGAATACTCTCTTCCTACCTTCTTATCTGATGTTACAACTTGATGCCCATAAGGGGAACACCAATAAGAGGACTAAAACTAGTGGTCACAGAGTGCAAGCAGAAACTTTAAGCAAAATGAGATCATTACAGAATGAAAGTTGAGAGGGTTTTCTCTTTCTGACCATAAATTTGAATGTATGCCACAGAAATTGATATACTACTGTGGTCGTTTGAATATGCTTAGCCAATCAGGAAGAGTATTGTTAGGAGGTATGCCCTTTTGGAGGAAGTGTATCATTGTGGGGTGAGCATTTAGAGGTCTGGCTTCGTGAGATTGATATTCGCTACCTGACTATAGATCAAGATTTAAAACTCTCCCTAAGAGAGCACAAATGCCAGCTCAGGCAACTATATCCAGCAAAATTCTCAATTATCATAGATGGAGAAACCAAGATATTCCATGACAATATCAAATTTACACAATATTTTTTTTTTTTTTACAAATCCAGTCCTACAAAGGACAGCAGTTGGAAAACTACAACACAAGGAAGGAAACTACACCCTAGAAAAAGCAAGAATGTAATCTTCTTTCAATAAACCAAAAAAAGGTTTATTCCATCTCTAACAACAAAAATTAAACTCTCAGCTCCTTAATTGCCGTATTTTCCTGGATGTTGCCATGCTTCCTGCTATGATGATAATGGACTGAACCTCAGAAACTATAAGTCAACCCCAATTAAACATTGTCACTTATAATAGTTGCCTTGGTCATGGTCTCTTTTCCTAACAATGGTAACCCTCTCAAAGCCACCTATTTGTCAAAGTAAACGTACAGCTGATGTAGAAACTAGAGAAACTAGAAATTCTTATACCAAAGAGATAAACCAAGACTGTTCTTCAACCTATGTGAGATACAAATCTGTCTATTTCTTTTCTGTTCTCCAAATATTTCACAGGAGAAATACCTTCCCTAAATGGTAAATTACAAACACAGAGGATTCAGGAAAGAAATTTCAATCTGGCTATACTGAAATATTACATATCCAGAACAAAATAATTTGGTTCAAATATTTTTAGAGCAAATGTAAAATTTATGATTGATTGTAGGAGTAAAATAATTCATATTTGTTGAACACACAGGAAATTAGAATGAGCTGTAGTTTTGTGGGTACCTGTATTTCTCAAGTAAATTCAGAATTTTGACATATTTTGTGACAACTGTGATTTGTCAAATTTTGAAAAGACAAATTTAAAAGCAGAAAACATCATAGAAGCAAAACAAATAGGCATATAGGTAGAGTTTAACTCAAAAAGTATTTAAAAGTTTTGTTATTGCTTATAATCATTATGAGTGGCATATGTTAAATATATTTGAATCTCCTGCTGATATTGACACATACACAAACACACACACACACACACACACACACACACACACACACACAGAGAGAGAGAGACTCACACAGAAAGAGGGGGGGATGCAGGGCAGGGAGGGGGAGAGGGAGAGGGAAAGTACTTGGAATTTTCTTTGTGGATTTTTGACATAGAAACAATGGTTTAAATAAGTCCAGCATACTGAAATAAAATTTAATTTTAATATGGTGCTGGCTAATAGTAAAGTTTTCTCTTACAGCATTAAGGATTTTTACTCATAATCACAAACTTGAATTAAAATTGAGAGTGCACTACTCCTTTTAGCTACCTGAATCCCCAAAGTTTTAAATGTATTATTTGCCTTTTGGGTCATACTTTTTTTCATTCATTTAAGGAATGAATGATTTTATCTGTTATGAATTATTTATGAACTAATTAAAAGGGAATAAACCTCTCATTTGTGATGCATACAGATGGGACTGTGTATGGAGAGCCCACCAGGAGGGATAGTCTTATATGACCTGAACATGTTTCATAATTGCCTTCTAGTAGAGCTGTTAAGGGTTGTAAGAATGCCTATTGTGTAGCTCAGATTGGACCAGCATCACATTGAACACCATATGTTACAACGGCCCATATTTTTCTTCAGTAGTGGAGTAGCTGCCCTGAGGAGATGATTTCTCATTAGGTCTTAGAAAATCACAACAATGTGAAAGCAGACCACCAGGAACATTGCTTAAGCAATACAATGCATGCATGTATACATGCTGGCATATATGTTATTACTACTGTATAGACTTTGTGGAATAGAGACATTTCATCTTTTAAAATATACATATTTTAAAACAAACCTGTTTGTTTTACAAAAACTTGTCTGCAGATTTCTTTCCATGCTTGAACAAGCGTGAAGCCCACTTGGTTGTGTCCAAACTAATCCTAATCTGTTTTGAGCACAAAAAGGAGAAGAGAATTCCTGTATCACCTTGTCATTGAAAAGAGCATTGAGAGACTAGATAAAGGAAGGAAGGGCAGGAGCTCAAGACTGAAAGAGTCATATTGGAAACAAAGATGCCTAGGTAACAACAGATATGGAATCCAGAGGTTTGAAGGCCTCAGATATCGATGACTACAAGCAAGGCCTCTTGATACTGGATACACATCGCTTAGAGCTTCAACATATATTAACAAAGTGCTTAACACCAAGTAAGAGTGGGTGGGCATTTGTTATCTCTTTCAAAGTATTTTGAGCAGAAATCTTAAATGGCCTGTTTTGGCCTTTTAGTCACTCTTTGCTCAAGTTGACTTAAACTTGTGATACTCTTATTCTCCTGAGCAGCTGGAGTCATTGGACTGTGCCACTAGCCCCAGGTGATAGATGTTTTTAAGTGCAGGTCTTTGGTTTGTTTTTTCTGTGGTAGGGACTGAACTAGAGAACAGTGCAGAGCCTTACAGAGGTTAGCAAACATCCTATCGTTGATCTTTATTTTGGATACTTTGTAGAGTAAGAAAATTACAGTTGTGTTTTAGTGGCCATGTCTTCTGGCAATCACAGTAGTACACTTACATAGGATGGAGAGATAGCTCAGTGGGTTAGCTGGATGCTAAAAAATCATGAAAATTTGGGTTCTGATGCTCAATGGTGATGTAAAAAGCTAGAGGTAGCCACACATATACTACATTCACTAGTATGTATAGGAATTTGAGGCAAGATGACTGACTCCTCAGACCACGTATATAGATGTAGACTCAGTGAATGCCTCAAGCAGATGAAATATAAAGTGCTAAAGCAGTACACCCATGTTAGCCACAGACACCTGAATGGTGCATAGATGGACACTCATATGGACACACACACACACACACACACACACACACAGAGAGAGAGAGAGAGACATAGACATAGAGAGAGACAGAGAGACAGAGACAGAGAGACAAAGAGACAGAGACAGAGGCAGAGAATGAGAAAGAGAAAGAGAAAGAGAGGAGAGACAAATGCTTCATTCTAAAATTTGGCTGAAGCTATGGCTAGGCTTTTCTTGCTTCTCCAGAATTAAAAACCAGGTCTCTTTCCTAATTGCCACTCACTTACCTCTTTTGACAGAGGATTTCAGCTTTTTCTTTTGCTGCTGCTTGTAGGACACAGAGTCAAGCTGAATTTTAATAAATCAATGTATATTTTTAAAGTGGCTACATTCGTTTAAAGTTTAATAGTATACAGAGATATTAATATCCTTTCTCATTGGAATTGAAATTGTCCTTTGAGGTGTTAAACAGCTAAAGCTAGTGGCCTTAACCAAAGATTATAACGGGCCAAAAGCACAGCTGGTGTTTTTGACTTTGCCTGTTCAGTTCAGCCAAGACCCAGAAGATAACAGAATCCACTAAAGTTTCCATCATACCAGAAAGTCTCCCATTCTATCAATCACTGAAGCCATGGAGATCCCCAAAGCTCAGATTTTAGCTATATTATATCTCTTGCAAAATGGGGTCGGGGTATTCTTTGCTTCTAATAGAAGTCAGAAAATTAATAAAAGGTTGAGGCATTTCTGAAGAATATAAGTTAAAATAATGAAAGTTTTCCACCTAAATCCCTAAAAATAACAATTTACCAACTTTGACCAAGCTGAATGGGCAAGCATGCTTAAAATGCGACCACTTACAGGTGTTTAACTAATAGGAAAGTACAAGCAAATAATAGTGATCATATTTAAAAATATTGATACAAAATATTTAGCCAGCCCCAACTGGAACTCTACACATCAAGTTCTCTACTCATACCTACACTGCAACACAATTGTACCCCCTCTTTAATTGTTGTTGTTTTTTGTTTATTTGATTGTTTTCCTAATGGATAATGCTTACTTTGATGACCTGCTTCCATGTCCTTTTTTCTCAGTCTTTCTGTTTGTTTTTGCAATTGTCATAGACCTTGTTTGCCTCTCTTACATAGATTCAGTTCCTCTTTCCCTCAAGTCCAAGAAGGTTTGTTTCTTCCAGAATTCAACAGATATTCAAAAAGTTGTGCCAAAATTATATTGAGCCATTTAACTCAGTCCAGTTCCCAAGTACCTAACCTATAATGGATCAAATGGGATAAACTCCTACTGAGACCACTGGTCACTATATCATGTCACTGACATTAACAAGTTTCCATCAAACAAAATTAGCTTTAATTTCTCACCTAGCACACAGAACAGAAATGCTTGACTTATGGATAGGGTCTTTGTATATTCTCAGCATGTGGAGATCACTAAATAAAGTGGGTTCTGCCCTACATCCATTTAAACATTATAAGGGTCTACTAGAGAGTGGAATAAGACCAAAGGAATTAAATATAAGGTAATCAATGTCATTTCAGCATACATGAGTTTACAATAGAATCAGGGTTATTAGAATAATTACTCTATCATGTTGGGGTGGGGAATAAAGTGTTAATTTTTAATCCCACAAATATGTCAACCACTCTGATTAATATTCCAATCAACTCTTTTATTAAAAACCCTAAGGTTATAATGCTTTCTTGGGGGAAAGTGAAGGTCACACCCATGTGTCTATAGAGTGTATGCTTACCTTAGCTTGGCTGAATTCTTTGACATTCTGACTGACATTGCCATGCCTCTGTTGTCTTGTTTATTTGTTTTTAGACACCACCTTTGAAATAGTTTAGAAAACTATGTGTGTCTATACAATCTATTTTGGTTTCTACATTACTGCTATTTATTGAATTCTCTCCATTTCTGTCTTCCTTTCCCTTCCTATTTTTCCTATCTCTCCATTCCTCCTCATCGTGTGTGTGTATGAGTGTGTGTGTGTGTGTGTGTGTGTGTGTGCGTGTGCGTGCGTGCGTGCGTGTGTGTGTGTGTGTATGTGTGTGTGTGTGTGTATGTGTGTGCATGTGTGCACTCATGGTGTTGTGGAGCAGTTTGTTCAGTAGAGTGGTTGATGACATTGAAGTTGTGGGTAGACTCTGGCTCTCACCTGAAACTTTGACCTTACTAGCTCTTTAGGTGACTCAAGATCACTGACATTTAAGAATCCATTCTCTGTAGCAACAAATGGGCTCACGTGCTTTATTCATTTCTGTCTTGAAATCAGACAGCAATTTTAGTATCAATGTCTATTTCTTCTTAAATACCTACAGCAGAAGTCTCAGAGGTAAATTGACTTGTGTCAGGCAATTTGCTCAAGCCATGAGGAAGTTTGTTCATAACTTTAAACACAATATTTACTGAATTTCATAAACTGAGCAAGCAAACACATTTTCACATAAACAAACAACATGTAGTCCACCAAATTCACTAACTTTTGCTTCATTTTTCTGTTTTCTTTCTTTGCCTTTGGGCATAGCAGAAAACAGCAATATTCAGCCCCAAACATCAACACTACTGTAGGCAAATGCAATCTGGCTTCCTGCATTCTGAGCTTGTCTCTCTATGCTCCAGTGAGGCCCTATACCTAGTCTGACCTCTGCAGGTGTGTCACTTCCCCCAAAGGGGACCTGTGGATGTTACACAGCAAGGAAACATGGCTTTGATATTTAAACCAATGAACCCTGGTAAACAAGTCTTTTGTCTTTACAAATCTCCAGTTTGTATTCATTAGTTCATACATAGGGGGAGGCATTCCTTTCCTAAATGCAACAAACAAACATGAGAATAAGAGATGTTATTGCTCATTGTTAATTAGCAGGAAGAATGAGCTGCCACCCCTTCTTTCTTTCATTTTCTTTCTCTTATTCCTTTCTTTCTCTCATTCCTTTCTTTCTCTCATTTCTTTCTCTCTTTCCTTTCTCTTTCTCTTTCTTTCTTTCTTTCTTTCTTTCTTTCTTTCTTTCTTTCTTTCTTTCTTTCTTTCTTTCCTTCCATGTCACAACAATACACACAAACCTAATTCCTTTAAACTAGATGAGCTAATAATGTGTCAATTAAACATTAGATATCTCCAGATTTGTATCATCTGTGGTCACAAAAACAAAAACAAAAACAAAAAGGAAAGAAAGAAAAGAAGTTATCTTCAACTATAAGAGAAAGAACATTTGAGTTGAAAATTCAGTCCTTTAACAAAACTGTTACTGTTGCATTAAGAAGAGCTCCACACTACCTGAAACAAACTGACAACACAATCATTTGAAATCTTAAATGCAGGGACATTGCAATTTATTTCAGAATTGCTATGTTGTGAAAATTAGTGATCATTAGCCACATTATGACTATTTGCATTACGTTCAAATAAATTTATATCCAATGGATTTAAATATTCCATCCCTGGATGGTAACAGCAATGTTTTAAGACCTCAGTAGACATTTGTGGAGATTGGCTACAATAACAAATAGTGATCCTCAAGTACAGTCCTGGAGGGAGGTACTGCTATACTTGGATTCTTAGAATCAAGCCGTGATGTCAGGTAAGGGGATGACATTACTTTTGATTCTAGGCGATGTTTTTAGGAGTTAGTGTGTAGACCGGGTATTTGTGAGACCAGGTGGTTCTTCAAGAGCTAAATTCCTCTTAAATTTCCAAATAGTTGCTTTTCCTTGCCTCGAGGGGCTTTAGTTTATGCCCCACCAAATACATGCCTATCCCTATCCTGTATTGATGATGTAGGGGTGGACAGAGCTCTGCAGAAGAATCTAATGTTAGTTGGCTACACCATGCTTTCTGAACTAAGACAATGAAGTTTCAGACTGCGTATACCTTGCTTTTACTCTTCATGTGCATCATAAGAATCTTGCGAATGTACACAGGAATTATTCCATACTAAAATGGTTACACTGGAGAGATCATGTGAAAGACAGAGTAAAGAAGATGAGAGGTGGATGAGCAATTTTAACTGCTCCAGTCTCCATCTGCCAGTTTGCTCAGACAGCAAACATCACCATGGTAAATCATTTCTTTGTGTAGCCAATTCCTGCAGGTTCATATCTTGAAATCTGGAGTTAGTTTCTATCGCCATGCTATGATAATTGTATGACTAAAAGATCCATACTGAAGAGTATATGCAGGGCTGAGTAATTCAAATGCTTGTCAAGATTCAATAGTACTTGAGGTCAATCCTTAACACCTACATATAAAACATTACCTATAGGTACATACTTATAATCCCAGCATTGGGGGCACAGAAAGGTAGACCCTGGAGTAAGACCTTGGGTCTTACTAGCTAGGTAACACAGTCTAATTATTCAGCTAAATATTGCAGTAAGAGACTAGTGGAAAAAATTGTGAGTGACCCTTAAGAATGATATCTGAGTTTGATCTATGTGTAGCGATCACAGGAACATATGTGGACATGTATCATTATACTGACAGAGAGAGATGGAAAGATCGACTGAAAGACAGACATACACACACACACACACACACACACATACACACACACAATACATAAAATACAGCACCATAGTAGAAAATATTCAACCTTGCTTTATTATCTCATAATACTGTATAAATCTGTATAGTTATTGCCTCAACTAAAATTAAGTAATATAAACAATTTCTCTGAGACAGAGGGAGGGAAATGCGTCTTGGATATCCTTGTACCTCCTTCACAGTAGAGGTACCAAGAGCCAATTATCAGATGAGCTGACTTCTGACTTGTGTTCTCTGACACCTGGTAAGGTTAATCTCTAGCATAGAAACTGAAATTTTCATTCCTTTTGTAATCCTGGCTTTAACAGTCTCTTCCTTTACTTAGGAGTCTGTAGTTCTAACATACAGAATAATTCATCTACTGAAAGACAAACAGAATACAGATAAATTTTGTCATCCAGAAGCATATAGTATGAGAAAATTAATATACATCACGTTTATTTAAATTGAGCAAAATCGGGTCCAAAGGAGGGAAAGTGGGTCTTTCTGAGTGTGGAGATGGGTTTTCTAATTCAGCTATTCCACCACTGTAATCGGATCTGGCAGCAAGTCACAGAACTGTGGTGCCTTTGCCTGACCCATTTCTTGTCTCTGTTCACAGCTTTATGGCTTGTCTGTGCTTGCAGAGAAAGGCTTACAGAAAAATAGAATAAGTCTTCTCTGTAAAGTCACTTTAATTGTTCTTTAAATTGTGTGTATGGGGGGGGTGACTATGTGCATGCAAACACAGTGATAGAAAAAGAAGGTGGTAGATCACCTAGAACTTCAGTTATAGGCCATGTGTGCTCAGAATCGAACGTGCGTCCTATTGAAAAGCACCAAGCACTCTTAGATCTTAGCTCCTAGGTCCTGTCAATAGACCTAAAATCACCTCCATTTTTACTTTTTCCCCCTCTTATTGGATATTTCATTTACAATTCAAATGTTATCCCCTTTCCCAGTTTACTCTCCAAAAACCCACTATGACATTCCCCTTCTTCCTGCTTCTATGAGGGTGCGTCATCACCCACCCACCTACTCTCTCCCACCTCCCAGCCCTGACAGTCCCCTACAATGGGGCATTGAGCCTTGACAGGACCAAGGGTCTATTCTCCCACTGTTTCTTCACAAGGCCATCCTATGCTACATATATTGCTGGAGTCATGGGTCTATCCCTGTGTACTCTTTGGATGGTGGTTTAATCCCTGGGAGCTCTGGGGGGGGGTCTGTTGGTTGATATTGTTATTCTTATTATGGGGTTTCAAACCCCTTCAGCTCCTTCAGTCCTTTCTCTAAATCCTTCCTCCATTGGGGACCCTGTTCTCAGTTCAATGGTTGGTTGCAAGCATCTGCCTTGGTATCTGTCAGGTTCTGACAGAGCCTCTCAGGAAACAGCTATATAATAGAGACAAAGTGTGGAGCAGAGACGGAATGAAAGACCATCCAGACACAGCCTCTCCTGGGGATCCATCTCAACAGCTCCATTCTTCTCTCCATTATGACTTAATTTTTCCTTATTAACATAGTTGTCATCTAATTTAACTGTATTTGTGAAATTTAACTCTATACTTTATAACTATTTCAATGTATTTGATATAATTATAAATTATAATTATAATATAAATTTAATACCATAAGAATAATGGATAAAAACATTTTTAACATATAATTCATTTTTGATATTACCATAAATTTATATCATTTCTTTCTTCCCTTTCATCCCTTCCTACTATCCCACGTATGGCCCTTTTCTTTTTCATACCCGTGTAGTCTTTATTCATTAATTGTTAGTACATGCATATGTATATGTATATGCACATGTTTTTAGATATCTCCTTCAAAGTGTTTTAAGAGCTGGCCATTTGGTATTGGACAGTCAGGCCAAGAGTATTTCTCCTGCTCTAAACTTCCCTTTGTTGCCTGTGTATAGGGTTAGGACCTCTTGGTCTTTCCCTTACACTTAACCATGTCTACTGATGTTTCTCTTGTTCACGTCATGCTTTCTTAGAATGCTAGTGAGAGTTTAGGAATGCAGTTTCAGACATTCCGAACAGATACAATCTCACAGGAAACTACCTTGTCTGCTGGCTCTTACGGTTTCACCTCACTGCCTCCACAAAATGAGAACAACTCTTAATTGATCCTGAACTTGTGGGTTACATATTTTTCCCCAGATTTATGATAAAAGCTTAAGTCTTGCTCCTTAGTTATCTCATATGTTTAGGACTTTTTTATATGATTAAATAAAAGGCTGTAACAAACAGTGGCTTCTCATTCTCTTTCTTACACTTTAACAGCAAATAGCAGGCATTGTGGCTCATGACATGTTATGGTAATATCAAAAATGAATTATGTAGTAAAAATGTTTTTATCCATTACAATATATGTTTTAATTACTCATAATAAACTTATTTCCATTTGTACTTCTTTTCTTGTTATTATTCCCTGAATAATGTGACTTAGCAACTATTACACTAAAAGGGATATTTTATTAGGTATCAGAAGTTGCTAAAAACTATTTGTAGTTTATTGGACAGTGTATGTAGAATATGCAAAGCATCTTATATTAGACGCCTGAGCATGTGTGGATGTTGTTTTCTTTTAGCATTCTGTCCCTTACCAATAATGAGGAATGACTATGAGTGGGGTGTGTTTGTGTGTGTGTGTGTGTGTGTGTGTGTGTGTGTGTGTGAATGTGTGTGTGTGCGTGCGTGTGTGTGTGTGTGTGTGTGTGTGTGTGTGTGTGTGTGTGTGTGAAATGCAGTTACGTGTGCTTGGGAAGTAGGACAATGTGATAATTGAACCTCATTTAGAGAAAATGATTTCACTGTAATTTTGCAAATAAAACTGCCCATAAAACTGAGTTGGATGAGTACTTCAGTCCATCTAAAATGGTTTTATAGTAAATAAAAAGACTATCTCAATTTTACTGAAAGAATATGGCACAACCATAACTGTTAAGTTGTTTATAAATTAGGAGAAGCCCTTGATTCTGTGAAGACTCGATTCCAGGGTGGTGAGTTGGGAGTGGGTCGGTGGGAAGGGAAACATCTTCATAGAAGCAGGAGAGGGGCGTGGGAGAGGGGAGAACCACAAAAGGGGATAACATTTGAAATACATACATACGTGAACTATCCGATAAAAAGTAATGTAAAAATAACTATATATAAAAGAAAAGTTAGCGCATTAGAACTGGAAAGAACAAACCAACAGAAAGAAAAGTACCCAAGAGAAGGCAGAAGCATCAGTGATCCATTCATGTGCACACTCAGGAATCCCAAAGAGACACTGAACTGGAAGCCATAATATACATGTAGAAGACTTGGTGCAACCCAGTGCAGGCCCCGTGCCCGCTGCCCCAGTGTCGGTGAGTTCACAAGAGTCTTGCTCAGTTTGATTTAGAGGCCTTGGTGTCCTCTATCCTCTCTGGTTCTTATACTTTCTCTGCCTTCTCTGGCACAGGGTTTCTTCAGTTCTGAAGGGAGGAATTTCACGGAGACATGCCTTTTAGTGCTGAGTATGCCAAGGTTTCTGACTCTTCACATAAAGTCTGACTGCGGTTCTCTGTACTCTTCCCATCTGCTGCAGGAGAAAGCCTCTCTGATGATGGCTGAGCAAGTCACTTATCTAAAAGTATAGCAGAATGTTTTTAGGAGTCATTTTATCGCTACTCTTCTGGGGTTTTTGCTTTATTTTAGAAGAGCAGTATTTGTTTTTTATATTATATGTAGTTTATTTCTATATTCTGTATTCTACATTCTATACTCTACATTCTATACTCTATATTCTATAGTCTACATTCTATACTCTGTATTTTATATTCTACATTCTATATTCATAAATAACAAATATATATACATATATATACATACATATATAGTATTTATGTGTTTGAGGACTCAAATTACAAAAATATTGAATTGTTTTTTACCTGTCTACAGGTTTTAGTTCAGTCTGAATGAAAATTTTAGTTTGATTTTATTGTTCAATAGAAGTATAAGCTGATAGAAATTTTAAATAGAAGGATTGGGAGCATGGCTCAGTAGTTATGAATACTTGCTGCTCACTTACAGAGGACCTGTTTTTTTTTTTCCTGATATCCACATTATATGGGTTAGACCAACTATAAGTACAGGTATAAGTGACTTTCACTCTTCTGATGTCCTCATATGAGCATGCATATGGTACCCATATGTGCACTCAGACCCATGTACTCAATAAGTAAGGAATCAATGAAATAAATAACTGTTTTAAAAGAAATAGAAAGAAGTGGTGGTCAGTTCCTTCCTCTAACATGTGTGTTCTTAGGATTGAAGGCAGGTTGACATTGTAGCAATCATCATTGAATGCTGAGCTTTTCTCCTAGGCTTCTTCTAGCTTTTAAATATTTGCTGTTTTCAGGTTGCTTCATAAAGCTTCTTCAGAAGGCTGTTTCAGGTACCAAAGACTTAATGCCCTAAGCTAGGAAAGCATTAAAGAAACATCGGCTAAATAAGGAGTAGAAAACTATGTGGAGTGAACCCAACAACCCTTTGATATGTGACAGCTTTCATCTGATTTGTTTATATATTAAAATGGTAGAGCAGTTTGCATAACCATGTGAATAGAGAGAGAGCCAAGCCTTGCCAAACGAACCTCCAGGACAGTGAACCAGGTTAGTTCTGACACTGAAACCGTTCCATCTAATTACCTAGTACTTTCTGCAGACTTTTATTTTTTTAAATGGGGGAGTTCAGAAGAGGGTCTCATGTAGCTTATCTAGAACTTGTCACTTCATCCTGTACCTAAGGCTGGCCTTCAACTCCTTAAATGTCTTCGCCCTCATTGCTGTGCATCCTCTGACTCAGCTTGTTAGAGTCCACTGTGAAAGTGCAAATACCCTGAAGTAGGAACCATGCAGTTATGACAGTTTCAATGATTATGTTTATTTTGAAACATATTTAAATGTTTAAATTGCATTGGCTAACATACATTGTGCTAACTTTAATAACTTCCTGTCATTGATGACCTTGACTTGTAAGCACTTTCACATTAGGACTGGGTGTGTCCTGGGGGGAGGGGGACTGGGATTGGGGGTTGGATAGTAAGTACTTCCTGAAGAGTCCAGTAAGTACCCACTTCATCTTGAGGCAAGAGCCCCCTAGTGGTGGCAACCTTCCACTTGCCTGGAGTGAAAATATGAATGGAAACTTATTAAACATGTATCATTTAATTAACTTGAAATAATACATTTAATTAGATATTATTAACCTATACTTTCACCTTGTGGTGACTTTATTACAAAGATGAAAAAATTAAACATAAACTTCCCAAATATATAAGTAATATAAAAGTCTACTGACCTTCCTCTTGGAAAGGTTGCTAGGATTTGACTCCAATTTTAAAAGTTTATTATTCCTCAAATTAAGTTAAAATTAAGTTAATATTCAAGCAATTCTGCTTGGCTGTGCAGTTTAACTTTCTATAGGAGAGAATGATGTTGATTTCTGGGAGAGTGGTCAGGGTTTATCTCCCTCGAGCTTCCTTGCTAGGAGCATGTTCGGGTTTGGACTTCACTTTTCACTCTGAATCGGACTTCCTGGATATTGTAATTTAGTTTCCCATCCACTCTTGTGTACTATTCCCATCCACTCTTGTGTAATCTACTCATAGCAGAACAAAGCACATCTGAAGGTAGATCTAGCGTTTCTGGGTGTCTTATCCTGAAGTCCTATGACAGGTATTTCAGATATACAGCCACACAGGAGGAAAGGGAGAAAGAAAGGAAGATTGGAGCGGCAGAGAGGAAGAAAAAGATAGGAAAGAGAGGAAGAAATACCCAGAGAAACATACAAATATTAGGCATTAGGCTGAAGATGTCTGGTTCAAAGGAAAAGTTAGAAAGATAAAAGCCTGTCTAAGAAATGTTTGCACAGCCTATCTTGTTTCGAGGACAAAATTATTTCTATCTGGGAAATCATCCAGTTAAGAAGGCCAATGGCTGCCAGATCATCAAGTGGCCTTCTAAATATAAAATATAATGAGTGACAGACACTGCTCTGCTCCTTGTCATAATTGTCACTGATGCCATCGATCATGCGGTGTCTGCCACATACAGATTCTGCCACTCATAATAACAACATGACTGTGTCAGGACCGAAAACAATTCAATCAGTGTTGACATCTGTATCTCTGGTGTCTTTTTGCTGTTCTGCAGAGAGTTATAACCTAACTTGTTCCTATTTTACCCATACCTTACCTGAGCAGCGAAGTGTTTTACATGTGGCAAGAAATCATATCTAATCATGTATAGTCTCTTTTAAAAGTATTAAAGACAGAAGAAGAATATTTTGAATGATACATTTTATTAGTGTCAAAATGAACTATTTGGTTTGCCCAAGCAATTAACATCATGAATTCTCTGCCACTTCTTGTTTGTATTTTTTTATGTAACTAGAACCTGAAATGTCAGAGAATTAGTATCAAATGCTGACAAAATGAGGCAGAATTAGAAAACAAAGTGTTTTAAGTAGACATGAGGTCTTAAGATTCAGCACTAGCTCCTCATCGATAGTGCTGTAAAGCCTGAGCAGAATAGAGTGGGAGGAAAAGGATCTCTGTGGAATCTCTGAGTTTATACCTCGTCCCTGATGCCTGTTGAGGATGCTGCCTCTCAGTGTGCTGAGAGAGATGTCTTCTGCTCAGAACACCAGAGATTGAGCACGCTTCCATTTTCCTGTTTACAATGGATAGTATTCCTTCAATCCCTGAACCCAAATACCTCCTACCCCAGTTGGTTATTGGTAATTAACAGGAAGTGAGATTATATATGGTTTGGTTGTTTCCCTGTGGTCAGGGTCTGATCCTTCTTATTTGAGTTTTTAAGAGACTAATCACTGAAGCACAGCTCCAGCAGACACCACACTTACTAGTCCCAATTAGCCATGTACTTGGCATATCAGACAATGTTTCTGTGGTCTTCCCCACTGGAAAGTAAAATGCAGAGAGGCAGGTGTCAAATTTAACTGCAGAAGAACTCTCTGAGACAAGACAGCAAAGCACTCTTCATTGTTTGTTTTTTATAAGTTGTGGATTTCCAATGACCTTCAGTCAATGACTGGGGAATGTTGTTATGAAGATGCTCTGGTTTCCTAGTGCTTCAGTGGAGATCAGTCTTAGCTATGCATTTCAGGCTTTACCACATCTGTTTTCCTAGTGCGCTGAAGCTCCAGGTATTCACAGTGGAAGGGGATTTGTTTCCGAGAACAGCCTTTTAGGAGGGGATTTTCTTTGTTGTCATATTTCAGCTTCTCAGTCAGTTTTGTTCTTTTTGTTTCCCAAGCAAACACCATTTATTTGATTTTTTAACTTTATTGTACAACATATCTGAAAAGCAAAACAAAACAAAACAAAAACCCACACAAAATGTTTACTTCCCTAGAAATTAAACCAAAACATCTTTGTTCTTGGGCAAAGAATTAATTTTCTACAGTTTATTTTCTGTCAATACTACATAAAGAGACAATTGTTTGATACTGTAATGAAATATCAGGGACAAATCTCCTTGAGAAGGATTCACTTTGTCATGTGGCATCTATAGTTTCCACCCACAATCATTCCATTTCTTCAAAATCTATGATATGGCAGTACCTTGACCCGGACAGCCCATGGCAGGAGCACCTGATTTACTCATACTCCCTTCAAGAGCTGAGACCTCAAGGAACTAACACCTTTACTAAGTCCCACCATGCACACAGGATGGACCAAGTCTTAGTTCTTATCAATCCAAGTTACAGCACCCAGCACCACAAACCACAAGAAGAGATAAGACAAAGCAAATCTCCTTTTTTTCTTTATTCTCAGGCCAAGGAAACCACAACTGTCAAAGTCGAGGCCATTTGTTGCAAACATTCCATTAAGTAGTTTCAATAATGTGATTGGCAGTTTAAACTTCTCAACTAAGATTTTTCTGAAAACAACTCCAGTTTCAAACTGAGATGCTAGATAATTGATCTAGACAGGAGTCATTTCTTTATCTATATGATCAATGTGTGTTTCCTTCTGAATGGTTCCAGAACATCCCACTCCACAATATGTACAGCACATTGAGACACTGATTGCTTTGCTCTACTGATACTTGAGAAAGGGAGTTTCAAGAAAGAATTCTTATTCCTGGACTTGTCTTTCTTACCTAAACTAAGTCATAGAAGTTTCTATGAGAAACCTATGAGTGTATTAGGTTTCCTTAAAGAAAAGGAAAAATAGAATAAATATGTATATTAAAGGAGGATTTATTAGATTGTTTACAGGAAGAGGTACCTCCGTCTAACAATGTCTTCTCATGCTGGAGAGGCTGAGAATCTAGTGTTTGCTCACTCCATAAAGTGGAGGTCTCATGGTCTCCAACTACTTCTGGAAGACTAAAGGACTCCTGGAGAGATGTTACTTTTCAGTATACATTTGATACCCAAAGAGTTGATTCTAATATTAGTGAAGGAATTGTGCAGTAACAGGACAGATGAACGTGCCTACTACAGTGTGGACAAATAATCAAATTAAGAAAATCCCTCACAGGAGTGCACAGAAGTTTGCGTTCCACTTTATTCAAGATCTGACAACTAACCTTATAGCCATCAGAGATGCTATCCATGTGCCAGGAGGTATAGAGATTATTAGTATCAGAAATTGGGATTTGAGTTTATAATGAGCATGACTGAGTCCGTGAATTTGTCTGTCTCCCAGTATTTTCCATGTGTTTCTTGGCCACATCTCACTAGTTATAGCTTCTAAACTAAGCATATTTCTTTAATTTTGGAATAAAAAAATACATGGTTTGATACTGCGTCTCACACTACTGCTCGGGTTGTTCTGATATTCACTCAGTGGCCACGACTGGCCTGAAACTTAAAGAAAACACTGCGCTTTGTCCTCCTGAATGCTGCAATTCCAGCTACCACCCACTATTGGGTGAGTTCAAGTTCTCTTTGTTTATCTTCCCTCCAGCCCACCATTTTTGCATAAAGTGACAATGAGCTTAATGCTTCTCACATTTTCTCCAGGTCATCTTTTCCTTCTGAAGACTCAATTATATTTAAAATTTTAAACACAAGATCATATTTCCCCTGCTTAACATTGTTGTGGAAGGCTAATTTTCAAGCCAGTCACATAAATAAGAGGGCTTGCAGTAATGTGCCTCCCTTGTTCTGAAGGTACATCAAATAAACTTCTGAATGAACTTAAATGTGGAATTCTTCTAGAGTAGTGTATCCATATAGAATAGTAATATTTTTAAATATAATTTAAAACAATCCACCTTCACAGAATATATCTATTACCTTACAATCACAAATTATGGGCGTTGGGGATTTAGGTCAGTGGTAGAGCGCTTGCCTAGCAAGCGCAAGGCCCTGGGTTCGGTCCTCAGCTCTGAAAAAAAACAAAAACAAAAACAAATTATGACCTAGATAATAATAAACTGCTATTGTTTTTTTCAGAAATACATGCACATGTACTTTCAACACACCCTTATAAAATGTCAAAATTTTAAAATAGCTAGTAACATCCTTTGACACGTATAAAAATTATGCTGTTTCTGTTTTCCTTTTAAATCTCTGAAGGTATCACTTGCCTGGAATTTATAAATGTTAGGTTCGGTCACAGGTAATAAGCCAGGAGGTATTAAGTCAAGGTTAAGATTTATTTTAAATCAACTTAATCTTTGTTCTGCTGCTACTGACAGTATGTTAAGTCAAACTACTTGATTAATTTTACAACCATTGTTAGAGAAGTATTAATGTCAGTAGATTGAGAATTAGGTACTACTACTACTATTATAGACTGATTATAAATCAGTATTCACTAGGTATAAGTTATCGGTAATAAATCTAATAATACTTGACAATAGTGAGAATTCTCTGATGTTCTACTGAAGCGCTCCTTATGCCCAAGTATAACCTGATATTAGAATTCTTCAACGTTTTGAATGAGACATGTGCCCCATGGACTCATGTACTCAAACAACAGACCCTAACTGCTTCCTCTGTTGAGTAAGGAATGGAAGCCCTAGGAGAGAGGGTTGTTAGGTGGTGAAACATGTCACTTGGGTGTGGGTTTTTAAGGTTTATAGCCTGACTCCCTCCATTGTTTTTTAATCCTTCTGAGTCCTGTGTTTGCCTGAAAATGTGAGCACCCAGGTTCCAATTCGTGAACATGGTTATGCCTTCTCTGCTATGAGGGGGCAGTACTGTCTGTAACTGAACCAAATAAACACTTTCATCCCTAAGTTGCTTTTGGTGCAGTATTTTATCACAACAGCAAATGGGTAACTGCTGAAAACTCCAAGAGAGCAAGTGAATATTTTTAAAAATATTTATGGACTGTAGAGACACAGTCAACAATTACTTAGGGAAAATCCAGTCTTTGAGGAACTTGCTTTCCCAGGCTCATCAACATGAAAAATGTTCTAATTAAAGCAGATAAATGTTCAGTTGGCCTTTACAGACTTCAGATAAAGCATTAAAGCATTTTTCTAATTTGAATCCTCTTTCATAGGTTTGATAATTTAAATATGTGCAACAAATATTTAGGACAAGGGTGTCATTTTCTTTGGTCAAAGATACAGTGAACATACCTTCAAAAACACTGGTCCCATTTCTGCAAAAAGCAGCTATTCTAGGAAACCTTTTGTAAAAATATTAATTTGATGTGTTCAAATACAATGTGCATGGATCATGAAACACATTTTAATTATTTCTTCTCTCAATGCCCAAATATAATAAAAATGTAACAGCACGGGGATTCAGGAACCGGTAACAAGATCACTAGATGACAACAGCTACTTTGATTTGGTTATTCCCAAATCATCTATTCTGAGCAAAACATTGTAACAGCACAGATTGCTGGGCAGAAACACACCAATGGCTTACAAGTACAAAGGAACAGCAGACACATTCATGTTACTTCCACTTTTGCCTTTCAAAGGTTCACCTCTCAGTTTCAGGATGTGTGTTCACTAGTTATGAAACAGACATTTTCCTCACACCATTCCTTTCCACATCATTCACTAGGTTTGCAGTATCCTGGTGGTGATACTAACTTTCCTGGCTTCATTACAAAAAAAGGTCCCTCTAATGTTTTGTTTTTTGATTATATATGAATCTATAGAGTTGACTTTTATGGTTTTTCTTGTGATGAGAGGAAATTACACTTTCATTAATATTTATTTCATGAAGAAGAGAATACCATGAAGAGTTACCAACTACCAAATTGATAAATTATTCATGTTACAGGGATAAAGCACATATACACACATATACATGATGAGGAGGGGCTCTCTCATTGTGGCTTTATTTGAATGAGGCTTCTCTCCCTTAGAAAATAAACTGAGAGAGATCATTTAGCTTTGTATTCTTTTCTGCAAAGTACTTTATTTAAAACATTCCCTTTGTAATCAAATCTCTATAAAAAGACATCCCTATGCTTTCTCAATTTTCTTATCCCTTCGGGGACCATCAATTTCTTTTTCTTCCACCATGGCATAATTAGTATTCCAGTCACAAAACTTCAAGTCTCTCCTTTGTCCTTTCTGCAGCATTAAGCCATCAGCCATTTTATCCTTTCCATGAACTTCTCTCCTCTGGTGATCTAATCCTCTTCATATTCTTTAGCTTTATCATATGTTTGGTTCAGTTCTGCTCTGGTTTTGTCCCATAAATCAATGGATCACAAACTAGAGTGTAGATTTGATGACCTATGACTCTCATTTAAACTGAAGTAAAAGCCTAACAGATTTCTGATCCCAATCAACAAACCAGAACAAGTTTCAGTACTTTGAATATTTAAAATAGGTCAAATTATTCTGAGGCAAGCATTTGTAAGATTGTATTACTTTAGTACGATTACCCAGGATGCATCTTGTCTCTCATTTCATTGATTTCCTTCACCAGGGATCCTCTGTTCCCAGGTATCTTCCATATTATCCATCTCTCAAGTTTATTGTATATAGAATAAAATGTTTCATCTAAATTCCACACTGAGGTTTACAGCTCTTAACATCATGTAGATATCTAAGCCAAACACATCCTTAAACTAGCCCTCATTGCTTCATTAGTTTGCTTTGTTCTAATGCCTGATTTCTTCTTTATACACTTGACTTGAACTTCCTTGTCTCTGTATTGTCCAGATATTGGAGTTAAGTTTCTTGAGAGAAATGAGAAACTGTTAAATGTATTCACCCTCCCACAACCCATCTATCATCAAGTCTCTTACCAATTGTGTTGACATTTAAAAGCGTTCTAACTCATTAAAAAGAAACATCAAAATAAAATTATAAAATGGCATGTGCCTTTTCAACACAGTGTAATTTAGTCATAATTTTCTCTCCACATCTCTTGCCAGATCCTATTCACTTCCTTTATCTCCCCACCCATCCATTCATGCCTTCTTTCTCTGTCTCTTTAGTAAACAAATAGGAAGAAAAATGCAGATTTTTAAAAAAAGGAAACACTAAAATTCAGGACACACACACACAGACGCACACACACACACACACACACACACACACACACACACACACAAAACCCAAATATCTCACCTCCCAACAACAAAAAATTCCCCATAAAAACACAAACTTGGGAACCATAAATATAATAGCAAAACACTAGTAAGACTTTCTTTTAAAAGCCTAAACAATACATTATTAGACAAAAAGGCTAGAAAACCGTGATCAAGTTCATTGTGTGTTGACAATTTACTGCCAGGCAAGGGACCTACCTTTAAGTGACACTCCATTGGAGAAAATTGATTTTTTTCTTTGCAAGAAGTGGGTGTCAGTTGGATAGATCCTTGTTGTTAGGAATGGCAGGTAATATACACTTTCCTCTTGAATCACTGGGACTCCATCTGGTTTGACCCAGTGCAGGCGCTGTGCATGTTGCCACAGACTCTGTGACTTCATATGTTCATCAATGTCTGGAAGACATGTTTTCCTTGGTGGCTTTCGTCTTCTCTGACTCTTACAATCTTTCTGTCCCCTCTTCTGCAGAGTTTCCAGACCCCTAAAGAGAGGAGTTTAATGAAGATATCCCATTTCAGAATGAGGGTTCTGAAGTCTCTCACTCTCTGTACATTGTCTAGCTATGGGTTTTTATATTAGTGCTCATCTAATTTAAGCTGAATTCTGAATTCCACACACTTCTAGATTTTTGATAAAGAAGCTAGAAACACACACCACCTAAGAAAGAAACAGCATCTTCAATTAAATGTTTGTCAAACTACATAATTATATGTAGAAGAATCCAAATAGATTCATACTTACCACATTGTCTAACACTCAAGTGCAAACAGATCAAGGACCTTAACATCCTGAATCCAAGAGAAAAGCCAAGGAAGAACAGCCTTTAATACAGAAGACTTTCTAAACGCAACACAGATAGCACAGGTGCTAAGAATTTCTTTTTTCTTAAAGAGCTAGTCTGTGGAAAAAGTTAATTTGTGTGACCGTCAAAGTGCTGTTTTCTTACCTTAAGTGAAGAAACCTTTTTAAAAGAAATAGAGATTATTACTCAACTATGTTTTGATGATAAAAGATCTACTAAGTTTTAATTTTCTCTTTTACTTTGCAAGTGAAATACAGAAGATAATATCTTATACACATATGAATAGGACACTGCTTCTCAATGTAATTACGTTGACTCATGACAAGAATTATTGACCTAAAAGAGTGATTTTTCTTGCATATACAATCAAAAAAATTTCCAAAAATTTTAACAAACAAATCTCTGGCAAATACTTTGACTTTTATACTAAATTTTGTCATGAAAATAAAAGGAAATGTATAGAGAAAGCAAACTAATTTTCTGGAAATTTCTTTTATTATCAACTGCATACAAACCCTTTTAGATTTTTCAAAATAATAATAAGAACTGAATGAGTAAGATGAAAAAATTTCTATGTTTAAAATGAAATAAAAACAAAATATGCAAAAGTATAAAGATCAAGAGAAACAAAACTCAGAGCATATTTAAACATTTTCTACTTTTAAAGCAATAATTTCCTGATCTTACCTTAAATAATTAAGAAACTGGAGAGATAATTCAGTTGTTAATAGCATTGGCTGTCCATCCATAGAAGGGTCAGTTCACAGTGTTGCTTTATAGCTCAAAAACATCTGTAATTCCAGTTCCAGGGGATTTGGCATCCTTTTACTGACCTCCTAATGCACCACATATGCACACAGCGTACAGGCATACAGGCAAGAAAAACACACATACACATAAAGTGAATAAAAGTTTTAAAAATTAAAAAAACGGTTCAAAATGAAGGTTATTCAGGATGCTGTAAAAATTCAAAAAAAGTTTCAAGTAACAAACCTCTGGCATTACAAAGTATGGAGTCCCAGTCAAAGGTAAGCATTTCTTCTTACCATATATATATATATTACTTAAGCGAGTCATTTTTTGAAAGTGTTTTTCTCTGACCGTAAGAATTCCCTTATCCATTGTCCTCGTGCCAGGAAAAATAAAAGGATAATGGGATCATTTCAGCGTAAACAGAGTAGCCACTGTGCCATCTGCTCTCTGTGTCTGCATGAATGAGAGATTGGCTTGGTGCCATCCCAGGGTCCCAGGGCCATGTCAATCACCTGTCAGGGGGAAAAAATTAACTTGTTAGATTATTAAAAATTTGCCAATATTGGTGAACTCTATTGACAATTACTCTCTAATTATCTGAAATATTTCACATGAGTTTGCCTTGTAGATGAAATGCACATTGCTATGGCAACTTCAGTGGACTTCCTGGCACTGAGCAGCTTAGTTTCACATCAGCTTTGAGCACCGTACATTTTAGCTAAGACTTCCCTGTCCTCCAAATAGGAACTTGGGTCATTTCTGTGAGGATTTGCCTTTTACACTCACCTATTTGTGGCAGTCTCTGCACCATGTAATACAGAAACTGCCCTTGCTTTTCATAGCAATAGCCTCTTTTAGGCTCTGGCTCAAGCCAATGCCTGGCACAAGCCAGTATCTGTGATTTTGTGACTTTATTCAAATAAAATATATGTTTTGAAAATTAATCGATGTTCTTCCTCCTAATAGCAAGTATGGATTCCTAGGTTCATTGCCAAGAGTTGCTTATACAATTATAACATCACTAAAGAAAATTAATGTGTATCAGGTTACTGAATTAATAAATCAATCATTCATAATGATTTTAATTTAGTAAAAAAAAAGATGAAGAAGAACTAGCACTAACCATCCATGGTGCAGCATTTGTCTTCTTGCGTAAGATCCTTTGTTCAATCTGAGAACAGCACAAGGAAAATTAAGGAACCTTCCTACTATTGTTTCTTCTACAATACAGTATTTTTGTTTACTTGTATGAGTGTGTGTGTGTGTGTGTGTGTGTGTGTGTGTGTGTGTGTGTGTGTATGATGTCATGTGTATGTCAGAATGCAGATGTGAAAGTCAGAGAACAGCTGTTGGGAGTGCTCATTTTCACCTCATTTCGAGGCAAAGTCTCTCCTGGGCACCTCTGCAATGGACTCAGTAGATCTGGACTAGGGAGAGCTGCTGGAGAACCACTGACACAGCCCTCTGTGTGCAGACTTGACATAAGTTCTGGACATCTGAGACTTGGACTAGCCTCATGGTGGGTGTACAAGTGTCCAAAATAGCACTGCCTCGGGACTCAGCACACAAGACTGAAAAGAGGAAAGACATGAAAAACACAAATTTTTCATTTTATAATTTAATATGGCAGAAACATTTTCAGCATCATGCCATTGTTTTAATTCTTGTTTTCAGGACATTTTATTTTCTCTCTTAGGTTACTGTTTACATGACAAAATGACATATATTTCACATAAAGAGTATGACATCAATTTCTAGTCAAATACTCAGTAGGTTTTATTTTGTCTATCGGAAATCATATCATTTAGTGACATCATTGTAAAAAGTTTTACACATGTGATGTCTATGGATGCTACTAGTGAATGAATGTTATGAATGTGCATGCATATTCTGCATATATGTTCACTACATTTTTTGTCAGATTTTATTTAAAATACAATTTGATAAAACAGTTATGAAGTAAATATGATCATACCTATACACACACTGCATGTACTATGTACCCAAGGTGTAAATACCATCTGTGCTTTGTTGTTTCAACTATGCTACAGTTGAGGCTCCTTTCATGGCATTCATACCATCAACCTATATCAAAACTGCATTCAACAGGCAAGCAATATCCAAGGTGTATAAATAATTTTAATTTAAAACATTAAATGAAATTTTCAAATAATCAAGTCAATAAATAATACCATGACCTTGTATGAAACACTAAATAAAAATGTATAAATACCCTGCCTTTTATTGTGTCATACACTTGTATGGATTAAGAGATAGAGTCAAGGTGGGGTGTAAACACAATGAGGTTAAGGTATAGCAGACACAGAATATACTATTTAGAAGACTGTGAATGAAACATGATTTCATCACATTAAGTAAAAATAAGCAAGAATCAAAAAGCAATATTCTGTATTTTCTCAACCCATGGAATTTCTAATAAATAAGGGGGAAAACATAAAAATAAAGTGTTACTCTTTGGAATGTGGAAGAGGAAAAGTAAGAGATGGGGAAATGAAACAGGATAATATTCATTGTGTTCACTCAGGAGAGAATGGGCCCTGAGGCATGTGTTTGCATGCTTCGACTTCAGTTGGTGAGCAGTTAGGTGAAGATTACGAGGTATGGCCTTGTTGGAGTAGGTCTATCACTGGGAGTGTTTTCTGGTTTCAAAAGCCCACACCAGGCACAGTTTCTCTCTGTTCTCTGTTCTCTGTTCTCTCTCTCTCTCTCTCTCTCTCTCTCTCTCTCTCTCTCTCTCTCTCTCTCTCTCTCTCTCTCTCTCTCTCTGCTTGCTCCCTGGATCAGTATATAAAGTTCTAACTCCTGCTCCAGGGCCGGGCCTGTCTGCTTCCTGTCATGATAGTGGATGAATGCTAGGAAGCTATAATCCAGTCCCCAGATGAATGATTTCACAGCCATGGGACAGTGACTAAGGCAGATCAATATATGCAAACATCATAAGAAACACCATTTTCCTGAATAATTCTATGCACAATAACTGGGGTAATGTAGAAATTTCACAGGCATCCAATCTGTGGTATAGTTGACCCGAAAGTGTTTATAAAAATCTCCAGGAATGGCAACATGAAAAGCTGCTTTCTCACATGCTTTTATGTCTCCTTGTGCACATATCTGCAGGAGAGAGCAACACTTCTCCCTGCTTTGAATTTTGTTTGTTTTGTTTTCAGAGTTGCAGGTAAGTTTTATCACCCTGTGTTTACCTACGTGGTCAGAGTAGGCCATGCCATTCCTGCATTGAGGCATTTCTTCTAACTCATTATTGTTTACCATTTGACAATCATTTTCAGAGGGTGAGACAAAAAATATTAAATAAAATGAATTAGCAGCAACAACAGCAACAAAAACAAAAATGTCTTTACTTGAGTGATGAATGCATTCCAGGAAAGGTTTTAAAATCCAAGTTTGGGTACATATATGAACTTCATTGTGCTTAAATTTTATTTTAAAATTTATTGTCTTGACCTTTTGTGCTTATGTTTCATTACAGTTATGTTCCAAAAACATATGTTCGTAGATAAGGCACTGAGGAACTCATAGTCTAATATATATCCTTTTAGGGTCTAGGCACATAGCTCAGTAATAGAGTGCTTACTTAGCATGTGTGAATCCTTAAGTTTGATACTTAGCATGAAAAAGTTAAAGCAAATAAATAAATAAATAAATAAATAAATAAATAAAATCTACTTTCAATTTACAATATTTAGAAAATTATTTTTTGAAACTTTTTCTTTTATTGGATATTTTTATTTACATTTCAAATGTTATACCCTTTCCTGGTTTCCCCTCTAGAAACCTGCTATCTCCCCCTGTTTCTATGAGGGTGCTACCCCCACCCACCCACCAACTTCTTCCCACCTCCGTGTGCTGACATTCCCCTACACTGGGGCATCAAGCTTTGACCGGACCAAGGGCCTTTCCCCCCACTGATGCCTGACAAGATCATCCTCTGTTACATATGCAGCTGGAGCCATAGATCCATCCCTGTTTACTCTTAAACACTTTCTTCTATAAGTTACATTGGTCATGGTATTTTATCATAGCACCGGAGAAGTAAGAAAAACATTTTATTAATAGCAACCATGGGAGTAGATTGGATTACTAAACAAGGTTTCTAAACATTTTTGTACAGTTTTTAATACTAAACTCAAGAAAGAAAATTTTAAGACACACATTTCCTAACAATCCACATGGCAATATCAGATTTGATGGAACAAATAAAAACTGTTTTATTACAATGAGAATTTACATTTAAGTACCATCTCTGGACAGTAGAAATAGGACTTTAGTAGATGATATTTCTACATCCTAAACCACATTATAACTTTCTTGAGAATACTGGCTGCTTTTCATAAGCAATTCTTGATCATTTTACATTTAAAAAATATATAATCAAGTGCATTATAATTTAGATATGTAAAATGAGTTTTGATTTATGTACCCCCAACCATGGAGTATCTTGATTGCTCATGAGTGAAGTAAACATTAATTTATGTTGGCATTTGAGTTACAAAATAAATCACACTTGCTATTTTTGGTTCAAACGTCAGTGAGGGAAATATTCAACAAACTTTCCTCCTCTTATTCTTAGCCTATGGTATCATTACTGCTTAGATTTCTAACTCATTTTATGATCTTTTCCAAAATTAGAATACAATGAAGTAAATATAATAGACCACTTGACAAATAAAAGTGGACACTTAACTGAAGAATTAAGAACATTAAGCTCAGAGGGATTGATGTCCCTTGGGGACTTCAGTACTCAGCACCCAAGTGGTAGCTCATAATTTCCTGGAACTCTAGCTCCAGGGAACATGATTCTATTTTCTGGACTCTGCATGTACTGCATGCATGTGACACACATACATATATGTTAGGATATAAAACAAAAATAAACACTTTTAAAAAGTAACATTAAAATCTATTAGTTTAGTTACATAGGCCATAAATTAAAATTTTCCTAAGGAGGCCTGAGACCAGAGAGGAAAACGCCTAGCACAATCTGGGCCCACTGTGTGCAGGGGACACAGGAGAAGGAGGGGCAGGCCCTTCTGGTTGCTGTACTCACAGAGAACTGAAACCAAGGCCAGAGGAGCTATTCAGGCCCAAGACCAAAGGTAAGACCAACTTTTCTGCTCCAAATGATCTGCCTGGTGGACTCAGGACACACGCCCACAGGAACAGCTGAAAGCCAGTGGACAGGAATGACTACATGCCTGAAAGCAGAACACTCTGTTTCAATAACTGACTGAAAGTAAACAGGAAAAGAGGTCTACAGCACTCCTGACACACAGGCCTATAGGACCGTCAAGCCTATGTCAGAAATAGCAGAACAAAGTAACACCAGAGACAACCTGATGGTAAGAGGTAAGCACAGGAACCCAAGCAACAGAAACCAAGACTACATGGCATCATCCGAGCCCAATTTTCCCACAAAAGCAAATACTGAATATCCAAGCACACCAGAAAAGCAAGGTCTAGATTTAAAATCACATTTGATCATGATGATGGAGGACTTCAAGAAAGACATAAAGAACTCTCTTAGAGAAATGCAGGAAAAACACCAGTAAACAAGTAGAAGGTCTTAAAGAGGAAACAAAAACCCCTTAAAGAATTACAGGAAACTTGAAGCAATCCCACTAAAATCAGGGACTAGACAAGGCTGCCCACTCTCTCCCTACTTATTCAATATAGTTCTCAAAGTCCTAGCCAGAGCAATCAGAAAACAAAAGGAGATCAAAGGGATAGAAATTGGAAAGGAAGAAGTCAAAATATAAGTATTTTCAGATGATATGATAGTATATTTATGTGATCCCAAAAGTTTCACCAGAGAACTACTAAACCTGATAAACACCCTCAGCAAAGTGGCTGGGTATAAAATTAACTCAAACAAATCAGTAGCCTTCCTCTACACAAATGAGAAACAAGCTAAGAAAGAAATTAGGGAAATGACACCCTTCATAATAATCCCAAATAATAAAAAATACCTCTGTGTGACTTTAACCAAGCAAGTGAAAGATCTATATGATAAGAACTTAAGCTTCTGAAGAAAGAAATTGAAGAAGATCTCAGAAGAGATGGATTGGCAGGATTAGTATAGTAAAAGTGGTCATTTGGCCAAAATTGATTTACAGATTCCATGCAATCCCCATCAAAATTCCAATTCAATTCTTCATAGAGCTAGACAGAATAATTTGCAAATTCATCTGGAATAACAAAAAACCCAGGATAGCTAAAACTATCCTCAACAATAAAAGGACTTCTGGGGGGAATCACTATCCCTGAACTCAAACAGTATTACAGAGCAATACTGATTAAAAAAAAAACAAAACAAAACAAAAAAACTGTATGGTATGGTATGGTATTGGTTCAGAGAGACCAGTGGAATAGAATCGAAGACCCAGAAATGAACCCACATACCTATGATCACTTGATTTTTGACAAAGTCAAAACCATCCATTGGAAAAAAGATAGCATTTTCAGCAAATGGTGCTGGTTCAACTGGAGGTCAGAATGTGGAAGATTGCAGATTGATCCATTCTTATCACCCTGTACAAAGCTTAAGTTCAAGTGGATCAAGGACCTAAACATTAAACCAGATACACTCAAACTAATAGTAGAAAAAGTGGGGAAGAATCTTGAACACATGGGCACTAGAGAAAATTTCCTGAACAAAACACCAATCAATGGCTTATGCTCTAAGATCAAGAATTGACAAATGGGATCTCTTAAAGCTACAAAGCTTCTGTAAGGCAAAGGACACTGTTGTTAGGTCAAAATGGCAAGCAACTGATTGGGAAAAGATCTTTACCAATCCTACAACAGATAGAGGGCTTATATCCAAAATATACAAAGAACTCACGAAGTTAGACTGCAGGGAGAAAAATAATCCTATTAAAAATGGGTTTCAGCACTAGACAAAGAATTCACAGATGAGGAATATCAAATGTCCAAGAAGCACGTAAAGAAGTGTTTAATATCTTTAGTCATTAGGAAAATGCAAATCAAACAACCCTGAGATTCCACCTCACACCAGTCAGAATGGCTAAGATCAAAAACTCTGGTGACAGCAAAAGCTGGAAAGGATGTGGAAAAAGAGGAACACTCCTCCATTGTTGGTGGTATTGCAGACTGGTACAACCATTCTAGAAATCAGTCTGGAGGTTCCTCAGAAAATTAGACATTGCACTACCTGAGGACCCAGCTATAACCTCTGTTGGGCATATATCCAAAAGATGCCCCAACATATAACAAAGACACATGCTCTACTATGTTCACAGCAGTCTTATTTATAATAGCCAGAAGCTGGAAAGAACTCAGATGCCCTTCAACAGAGGAATGGATACAGAAAATGTGGTACATCTACACAATGGAATATTACTCAGCCATCAAAAACAATGACTTTATGAAATTCATAGGCAAATGGATGGAACTGGAAAATATCATTCTGAGTGAGTTAACCCAATCATAGAAAAGCACACATGATATGCACTCATTAATATGTGGATATTAGCCCAAATGCTGGAATTACCCTAAATGCACAGAAACTCAAGAAGGATGACTAAAATATGGATTCTTCATTCCTTCTTTAAAAGGGGAACAAGAGTACCCTTGGGAGGGAATAGGGAGGCAAAGTTTAGAACAGAGACTGAAGGAACACCCATTCAGAGCCTGCCCCAAATGTGGCCCATACATATACAGCCACCAAACTAGATAAGATGGATGAAGCCAAGAAATACAGGCTGACAGGAACCGCATGTAGATCTCTCAGGAGAGACACAGCCAGAATACAGCAAATACATAGGCAAATGCCAGCAGCAAACCACTGAACTGTGAATGGGACCCGTCTTATAGGAATCAGAGAAAGGACTGAAAGAGCTTGAAGTGGCTTGAGACCCCCCTATGAACAACAAAGCCAGCCAACTAGAGCTTCCAGGGACTAAGCCACTACCCAAAGACTACACATGGACTGACCCTAGCAATGAATAGCCTAGTAAGGGCACCAGTGGAAGGAGAAGCCCTTGGTCCTGCCAAGGCTGAACCCCCAGTTAACTGGATTCTTGGGGGGAGGGCGGTAATGGGGGAAGGATGGGGAGGGCAATATCCATATAGAAGGGGAGTAGGAAGGGTTGCGGGATGTTGGCCTGGAAACTGGGAAACATTTGAAATGTAAATGAGAAATACCCAATTTAATAAAGATGGGGAAAATGTTCCTAAGTAAACTATCTAGAATATGAACTGTCTATGTTATACTTTTAATTTATAATACATATATAAGTTTAAGTAAATCAATGACTAGATCATAAGTAACACGACTGAATTTCAGCAGACACTGGCAAAAATCCTTATATAATTTTTTTCAGTTGTTTGACAATGATACAACCTTTGTTTAAACTGTCAAACAGCATTATTCTACAAAAGTGCCCACTTGTTGTACGTGAAGATATGCATGGTTTTTATATAAACCTAACAAAATAGTGGGGTTCTGCCTGTGGTTTGTCCTGTAGATGATATAAGACATACTAGAAGGGTGATGGTCCTAAAGAAAATATATTCACTTGCATAATAACAGGCATAAAATTACATGAATCATAGAATCAAAAGAAAATGATATAAAGGTTAGTATTACTATAAAAACACAGATACCTGTCAGATTTACTTTTGCATAATAATTTTTAAAGGCTTCTCAAGGTTTTCATTCATGCACAAGGATGAAACATTAAAAGATGCATGGTAATTAAAGAATGACAAGTGTAATGTGTTTATAGCCACAGAATTGCCTCTCTTGGATAATTTACTCTAGTACAGAGGTATAGTTGCGAGCAGTGTGTTGGGACATAAGAGGTTAACTTCAAGCAACTGAAGGCATTGGAAATTACAAAATATATTTGAAGTAAGTAAATGCTCTTACTTGACAAATCTTAGAGGCTCAGAATTTTTGTCCGGAAAAATAATGGATTAGTGTCCTAAGCAGAAATTTTGCAGAATGGATGCACCAGTTCCCAGGTGATGCAGAGTCAGTATGCACTAATTTTGCAACAAGTCAACAGATCTGCTTTGTATTTAAAAGAAGTAATAGCTTGTCTTGATATAGTTGTCCAAAAGGATATAGTGAGGTATCCTGAAACATTAAACTAGAATTCCTCTGTCTTATCCATGAGAAGGATGAAAGCAGGAGGGGGGCAGAGATAGAAAAGCAAAAGCCTTTGCAGTCACATGATTTGGGGATGTAAGAATCTGACAACAGTATTTTCTATTTGATCCATATCCATTTTGTAAAGAAGCCAGGAAATTCTCTCTAAGAGTTTCTATAGCAATCCACATAATTGCATAGGAGTCAAGGATGTAAATTATCCAATATTACTCTCCACTGTAAATTATAGAAATCTTTTTTTTCCTCTGAAAGTTCAACCTGGGCCTAGTCTTGTGTTAGTGAAACTTTATGTTAAGACTATGTCCCTTTCCATGTGTTAGGCAAATGACTGTGAATACCAAATGTATTAGGTCCACACGCAGAGAGCATCCTGAGAAGCACTGAAACTGTTGGAGACAGAGATGGCCGTTGAGAGTGTGTCCGGGCCTGTTTCCTGGGCTCCTTCTGATTCTAACATCCTTCATGTAGTGACAGATGGAACCATAAATTCTAGTTTTCTCTTAAGCTCGTATAAAGTAATTTACTAAAATAAAATGCAGCCATGTAAGTAACTACAGTTCTTGACTGATTAGAAGTGAGCAGAAGAGTGGGGATCCAGAAAATGATTCTGTAGTTTGGGTTTCAAGTAATTGAGGAAAAGGAATTCTTACATTCGAGATAATTGATCAGGTGCACAGTAATTGTAGGTTCAAATGATAAATAAAAAGATAGATGAGACTCTCCATCACAGCTAGCCTCATGGCTGTGAGAGCTGAACTCAGGATACAAAGCTGAGGACATCGTGGAAGTTGTCTCCTTTCATGTAATGGTCTGCTGTGGTTTTCACTTGGAGCTTTTGTTTACTAGGGAGCCTGCACATCAGATGTCTAAGTAGAAGAGATGTATCATGCACATTTCTCATTTCTGTGCCTTCACTTACACAAGAAGTCTACTCTAGAGACCAGAGGACTCTAGTGGTTAACCTATGGGCAGTGACCTTCAGTCATTCTAAATACCTAAAAACAGTACAAGAGATCCATCCCAGTGTCTGTTTGAACTAAAACTTTTCTTCAGTGCAGAAATAACACAGTGTCTCTCTGAGAAACACAGATAACCTAGGTGTATTCTCCTATTCTTCTTGACCCAAGCAACTCATATGTCAAGAGGTAACTGGAAACATGACGGGAGAGGGAAAGGAGCGGAAAAAAAAAACAACAACAACAACAACAAAAAAAAAACAAAAAAAAAAAAAAAAAAAACCCACATTATTCCTGTCTCATGTGAGAGGATGCTGACTAACTGTGCTACTCAAAGCTAGAGACACATTTGGAAAGATATTGTGAGAGAAACGCTATCTTTTAAATTATATTTTTCCTGAATGTATTTTCCCAGATTTGAATTTTCATGAATATTTCAAATGGTGTCACTTAAAATACATATCATCTACCATGAAATAGATTTCTACAGGCAAAGATAGCAAGTTATTAGTAGATATATTTTTGCTTGTTTGAAAATAAGATTAGGACTATTTAAGGGGGATTCAATTGTGTAGTTACTACTTGAAGTATAGAAGGATCCTTATAAGGTCACTTTTCTCGAGACACCAAAATTGAAGAGGATGGGAGTGTAATTTGGTATGAATGGTTGTTTGAAAAAATAATGTATATGTATATTATTTGTTTGTTTTGTCTTGACCAGTCCAATACTCCTGGCAGATAATTCCTGAAGCAAATCCCAAGCTGTCAGAATATAGCCATTTATCTCCATTTATGTCAGCTTTGTAAGGATAATTTATCCAAGCACAGAGGTGCAGGATGCACAAACTGGTTTTTCTTATCTCAAATCATTAATGTGATGAATAGAAAGTTTAGTGAATTGTCAATTCTTTCCACATTTGATACTCCTGGAAACATTTTTAAAGCATATTAAGATGCATTACTTTTTATATTTATTTTCAAACAATTCCAAAGTACTTTTTTGGAGTGTGAAGATATTTGTGTGGAGTGAGTGTAAGGTAAAAACAACAAAAGGAGGTCAAGGGGATACAGATCGGAAAAGAAGAAGTCAAAATATCACTATTTGCAGATGATATGATAGTATATTTAAGTGATCCCAAAAGTTCCACCAGAGAACTACTAAAGCTGATAAACAACTTCAGCAAAGTGGCTGGGTATAAAATTAACTCAAATAAATCAGTAGCCTTCCTCTACACAAAAGAGAAACAGGCCGAGAAAGAAATTAGGGAAATGACACCCTTCATAATAGATCCAAATAATATAAAGTACCTCGGTGTGACTTTAACCAAGCAAGGGAAAGATCTGTACAATAAGAACTTCAAGACTCTGAAGAAAGAAATTGAAGAAGATATCAGAAGATGGAAAGATCTCCCATGCTCATGGATTGGCAGGATTAATATAGTAAAAATGGCCATTCTACCAAAAGCGATCTACAGATTCAATGCAATCCCCATCAAAATACCAATCCAATTCTTCAAAGAGTTAGACAGAACAATTTGCAAATTCATCTGGAATAACAAAAACCCAGGATAGCTAAAACTATCCTCAACAATAAAAAAAGGACTTCAGGGGAATCACTATCCCAGATCTCAAGCAGTATTACAGAGCAATAGTGATAAAAACTGCATGGTATTGGTACAGAGACAGACAGATAGACCAATGGAACAGAATTGAAGACCCAGAAATGAACCCACACACCTATGGGCACTTGATTTTTGACAAAGGAGCCAAAACCATCCAATGGAAAAAAGATAGCATTTTCAGCAAATGGTGCTGGTTCAACTGGAGGTCAACATGTAGAAGAATGCAGATCGATCCATGCTTATCACCCTGTACAAAGCTTAAGTCCAAGTGGATCAAGGACCTCCACATCAAACCAGATACACTCAAACTAATAGAAGAAAAAACTAGGGAAGCATTTTGGAACACATGGGCACTGGAAAAATTTCCTGAACAAAACACCCATGGCTTATGCTCTAAGATCAAGAATCGACAAATGGGATCTCATAAAACTGCAAAGCTTCTGTAAGGCAAAGGACACTGTGGTTAGGACAAAACGGCAACCAACAGATTGGGAAAAGATCTTTACCAATCCTACAACAGATAGAGGGCTTATATCCAAAATATACAAAGAACTGAAGAAGTTAGACAGCAGGGAGGCAAATAACCCTATTAAAAAATGGGGTTCAGAGCTAAACAGAGAATTCACAGCTGAGGAATGCCGAATGGCTGAGAAACACCTAAAGAAATGTTCAACATCGTTAGTCATAAGGGAAATGCAAATCAAAACAACCCTGAGATTTCACCTCACACCAGTGAGAATGGCTAAGATCAAAAACTCAGGTGACAGCAAATGCTGGCGAGGATGTGGAGAAAGGGGAACACTCCTCCATTGTTGGTGGGGTTGCAGACTGCTACAACCATTCTGGAAATCAGTCTGGAGGTTCCTCAGAAAATTGGACATTGAACTGCCTGAGGATCCAGCTATACCTCTCCTGGGCATATACCCAAAAGATGCCCCAACATATAAAAAGACACGTGCTCCACTATGTTCATATCGCAGCCTTATTTATAATAGCCAGAAGCTGGAAAGAACCCAGATGCCCTTCAACAGAGGAATGGATACAGAAAATGTGGGTACATCTACACAATGGAATATTACTCAGCTATCAAAAAACAATGACTTTGTGAAATTCGTAGGCAAATGGTTGGAACTGGAAAATATCATCCTGAGTGAGCTAACCCAATCACAGAAAGACATACATGGTATGTACTCATTGATAAGTGGCTATTAGCCCAAATGCTTGAATTACCCTAGATGCCTAGAACAAATGAAACTCAAGACGGATGATCAAAATGTGAATGCAGATCGCTCATGAGAGACACAGCCAGAATACAGCAAATACAGAGGCGTATGCCAGCAGGAAACCACTGAACTGAGAACAGGACCCCTGTTGAACAATCAGAGAAAGAACTGGAAGAGCTTGAAGGAGCTCGAGACCCCATATGTACAGCAATGCCAACCAACCAGAGTTTCCAGGGACTAAGCCACTACCCAAAGACTATACATGGACTGACCCTGGACTCTGACCTCGTAGGTTGCAATGAATATCCTAGTAAGAGCACCAGTGGAAGGGGAAGCCCTGGTCCTGCTAAGACTGAACCCCAGTGAACTAGACTGTTGGGGAGAGGGCAGCAATGGGGAGAGGGGTGGAGGGAACACCCATAAGGAAGGGGAGGGGGGAGGGGATGTTTGCCGGAAACCGGAAAGGGAATAACATTTTCGAAATGTATATAAGAAATACTCAAGTTAATAATAAAAAAATAAAAGAAAAATACTGAGAAAATAAAAAAAAAATAAAAATAAAAACAAAGACCAATGACACGAAAGCAACTAGAATCTATTCAACTAGCTGTTATTGTTGGAGTGTTTTATGGTTAACTAGCCTTCTATTGACTGTGTCCTTTTTACATTTTTGCTTAAAAATTACTCATCATAAAATGACATAGGACTCAGAAGGGAGTTCAATGATGAATGTATACCGGCTATGTTCAGTCTATAGTCTCTCCTCCAACACATAAAAACACTCACACACACACACACACACACACACACACACACACACACACACACATCTATGCATAAATATGTATGCATATTCATATGCACATTGGTATTCATACATACACAAACAAGCATGTGCACACATGTTAACATAACAATGACATACATTTTCTATTTTACTTTGTTTAGATTGACCAGTTTATGACTCTGAACTGCCATAATTATGAGAATTCCCCTCTTCTCTGAAAGGATTTTCAGTTGCTCAGGCCTTATATGACATAGAATTGCATCGGGAAATGGGAGATTCATACTTATTATGTCTTTTAGTATTTATAGTAGTATCTGAAGGAAGGCATTGTTATTGCCTGCATGGACTTGAGGCACAAAGGAGAGTTCTATAGCCATGTTCCAAATTGGTTTTGATTTTAAACACTTAGGGTTGCAATAGATTTTTCTTTTTTTGGCAAATGATAACAGAGAGCCTTTTTTACTGTAATTAAATATTCTTCAGATTGGGTGACTTAAATGCCAGTGATGAATTCTCACAAATAAAAGAGTTAAAAATGTGAGCATTCTGTGCTGTCCGTGAAAAAGTTTTTTTATGAAACTTGTCTCCTTTCATCTTCTGTCTTTGCACAATGTTTGTGTGTGTGTGTGTGTGTGTGTGTGTGTGTGTGTGTGTATCCATCTTTTATTCGATCCCTCTCCATTTATTTATTCCTTAGTCTTAAATTAAATTGGACTGAAAAGCCAATGTAACTGACGGCACTTCCCTCCCTCAATTCTTTTCTCTCTTCGTTCTTTTTTTCCCAGTCTACTCTCTGTGTCTCACCTTCTCTTCACAAAGCCACTGGTATTGAAAAGGTTTCTTCAGCTTCTTTTATGAAACAGAGGTTTATTTCCTTTTCATCATTCCTTGACCGTGACTTCCATGTTCTTTTAACAAGTAAAGCACTAGAAAGCTTTGCTGTGTTTCTTGTACATCATTAAAGCTTGTTGCTAAGAGCCAAGAGAGTCACATAGTCATTCATGCACCCTCATAGTTAGAGTCGTTCTATGGCTGTCATTGACATTTTGTTCTTGTGAAGTCACTTGACAGCTATTAATATCATCAGAATTAGTTATTTTACATAATTCAATTTAGTTGAATTTAGCTTAATTGTTATGGATGTTTAAAATTTCCTCAAAACTCTTGAAATATACTCAGTGTGGAACTCAATTAAGTCAGTATTCATGAAGCATAGTCTAGCAAGAACTTATGGAGGAGTTAAGAGCACATTTAGTGCTGTGCATTTCCACGTCTTTTGGAGTGTTATGTTATTCCTTCCTAAATTCCATTTCCATAAATGGTTGGATGAAAATTCTTACAGAATCTCAATAATATTTCTCAGAATAAGTTTTGATTTGTGAGAGAGGTTCATATATATCATATGACCAAGCTGACCTTGGTGCACATCAAAGGATTACTTCAAATTCTGATCCAACTGCTTCTTCTTCATTACGGAATGGTTGAGTGTTATAGGTGTGCAACACTAAGTACAATTTATCTGCAGTGCTGGGACAGAAGCCAGAGATTTCCACTTCTAAGTGTGCATTCATTCAATGGAGCTAGAATCCCAGCTCCTTCAGAATTGATTATATTTGACACCAGGTCTTTGAAGATATATTGTCCACTTTTCTATCCTCAGAAGAAGAAAAAAATCAGGAACAAACTTGAGACCTCTGTCCATTCAAGTACTTCCAGATATGACCATCCCTTCATATTCCCAGTCTCTCTCTTATATTCATTACTCTGAATATTTCATGACAAAGCTTTCAACTCATATTTCTGAGATTTTTTGTGAAGCAAGCTTTTATTTACAGATTATTTTTATAGTATATTTAAAATGAGGAAACTTCAGAGATTTCCTTAAATGTCTCGTGAACAGCGGTACATTCATTAATTAAAATCCATGGTTGATCCATGGCATGGATAGCCTTGCCCAGAGCAAATGAACCATACATTGCCATTTTCTACCTAAACAAAAATCTGCAGTTAGTTCTTATCCAACCAAGAACTCAGCATTCTTCCCTTCTGCTGTTTAAATTTTCTTTTCAGGAGATTTTGTCTGAAAGTAACTTTCAGTTTCAATTGGAATAAAATTAATTGATATATAGAGGTTTCAGTATGCTAAAGTAGACAAAGAAACTGTGTGACCATTAAACTTGCATATAAAAATAGATACCCTTTTACATTGGAGAATAACATTTTGTCCTTGAATATTCTGGGAGAGTTCAAGTGGAACAAAAGTTGACAAGAACCTCTTCCACTTTTTTTTTTTTTTTTTGCCTTATAAAAATAGACACACGGCAGAGGTTCAAAGTTGACAGTTTACAGGAGTCCATCCAATTTTAACATTTTATGGTTTTAAAGGAGAAAAGCCCAGAAGTCATCATAAACCCTGTCATTATGTTTAGGTGCCAATTACCTGGATGGAAACTTGAGAAGTGTGTATTAAAAATTAAAGATAGTTTATCAGTTCCAGTCACCAAATTTTCCTTTGTGTATGGCTGTCATGTGGCTTTTAGCTCACAAGATGCACCTAATCATCACTGTAGCAACTATACATAGTTTTAGATGTTAAAGAATGTTCTGAAAATGAAGAGTTTAAATTTATTTTAAGCCATTTTGGTGTACTTTGGAAGCATAATTTTAAATCATGAATAATTGAGTTCTTTGTATTTTTACATAATACTCAACATTTATAGAAAAAATAGAGCAAAGTGGTTTTGGTTGTTAAACAGAGATTAGATCAATAATTCATGAACATCTGCAGAGAATGATTGCTAAACTGTGTGCATGTCACAAAAACGCTGAATGAAAGCCATAATAAGAAATTATGTTCATCACCACACATTAGAATAGTTTCTCAAACCAGAAATGATTTAACCTACCTTAGATCCAATTTCACTGTCAATAGCCCACCTGAAAGTTATTTTCTCTACAACCAGTAATATTTTAAATAAATATATTCTATAGTGTGAGAGGCAATTGTGTAATTATAATAACATAAGAGTAACAAGAAATAACCATTTACATGTAAAGGACATACCTCTGAGCTAAGAGAAGTGTAGTGAAAACACAGGAATTATAGCAAGGACTTTTGAACTTAGGTGAATGCAGGCTGTATGATGACTCTCTTACCCCTTGTTTTTTTTATTATTATTATTATTATTAACTTGAGTATTTCTTATATACATTTCGAGTGTTATTCCCTTTCCCGGTTTCCGGGCAAACATCACCCTCCCCCCTCCCCTTCCTTATGGGTGTTCCCCTCCCCACCCTCCCCCCATTGCCGCCCCCCCCAACAGTCTAGTTCACTGGGGTTCAGTCTTACCAGGACCCAGGGCTTCCCCTTCCACTGGTGCTCTTACTAGGATATTCAGTGCAACCTACGAGGTCAGAGTCCAGGGTCAGTCCATGTATAGTCTTTGGGTAGTGGCTTGGTCCCTGGAAGCTCTGGTTGCTTGGTATTGTTGTTACCTATGGGGTCTCAGGCCCTTCAAGCTCTTCAGTTCTTTCTCTGATTCCTTCAGCGGGGGTTCTATTCTCAGTTCAGTGGTTTGCTGCTGGCATTCGCCTCTGTATTTGCTGTATTCTGGCTGTGTCTCTCAGGGAGATCTACATCCGGCTCCTGTCGGCCTGCACTTCTTTGCTTCATCCATCTTGTCTAATTGGGTGGCTGTATATGTATGGGCCACATGTGGGGCAGGCTCTGAATGGGTGTTCCTTCAGTCTCTGTTTTAATCTTTGCCTCTCTCTTCCCTGCCAAGGGTATTCTTGTTCCCCTTTTAAAGAAGGAGTGAAGCATTCACATTTTGATCATCCGTCTTGAGTTTCATTTGTTCTAGGCATCTAGGGTAATTCAAGCATTTGGGCTAATAGCCACTTATCAATGAGTGCATACCATGTATGTCTTTCTGTGATTGGGTTAGCTCACTCAGGATGATATTTTCCAGTTCCAACCATTTGCCTCTGAATTTCATAAAGTCATTGTTTTGATAGCTGAGTAATATTCCATTGTGTAGATGTACCACATTTTCTGTATCCATTCCTCTGTTGAAGGGCATCTGGGTTCTTTCCAGCTTCTGGCTATTATAAATAAGGCTGCGATGAACATAGTGGAGCACGTGTCTTTTTATATGTTGGGGCATCTTTTTGGGTATATGCCCAAGAGAGGTATAGCTGGATCCTCAGGCAGTTCAATGTCCAATTTTCTGAGGAACCTCCATTCTGATTTCCAGAATGGTTGTATCAGTCTGCAACCCCACCAACAATGGAGGAGTGTTCCCCTTTCTCCACATCCTCTCCAGCATCTGCTGTCACCTGAGTTTTTGATCTTAGCCATTCTCACTGCTTACCCCTTGTTTTAACCCTTTGCCTTTTACCCTTTAAAACACCAAGGACCCAATTTTACTTCCATAACCCACTCATATTTCATCCTCCTTGTGGAGTTATTTTGTGGAGTAATTTAGAAAAATAAATCAGAACTTCCTTATACAATCCTGTCAACCATGGGGGAACTTACGATAGTTTCTTAATGAAAAAGTCATATTGAACAAACAAAATTTTTAAAATGACTTATTTCTATAATGTAAGATTTCTATAAATGTAAGAAATGACAACTTCTTACATTTTCAAATATGTGAATAAAAGGTATAGTAGATGTACAGTGTAGTCAGTTTTTGTCTGAAGTAGTGTAGAATTAGGAAGTATAGATCTGTCCCTCGGTGAGCCTCTGATGGGAGCAAGGAAGTTAGTATTCCATCACTAGCTTGGCATCACATGATGTGCCTGCTCTGTGAGATTTGTGGTGTTTCTTGAGTGAGGACCTCTCATTACAATTCTTTTGCTCTCTTCTCAGTATTTTCCTTCTGATGCAGAACCCAATCTCTTTGTTCTAAGAATATCATTGTTTATCCTCAGTTATGTAATAATCGCTGTCTTTCTGTAACTCTCCAAAACTTACAGAATGTCTGGTTCTTCTAGATTTCTACCTAATCTAAGGTGGCTAAACCACAAACAGGTTCCTGTTTATCTACCCTAAGTATATATATTTTTAATGTATGGAGTTTTGTACTGTTCTTTTGAGGCCTTTAAAGAATTATGTTGTAGTTTTGATGGGGATTGTGTTGAATTTGAAGATTGCTAATAGTTGAGCTCAGCTTACATCTGAGAGAAAAGTTATTTTTTTATTAGACAGAGAGGGTGAAATGTGGATTGATATCTCCAGGCAGGTGAGGGCAGGCACAAGATAAGGCAAGGCCTGTGATTGGGCAGTGAAAAAGAAAGGTGGGATAAGGTATTTGAAAAGGAGAGAGAGAGAGAGGGGCAGAAGAGAGGAGAAACAAAAGACAGAGGAACAAAAGACAGAGGAGAATGAACTAACTCCATGTGGCTTTAACAGCCACTGTTAGCTATGAATATCTTACAAGGGATGGATTATTACAGTACAATTTGTCTTATTTACCTGGGCAGTTTATTTCAATATCAATTAGCTCTGAGCTTAGAGTGTGGATGTTTTGTGGAGTAAAAATTTACTGATGTTAATCTGATTGATAAGTTACAAGCTTCAAGAGTTTTGATTTGCAGGATTACTGGGAATTTTGACCGCTAACCACAAGTTGGGCAGTTACTGCGTGGGGCTAGCCATGGTGGTAAAATCGCAGCAGGGCCGAAAGAGTATCTGGTGGTAGTGTGGGTTGGAAATAGGAAGCTTAGCAAGATGTGTGGAGATAATTTGTGTCTTCCAAGTCTTGCTGACTGAGATGAAAATACCCTGCAGTTACCATATGTCCCAACAATGTGTCAGTGATAATGGAGGTTGGTGTCTCATTTCATTATTTTTATTATTTACCACTTCAGGTGTACCACTACAGTATTCCTGGGTTGGTACTCTACTTAAAATTCCAGTGGCCAGTGTGGCCTCTGGTGCAGCAAGGATCTCTGCTGGAGTTGGTGGCTGAAGTATGAAGATGAAAAGAGAAATAGTATGGGTAGGAACACAGAAAGTGGGGTCTACCTGCTGGTTTGCTTGGATTGATCATGTCTGGCATGAGTTAAGTTCGAGAAAGGGAGGTCTCTACCTAAATTGGGAATTTAGACATGGTAAGGAGGAGGGGATGGGGTGTTTGGAATAGGATGGGCAGAGACTGAGTGGTGGGGTTCTACAGTATGTAGTCTACCTGGAGTTCTAGCTTCAGGCATGGATTCTGGTAAAGCAAGTTGCATCCTATGGATTTGGGGTATAAGACAGAATGATAAGGGTAAAATGGTTGGGGTTAGGGTCATTAGCCATTAGGAGCTTTTGGGGGTGGCATCCATGAGTAGGCAGTCTGAATAGAGTTCTGATGGCTGCCCTGGCCTCTTGTCCAACAGGGTTCTCTTACATGAGTTGGGGTCATGGCATAGCTTTTTTTTTTCATTTTTAAAAAGTCTTATAGACTAATAATTGACAATAAGAGATCTTCCCTTCTCCTTCTATTTCTCTAGATGTAAACTCCAGTGCCATTTTTCAGTATCATGGCAGATCATCTGGGGTAAACTGTCTTCAGTGTCCGCACCCTCTTAAAATGGGCAGTCAATGCATGGGACTAGCCATGGTGGTGAGATCACCATAGGGCCCATAGAGTAGCTGGTGGTAGTTTGAGATGGAAATAGGAAACTTAGCCAGTCTTGTGGAGATGATTTGTGGTGTGGCTGACTGAGATGAAAACACCCTGCAGATGCCATGTGGCCCGATGGTGTGCTGGTGATAGTGTAGGTTGATGTTGTTCCTGGTTCACTGATTGATCTCCTTTCTCCCATGAACCTTTTCAAACATCTAGCCTATCCCCGTTTTCTAGTATTAGTTTTCTATGTCCCCAAAATACATTTCTACCTGGAACTCCCAGTAGCCACAGACATCAAGTACAAAGAAAATTTTATACTAGGCAACACAGGGACAAGACACTTCTTGAAAACCATGAGAAAACCCAGAGAAAATGCAACAAAATACCCACTCAACAAAAATAAATCCAGAAATGAGAACCTAGACCTCTAATCATCCAAATCCCAGATACTTAGACACAAGCATAAGAAGACATAGACAACATATCTCCACTCGAGTCCAGCTCTCCTGTCACAGCAGGCAATGAATATTCCACCAAAACTCACAAGGAAAGGAATGTAAAACCACCTTTATGACAATGGTAGAGGTGCTTAAAGAGGAAATTAATCAATCTCTTAAAGAAATACAGGAAAACAAAAACAGTGGAAGAAATAGAATAAAACTATTCAAATATGAAAACAGAAATAGACTCTATAAAGAAAACCCAAAATAAGGGAGATCTGGAAATGAAAAATTTAGGAAATTCAAACAGGAACCATAGAGACAAGATTCACTAACAGACTGTAAGAGATGAAAGAGATAATGCTAGGTGCTGAAAATAAAACACGAAAAATGAATACATCAGTCAAAGAAAATGTTACATCTAAAATACTTCTCAAACTAAACATCCAGAAAGTCTGGGACACTGTGAAAGGACTAAATATAAAACCATGAAAATGATAGTAGAGAAAAAAGAATGCCATGCCAGAGACCTAGAAAACATTTTAAGTAAAACTTTAGATGATCTTACTAACCAGAATCAGAGATGCCTATAAAGATACAAGAAACATAGAGAACACTAAATAAATTAGACCAGAAAAGAAAGCCCTCTCACCACTAAATATATAGAAGAAAAAAATATTAACACCTAAAATAACCAAGATATATACATATATATATGAATTATACATGATTTGTCAATGAAAACTCTAAAATCCAGAAGGATCTAGACAAATGAATAGCATTTACATACAAGAAATATACCTCAACATCAAGGAGAGACATTACTTCTATGTAAAGAATTGAAAAAAAGATATTCCAAGGAAATAGATATAAATTTAAAGCTTATGTAGACATTTTAATATCCAACAATATTGACTTCTAAACAAAACTAAGAAAAAGATAGGGAATGACAGCTACATATTCATCGAAAAACAAAAACAAAAACAAAAGCAAAACCTACCGAGAAGACATTCACTTGACATCTATACCCACAAACAACGATACTATAGCTTAAATCACATATTGTCCCTGATAGTGGGAAACTTCAGTACTTTAATCTCACCAACAGAAAGGAAGTCCACATAAAGACTAAATAGAGGAATTCAGGAACTAGCAGATATTACAAAACAAATAGGACTAACAGATCCGTATAAAACATTTCACCCAAACACAAAAGAATATACCATTTTCTAAGTACTTCATGGAAATTACTCCAAAGTTGACTACATATTTAGTCACAAAGCAAATCTAAATATATATGACAAAATTGAAATAAATTTCTGAATCCTATCAGACCATCAAGGATTAAAGCTGGATATCAATGATAATGGGAAAAATAACAATAGTGGAAATTGCAGAAATCTTATGAACTAGAGGAAACAGAACTTACTGAATGAAAAAAAATGGGTCAAGATAGAAATAAAGAAATTGAAGACTTCCAACAATCCAATTAAACTGAATGTACCACATACTCAAATCAATGGGACACAAAGAAAATCATGCCAACAGGAAAATTCATCACACTATATAGGCCTACATTAAGAAACTGGAAAGATATCATTCTAGCAACTTAACAGCATATCTGAAAGCTCTAAAACAAAAAGAAGTAATCACATCCAAGAGAAGTAGATAGCAAGAAATAATCAAATTCAGAGCTGAAATCACAAAATGAGAAAAAAGAACAATACAAAGAATGAATTAAACCAAGAGTTGATTCTCTAACTAAATCAATAATATAGACACCGGCTTTTCCAAACTAGGAGTAAGGGAGAAAATGGCCAAATTAATAAAATCAGAATCAAAAAGGTGTATATAACAATAGACACCAGAGGGAATTCAGAGAATCATAACAGCATACTATAAAAGCCTGGGCTTCTTGAAATTGGAACATCTAAAATAAATGGATAATTTCCTCCATAGGTATCTTTTTCTGAAGTTAAATTGAGAACAAACAATTTGAATAGACCAAAAAGCGATAGATTCAATGCAATCCCCATCCACATTCCAATAAAATTCTTTACAGACCTTGAAAGGACATTCATAACTCCATATAGGAAAACACAAACAAACAATTAGTTAAAACAATCTAGATCAATAATAGAACTACTGGCCTTCTTAGCATTCCTGATTTCAAGGTGCATTACAAGGTTAAAGTATTAAAAATCTCATCTTCATGGTATCGTCATAAATACAAACACATTGATCAATGGGATTGGACTGAAGATCCAGACATAAATATACACACATATAAATATCTGATACTTTATAAATAGACCAAAAATACACAAAAAGTCATATCTTCAATAAATGGTGCTGATTTTTACTAGATGTGTACATGTTGAATGAAAACTAATCCATATTTATCACCCCACACAAAATTAATTTCAAGTGGATCAAAGACCTCAACTTAAATCAGGTACAGTGAACATGATAGAACGCAAATTTGGGAATTGCCTCGACACAATAAGGCTATTGACACAGTAAACGGCTCTCTGAGGAGAACATTGATAGTGCTCAGACACTAACATCAAAAATTATTAAATGGGACATTGCAATATTGAAAAGCTTCTGTAAAGGACACTGTGAATCAATCAAAGAAGCAGATTATAGAATGGGCAAAGATTTTTACCAACTTCACATTCAACAGTGAACTAATGTCCAAAATACATAAAGAACTCAAGAAACAACACATCAACACAAACAAACACATACACAAACAAACAAGTAACCCAATTATAAGTGACATACAAATCTAAACAGAGAATTCTCAATAGCAAAAACTAAAATGTCCAAGACAAACTTAAGATATGTACGCATCTTTAGCTATCCCATAAATAGAAATCACAACAATTTTGAAATTCAATTTTATACCTGTCAGAGTGGATAGGTTCAGTAGCACAAGTGACAGTTGATACTGACAACCATATGGAGTAACAGGAGCACTCCATCATTGTTGTTGGGAATAGAAATGTCTGGAGGTTCTTCAGAAGATTAGGAATGATCTAACTCAAGATCCTGCTACACCACTCCTGGGCATATACCAAAAGGATGCCTCATCCTATCACAGTCACTTCTTCAACCACATTTACTTCAGGTGTATTCATAATAGCTAGAAACTGGGAATAAGTTCTATCAATAGATAAAGGATAAAGAAAATGTGGTATGTTTACACAAGAGAGTGTTACTCAACTACTTAAAAAAAATTATATCATATAATTTACAGCCAGCAGGTAGAACTAGATAATAATATGAATGAGGTAACCCAAATCCAGAAACTTAAGTATAGTATGTAATCAATTATAAAGGGATGTTGGCTATTGGATAAATAATATAAATGTCATGGTTTGTAGATCCAGAGAAGTTAGGTAAAGAGGCATCCTCTATGGGTAATTCATGGATTTCCCTGGTATGGAAAAATAGAATAGATTTTAAGGACAGAGTGGGAGCAGGAGGGGATAGTAACAAGGGTATTTGGTGGGGGAAAATGGGATAGAATGAAAGCCTAGGCAGAGTTAGCTGTAACTAGGGAGACATTTTGGCTTCTCTCAAAATGTAAATTTTCTAGAATCTATACATCCTAATGAGGAGTCTGAATAATGGGGTATGAGATCTAAACAGTTTATCTCTTTTTCGTTTTTGTCCTGCCTGAAAAATATGCTAGGACAATAGTGGCACAGAATTTGTGGGGGGAAATATATATATATAATTTGTTTTACTCACAGATCAATGTCTTACCATCATCAGAGACAGTTCTCGGGTAGCAGTTGGAAACAGATGCAGATGTATGTATGTCTATACAGCCAGATGTTATGTACAGAGAAAGTATAAATTAACAGTCTCCATCTAATTCCTCTCTTTAGATTTTAGGCCAACTCAAAGAAGTGAAGACAGGAAGAGATTAAGAGCTAGAAAGAATGGAGGGCACCAGGAGACCAAGGCCAACTACTCAAGGAGCATCAGAGGTCACAGAGACTGAGCAACAGGCACAGGTCCTACATGGATCTGCACCTGGTCCTCTGTGGATGTATTATAGCTATTAGATTAATATTTTATGGGATACTTGACTGTAAAAGCAAACGAATCTCTTATTTTTGTGCCTGTTCTTGGCACTCTTTTCCTCCTGTAGGGTCGCTGTGTCAAACTTTTATATTACAATTTTTGCTTCATTTTATATTATTTTGTTATGTTCATTAGTGTCTTAGAACCCTGGTCTTTCCTAATGAGATGTAAACAGAAAAGGATAGTAGGAGAGGTGGTTAGGGACTTGAACAAGTAGAGAGAGGGAGAACTATAATCAGGACATATAGTCTGAGAAAATAAATCAATTTTAATTAATAGGGAAATAAATTTAGATCAAATTAACAACTTTAGAATTTATTCTATGTTTAATGTATTATGTTTGAATGATTTATTTTGTGGATTGAATGGTGTTGATATTTATTTGTTTTAAGATTATGAAATATTATTTCATATCATTTTAAGATTATGAAATATTACTGTGAATACATCCTTACAAACATGAAATGTTATTAAACTTATATTTCAGATCTTTCCACAGATAAGATCATTTTTGATTTTATCAGTTTATTTTAAAAATGGGTAATTCTAACTGAATATTATGTAAAAATTTTAGATATACACCACATTTTTACATAATTGTAAGTCTATACTGTATAGCTGTGGAATCAGATGTCCAATAGTGGGTTCACTATTGATTAACAAAGAATGGCGTGGCTTGTTTTGTAAACGTGATTGATAAGCCAATTCATCTTCCAAAATCTTAAAAATTTCCCACCTGTGGTACCAAGATATTGTGCAACTAATGGTTATATTTGCTTGAAACAGCTTTATGCAGCACCATTTTCTATGCAAATAGGCTACTTAAAATGTAAGTGTAGTCATAAAACAAATTAAACACTGCCCTTTAAATTTCTAGCTTCAGAAGCATCTAGTGAGAAAATGAATGAATTCATAAATTTTGTAAACTATATGGATACATGACAAAGAAATAAATTATCACTCTTACGAAATTACTGTGAAAAATTTGAAAAACAGTTGCATAATTAAATGTAAAGTATCATGTAATATTTTAGTATTAAAATGCTAAAAACATATATCCAATATATATTTTATTTGATGAATATATTTAAGGTGAAAATAATGGCACAATTACAAATTATTTCAATCCTGTTTTCCTCATTTCCACATATTTCTTTTTACTTTATATACAAGTTGTTATTTTTTATTGTGTGTATGTATGTGAGTGCTAATTTTCACTCGACATGGCATACACTGGGAATTCTGGGAATTGAACTCAGGTCATCAAGCTCTGTTACCTTGCTAGTCCAATTCACTGTTTCTTTAACCACTTACTCTCTCATTGTTTTGCAGTCAGCCTATTGGCCACACAAGCAGAGTGTCTCTTTTCTTTAAAAGCAGAGTTAAGTTGGAAATATTGAGAAATGAAATTTATCAGTAAACAAATAATACAATGAATTTAATCATTGTCTCTTTTCCATGTCAACTTTACCTAATTACTTCTATTGCCACATGTGCCGTGCATGCTTTCTTCCCTTCTGTAGGCTTCCCTTCCCTGCTTCTGTGGTTGAGACTACTTGAGCTAATGTGAGTCTGCTTTTATTTGCTGTTTCCTTGAAGCACATGTCTTAAATTCTTGCTACTACTCTTCACAAGGAAAATGGCCAGGGGAGAAAGAGATACAGAAACAGATTTCATTTTCTAAATCTCAGTCTCCAGAATCCATTAATTCAGACTGCTTGCTTTTACCATGTTTGAATGACTGGGGAAAGTGAGCAACAACTAAAGGGTATCTCCCTCGTAAAAAGAGTTGATTCTGAAAAAAAAATCTCTTTCTGTGATCTCTTCATTGATTTCTGTTGTGTTTTTGTTTATATAGTCTGCTTGTTTTTATACATTGCTCACTCCTGCCAGCTGGATGTGTTGGTATTTTGCTTTATTTTGTCTCAACTCTCTGGTGCTCTTTTCCTTCCTCTCCTTGCTAGATTAACATGATGATTCATATGTAAACACTTGGAGTTTCATGGTTCCATCTACTGCAACTAAAAGCACAGGACAAATTAAGGGAATTTGAGAAAGGAAAGAATCAATCAGGACCTCATTACTGTGTCTTGCTACCTGAGAGCCAAAGATTTGAGCACAATTGATTGAATCACTGCAAATATTTTCTGCAGAGAAAACCTCTTTACAGGAAATATCCAAAGCAACAGTGTTAAGCAGTTACTGGACTTTCTTTGGGGAAAAATGTTTGTCTCCCCACTGTGACCTGTTTGTCGACTTTGTCTGCACTTCCTTCTTATTACTAAACCTGACAAGCCCTCCCCCAAAACAGGGATGCCACCTTACTTTGCCTTCCCCCAAAAGAAACTCTTGAACACGAGAGAGAAGAGACAACCAGCTCATCTCTGAAATTCTGTCAACTCTACTTGATGTTTCAACTTGGTTGCATACTTCAGTTTTGTCCTAAGTTGTGTCCTGTATATTATGCAGTTCAAACATCCATGTAGCATTGTTGGATGCATTTAGTTATTCCTAACATATGTCAATCTGTCTCCTTTTTTAACCTCATCTTTGTTTCGTACTTCCTTGTCTCTGCCCTGCATCTTGAGTAAAGAACCCTGTTACAAACTGACAGGAAACACCTGCAGGGAATCCCCGATCTACGGCCCCAAGTTCAAGCTGAATCTTTTATTGTTGTTGTCCTTAGGGTGCATTCCTGGATATCCAAGCTCAAACCCAAGCATCATAACACAGAGAAGCTTTTGAGACATAAGACTCCATTTTCTTTTTTTATTGGATATTTGATGTATTTACATTTCAAATGTTATCCCCTTTCCACCCTTCCATTCCCCCTCCCCCACTCCCCCTCTGTCTATGAAGATGCTCCCATTCCCACCCACCCACTCTCACATCAACACCTGGCATTCTCCTACCCTGGAGAAACAAGCTTTCACGGGACCAAGGGCTTCCTCTCCTACTGATGCTAAACAATGCCATCTTCTGTTACGCATGCAGCTGGAGCCATGGTTCCCTTCATGTGTACTCTTTGGTTGATGGTTTAGTCCCCAGGAGCTCTGTGGGGGGGTGCTGGTTGGTTGATATTGTTGTTCTGATACTACTGCACTGTTACTTTTTGTCAACTCTGTTCCTCCATCCTCTTCTGAAGACCAAAGGCATGAAGGCATCTGTAGAAGCCAATCTCAGCTGCTCTACATTGTGTAGAATGTTTGCTTTCAGGAAATATCTTGACCTGAATGTTTTCATTTTGAAAATTTCAATGCTTCTGTATTTCACATATGTGTGCTTCAGACCAAGATGACTTTCTCATGAGTAAACATTGAGAGACGCTAATGTGAAGTCGCTACATGATTCATGTCCCTTAGAAAACATATAGACACTTACTTCAAATGGTTTCTAGAAATTCTAATTTTTAAATATTTATTAAACCTTACAGTTGAGTATGGTACTGATTCATATAATTTCTTGTCACCTCCAAAGAGAGAGTTGATTAAACTTTAAGAGCAAGAGATGACTAAAATATCCAATATTTTTTTACTGATAAAGTCTGAATGAGAAAGGTGACTTTGGCCTGCATAAAAGAGGGCATGCTTCATTCTGTTTTCAAATTTTTTGAAACAATTCACACAGTCATAGGTCAAGTGATTTATTATGAGCTCTTTAAATGTGGATATGCTCCTACAAAATAGATTGCTTATAAAATAAGAAATTACAGGGCTCTTTTTTGGTATTCAAAGTCAAAGGAAAAGAAAAAAGGCTAGAAAGTAAGAGACAAACTCAAACATGCTCAAGCTCCCCTGAATTCAGGCGTCACATATGTCATGGAGCACTGGATCTTATCCCTTGAAAAGAGAATAGACAAACAGTATACTTCTCAGGAATGTCACTGCATTCCTCTGTCACCAAGACACAAACATTGTGATGGCAAGAAGAAAGCTCAGCTTCTAGCCACTGCAGGATTGAAACTGTGCAACACCTCCTACATGTTAACTACACAATAGACCTTTGATGAGCAAAGAAAAAAAACCACATAAGTGCAATTAATTCTAATATTATAATATATTGTTAATGAAAATAAATACTAGTGAGAAAATAACAATTTCTATTACTAAGGAAAAAGTAGATTGTGTGGTTATGGAATTAATTGTCAGTAAGAAAAAACTAATTTAGATGCTGTAATTAAAGATGTGAGAAAACAATGGTACTTTGTGACTTCTCATTAAATGTGTGGTTTTGTTTATTTCAATTTCCACTTTTCAGCACGCTTTCTGGGATGTCATTAAAAAAAACTAATAAGTGGTATGTATAGAAGGAAATGTTCTGAAGCAAACATTCTGGAAATGTTCAAGAAACAGAACATAACATTCAAAGTTCACATTTTTAGAAAGAATACAAGATTATGTTTCTGGAGCTAAAAACTGGGGGAACATTTAGAATGTTACACATAGACATGAAAGTATCTAGGAAAAAGTTCTAGAAAGAATTATTAAAATTAATGAGATGTTAGTAAGTCTGTTTAACAATTAAATAAAAAAATCTGTCAAGACTACACAGAACAAAGAATAATGAATACACTTTGAATCAAAATAGTGTCAGATGCACTGTGACCATTGAACCAGCCATTGAAACGTTATTGTTTCAATTTATTTAATCAATAAAATTCACATATAATCCTAAATCTAATATTATTTGATCATGATTTCACATAGAAAATGACAAAGCAATGGAGGGGACGCTATAGCTTACACTGAAGGAAAAATACAAATAAATCCTAAGCCCTAAGGTCTACAGCCACTGAGACCTTCAGAGAAGTAGAGTTTTCTATTGTTAATCTGAAAGTGGGAATCAATTTTTCTCATAGGAAAAGTGTTTGCAGAGAGGAGGGTAAAATTCAGTGAGAACACTAAAATGCATTCTGCACTTTTACCCATGTATGAAGATGATGATGACAACAACAGAAACAAATCACTGATACTAAGTCCATGTCAAAGGTGAAGGTCAGCCAAGAGGACAGCTCCAATCATTTTACACTTGTAAAGTCAAAGTGATAATGAAGGCACACTTTCTTTGCTCTAATATAACACTGGAATAAATAAATAAATCATGCAGAAAGGTTTGAAGCTAAGTGTACAGAAATGCATAAAGTTTGCGAATGAAAAGAATGAAGCCTAAACTCACATTAATGATGGGAACGTAGTGCTTGTGTTCCAGCACCAAGGTCACCCTGGCGCTTAAGAGATATTTTTAACTTTATTGATTCATATTTTTGGGATATTTAGCTCTTAGAGGCTCACATGCCATTCTTTCTGGGCATCACTATGGAAAATTGAATTCTAATTAGTTTATATCTTATAAAAAACAATGTAAATGAATATTCCTGAACTGGTTGCAAGTGATACTTAGAAATAATTCTTATTACCTCAGTGTCTTCTTAGATATGTAAAAGCTAGCAAGTGATTTTCCTAGTTACTCCTTTGAAAAAGTAGAAAACTAACTCTCTAAGATTTTTATATAATGTGTGTGACCGTACTTATTCCCCATTACAACCATATTTTGCTCTATTTCTTTATCCACATAGTTCACATTCTTTTTTGAAACTTACTGAGTTCAGTGTGTATAAAATTTTACATTGCCACTCATGTCAGATTGGAAAAGTACATATTTATCAACTACTTAACTAGAGAAAAATTGAATATATACTTACTTGGTTACTTCCCTCACTAAAAATATACTGATTTTTCTCCTGAAATTAAGGAAAAATTGAAAAAGCATTTGGAATATCACAGTAGTAGCATTAATAAATATTTTACCAGTAAAACAAACTCTATGAAGATTCAGATTTTAGGTCCATTTTTAAATGCTTTTCTCAAATCTAGTGTCAGAAGGTAGTGGAGACCTGCTTTGTTTGTATTTAAAATGTTTACATGCTATCCCAATTCCTAATGCGTCATGTAAATGAATGACTCTTCTTATCATATACCTTTATTCCCACAAGAGCATGAATGTGGACCGAAAGTTACTATTGCCCTACATTCACTAGTAAGGGGAACAATGAAGTTCACAATAGCATAAAATAAAATAACTTGGAGCAAGTCAAAACAAAAAAGTCAAAGATACTGTACAATAAGAACTTTCAGACACTGGACAAAGAAACTGTAGAACATTCCAAAACATGACCTCATATGCTAATGAAATGGTAGCGCTAATAGTAATTTATTTACTATCCTCATTCAACATTATGTTTGGTCTGTCCATATTGACATATCAAATAATGTATTGCTTTTTCTTATCCTTCTAAAGAAGCCTACCCCCAGAATTAGTAATGTAAGCAGTGTAGTGTTTGATAAATGTTCACACATCCACTAACTGTTTCAATGAGGTATGTTCAGGATCTCTGTATTACCTGAGTCTCTGAACACTGGATGGTTGTATCCACCATGGCAGTCTACATTTGGGCGCCATTTGATGTCTTCTTGATCTCTTTCATCTTATTTGCCTTGTCAGTTCATATTGCACATTTCGGATATTGGGAAAAATTTGTGAGTGCCACAAGTTTTCTTTTCCAGTTTGAGAATAAACTGAGAAAGGATGGAAAGAAGTCAGAATGTTCTTACATTGGTCACAGGGAACAGGACAGACTGTGGTTTTCCATCATCTGATAGGTGAATTTATGGATATCTTCCTGTAAGAGCTTCTGCAATGGCTGTCTGCTTGAAGAAACCGAATAGAAAAGATTCCAAAGAAGGGCATTTTTGACAGTCATTCCCAGATATGACAGTAAAAGAAGTCATTTCATATGTTGAACAAAAGGGACCAGGAAGAAGGTGGGAGTATATTAAGTACAATTCCAAGGGTTCAGGTCTCAATAGGGCTTTTTCAACGTATCTGTTACAACAATTGTCCCTTCTTAATCTCCTTATTTTTCCGGCTCGCTCATTGCCATTTTTATTTAAATTTCCTTCATTATTCTTCTTGTTCCCTCTCTAAAATATACTCTTAAGCCCCATTAGAGACTCTCTCTCTCTCTCTCTCTCTCTCTCTCTCTCTCTCTATATATATATATATATATATATATATATATATATATCTCCATTTGTCTGTATCTTTGCTATTTATATATGATTTGTAAATCTACTAGGCATTTGAAATCATAATAAATGTTACCTGTTTGTTATCCTGAGTGTAGGTTTGTGCAAATTGAGCATGCATTAGCCGGTGGGAGGCAGAAGAGTATAACTGATCTCCTGGAATTAGCGTTACAGGTATTTATGAGCTACTATGTAGGTGCTGGGAGCTGAACCTGGGTCTACTAAAAGAGCAACAAGGACTCTTAATGATTGAGTCATATCTCTAGCTCCAAACTACATTTTTTTATAAATGTAAAGTCTATATTACATCACAATACAGAAATAGATTCGCTTATTCTAATTTCTGTGAGATTTGCACTTCCTGTATTTAAAAAGTTAGAATCTGCTAATGAACTCATCACAGGCTACAGGTTGTGAAAGCATATGTGTGGAAAACATTAATTACAAATTTATTTTTGTACTAATTATGAATTTTTATTAGAACATATGTAAAAATGTATTACCTCTAAGCAACAATTTCAATTTGCATGTCAGGGATGTGGGAAAAGCTCAGCTTGGTAGTTCCTCACTGAGTCATTTGGGAGATGGAACCTAAATCGTATATAGTTTTAGTCATGTGATACATTCGATAGGCTGACATGCAGGCTAGCTTTCTCTTGCAGCTATGACTTGATGAAGGCTGCTCATCTGAGGTGTCCAACGCACACTTGCCTGTGTGTGGACGCCAGTCTACCACGTCCAGATAGCTCTTCTGATCTTGACACACAATGGACGACTCCCTTTCGAGCAGTGCTTTCCCTTCTTTGATCCTGTCCTGGGAACATGAGCCTCCTCATCTTCTACTTGGGGAAGGTCAAGTCGTCCTTGGCAGACCTAGAATTTCAATTTCATCTTTGCCAAAAGGAATTCACCAAAGCAGTACTGGAGATTCCTGGACTGCCTCCCCATACAAATGAGTCATTTAAAGCAATTTAAACTCTAGCCAATGATTTTACAACCAGCCTGCAAACTGCCCACTCTCCAAGGTTCATCGATAACCCTAGTCCATCCAGAACAATGTATACAGACACAAGACAACAAGAATAATGTATATGCACCCAAGCTAAGATAGTCTAGATTTGTTTCATTAAAATTTCAGAGAAGGCCTTTCTCCCCCAGAACATAGCACACACTCTCAGCCAGACTGAAATACTGCAGATTGCACCTTTTCTTTCTTTTTTTTTCAAACTTCTTTATTTTCATTTCACTTCTTTTATTGGATATTTTTTATTTACATTGCAAATGTTATCCCTTTCCCAGTTTCCCCTGAAGAACCCCCCATATGCGATTACCCAACACTTGCCTGCATGAAGGTGTGCCCCTGCCACACCCACACGTTCCTGCCTCCCAGCCCTGGCATTCCACTATACGGGGGCACCTAACTTTCCCAGGAACAAGGGCCACTCTTCCCATTGATGCTCTACAAGGCCCATCCTCTGCTTCATATACAACTAAAGCCATGGGTCCTTCCATGTATACTCTTTGGTTAGTGGTTTTGTCCCTGGGAGCTCTATGATGTCTGGTTGGTTGATATTGTTCTTCTTATGGGGTTGCAAACCTCCTCAGCTACCATAGTCCTTTAAATAGTCCGTTGCAGACCCCTTTCTCAGTCCAAGCATCCACCTCTGTATTTGTCAGGCTCTGTCAGAGCCTCTCAGAAAACAGGAATATCAGGCTCTGGTTAGCGTGCATCGCTTGGTGACTGCATGTGGGAAGGATCCCCATGTATGGCAGTATCTGGATGGCCTTTATTTCAGTCTCTGCTCCATACTTTGTCTCCCTATTCCCTCCTGTGCAATTCGTTCCACCTTCTAAGAAGGACTAAAGCATCCACACTCTTGTCTTTCTTCTTCTTGAGCTTCATGTGGTCTGTAAATTTTATGTTGGAAATTCTAGGATTTTTGGCTAAGATTCACTTATCATGTGTGTTCTTTTTTGACAGGCTTACCTCACTCAGGATGATATTTTTTAGTTCCACCCATTTGCCTAAGAATTTCATGGAGACATTGTTTTTAATGGCTGAGTAGTACTCCATTGTGTAGATGTACCACATTTTCTGTATCCATTACTCTGTTGAAGGACATCTGGGTTCTTTCCAGCTTCTGGCTATAATTTTTAAAAAAAGGCTGCTGTGAACATAGTGGAGCATGTGTCTTTGTTATATGTTGGAGCACTTTTGGGTATATGCCCAGGAGGAGGATGACTGAAGTCCAATTTTCTGAGGAACCTACACACTGCTTTCTGGAGTGGTTGTATCAGCTCTGGGGGAGTGTTCCTCTTTATCTACATCCTCACCAGTATCTGCTGTAACCTGAGTTTTGATCGTAGCCATTCTGACTGGATGACATGGAATCTCAGGGTTGTTTTGATTTGCATTTCCCTGATGACTAAGGATGTTGAACATTTCTTTGGGTGCTTCTCAGCCATTCATTATTTCTCAGTTGAGAATTCTGTGTTTATCTCTGAACCCCATCTTTTAATAGGGTTATTTGTCTCCCTGCGGTCTAACTTCTTGAGTTCTTTGTATATTTTGTATATTAGCCCTCTATCAGTTGTAGGATTGGTAAAGATCTTTTTCCAATCTGTTGGTTGCCATTTTGTCCTAATGACAGTGTCCCTTGCCTTACAGAAGCTTTGCAATTTTTTGAGGTCCTATTTATATATCCTTGAACTTAGAGCATAAGCCATTTGTGTTCTGTTCAGGAAAATTTCCATTGTGCCCTTGTGTCCCAGGTACTTGCCCACTTTCTCTCCTATTAGTTTCAGTGTATCTGGTTTTATGTGGAGGTCCTTGATCTACTTGGACTTGAGCTTTGTACCAGGCAACAAGAATGGATAGATTTGCATTCTTCTACATGCTGACTGCCAGTTGAATCAGAACCATTTGTTGAAAATGCTGTCTTTTTTCCCACTGGATGGTTTTAGCTACCTTGTCAAAGATTAAATGACCAGGGGGTATGGGTTCATTTCTGGGTGTTAAATTCTATTCCATTGATCTAGCTTTCTGTTTCTATACCAATGTCATACATTTTTTTTATCACTATTTCCCTGTAATAGAGTCATGTCAGAAATGGTGATTCCCCCAGAAGTTCTTTGTTGTTAAGAATAGTTTTTGCTATGCTGGGTTTTTGTTATTACAAATGAAGTTGCAAATTGCTCTTTGTAACTATTTCGAGTTGAAATTTTGATTGGAATTGCATTGAATCTGTAGATTGCTTTTGGCAAAATGGCCATTATTTCTATATTAATCCTGTCGACCCATGAGCTTGAGAGGTCCTTCCATTTTCTGAGATCTTCAATTTCTGTCTTCAGAGACGTGAAATTTTTGTCATACAGATCTCTCACTTGATTTGTGAGAGTCACACCAAGGTGTTTTATATCATTTGTGACATTGTAAAGACTGTTGTTTCCCTAATTTCTTTCTCAGCCTGTTTATCCTTTGAGTAGAGGAAGGCTACTGATTGGTTTGAGTTAATTTTATATCCAGCCACTTTGCTGAAATTGTTTAACAGGTTTAGGAGTTCTCTGCTGGAATTTTTGGATTCACTTACATATACTATCATATCATCTACAAATAGTGATATTTTCAATTCTTCCTTTCCAATTTGTATCCCTTTGATCTCTTTTGTTTTCTGGCTAGGACTTTGTGTACTCTATTGATTAGGTACAGAGAAAGTTGTCTACTCCCTGATTTTAGTGTAATTGCTTCAAGTTTCTCTCCATTTAGTTTGATGTTGGCTACTGGTTTGCTGTATATTGCTTTTAATATGTTTAGGTATGGGCTTTGAATTCCTGATTTTTCCAAGACATTTACCATGAATGGGTATTGAATTTTGTCAAGTGCTTTCTCAGCATCTAATGAGATGATCATGTGTTTTTTTTTCCCTTTGAGTTATTTTTTTATATAGTGTATTACACTGATGCATTTCGATATAATGAGCCATCCCTGCATCCCTGAGATGAAGCCTACTTGATCATGAAGTATGATCATTTTGATGTGTTCTTGGATTGGGTTTGTGAGAATTTTATTGAGTAATTCTGCATCGATATTCATAAGGGAAATTGGTGTGAAGTTCTCTTTCTTTGTTGGGTCTTTGTGTCATTTGGGGGTAAGCGTGATTGAGGTTTCATAGAACAAATTGTGTTGTGTTCACTTTGTTTCTCTTTTGTGGAATTGTTTAAAGAGTATTGGTATTAGGTCTTCTTTGAAGGTCTGATAGAATTCTGCACTAAACCCCTCTGGTCCTGTACTTTTCTTTTTGGGGCGGGGTTGACTTTAATAATTGTTCTATTTCTTTAGGACTTATGGGACTTTTTATATGGCTTATCTGATCCTGATTTAACTTTGGTACCTGCTATCTCTCTAGAAAATTGTATATTTCCTCCGGAATTTCCAGTTTTGTTGAGTATAGTCTTTTGTAGTAGGATATACTAATTTTTTTAATTTCCTCAGTTTCTGTTGTTCTGTCTTCTTTTTCATTACTGATATTGTTAATTTCAATACTGTCTCTGTGCCCTCTGGCTAGTCTATCTAAGGATTTATAAATGTTGTTCATTTTCTCAAAGAACCAGGTCCTGGTTTTGATAATTCTTTGTATCGTTCTTTCTGTTTCTACTTGGTTGATTTCAGCCCTGGATTTCATTATTTTCTGCTCTCTACTCCTTTTGGATCTATATGCTTCTTTTTGTTCTAGAGCTTTCTGTGCTGTCAAGCTGGTAGTGTATGCTTTCTTTTGGGAGGCACTCAGAGCTATGAGCTTTCCTCTTAGCCCTGCTTTGTTTGTGTCCCATAAGTTTGGGTATGTTGTGCCTTCATTAGCATTACATTCTAAAAGGTCTTTAATTTCTTCATTTCTTCCTTGACCAAGTTATCATTGAGTAGAGAGTTGTTCAGTTTCTACATGTGTGGGGGATTTCTGTTCTTTTTGCAGTTATTGAAGACCAGCCTTAATCCATGCCACATAGATAAGATGCATGGGATCTATCATCTTGTATCTGCTAAGGCCTGTTTTGTGACTAATTTTATCATCAATTTTGGAGAAGATACCATGAGGTGCTGAGAAGAAGATACAGTCTTTTGTTTTAGGATGAAATGTTCTATAGATATCTGCTAAATCTATTTGGTCCATAACTTCTGATAGTTTCTCTACGTCTTTGTTTAGCTTCTGTTTCCATGACCTGTCCATTAATGAGAGTGGAGTACTGAAGCGTCTCACTATTATTGTGTGAAGTGCTATGTGTGCTTTGAACTTTTCAGAGCTCTAGTTCGTCTTTTATGAATGGTGTGTAGTAGCACCCGAGAGGGAGGAAACAAGCATTCATATCACAGCTGACACACACACCACACTTGTGGACTCCGCAGCTGGCTGTTGCAGGAGATTTTTCACCCATCCCTGCCAAAATTCCCATGACTAACAGCTATCACATAGCCTTTCATTTTATTGTCCTGTCAATTACTAGGTTTCTTGTCAAAGCTTCATGTTTCTATATTATTCTACTTTCTGTAGTTACTAATTAAATGGGAAATGTCACTAATACTTCTTTAAACATATTCACTGTCTGAAATTCTTCACTTCTCATGAATTCTATAGAAGTTGACCACTGATAGAATCTGCCAGACCACTGGAGATTGGCTCATAGTTTTAATCTCTCTGTCTTAAGGATCCTGATTAAATCTTCAAGGCTGCTATATTTCTTATATATAGACAACTCATGTCAGCCCTTGCAATTCTTAACACTTACTTTAACCCTGCCTTCCAATGCTTGCTTACTTTTCTCATATTTCCCTTTACGTTGTAATGGCTTTTCTTCCTACTTCTGGAACTAAGATGAGGTCTTCGTGCACACTAAGAAAACACTTTACAATGAGGTGCAACCCCTGCTATGGGTATTCTGTTTACTGTTCTTATCATTCCTGAACCTTCAGCAGATGCTCAGTTTTCTTGATTTGTATTTATCAGTGGATTTACTGGTAAGTCTAGTGTTTATTTTGTTTTTAAAATTTCTAGCAATATTATCATGTTTTCTATTTTTAATTACTGCATATTTTTTTAAATGTCGTTTTCCTTTAGTGAGAATTAAGCATCACCTTGGTAGCTAATTTCTTTACCTTGAGAACCTCTTGATTCACCGCTCACACCACCAGGTTTTTCATCTTTGAGGATGTAGTAAGGACCTTTTCCTCTAAGCATTTAAGTCACCTCTGAGTTACTTCTCTCTGCTCTGATTGATGTTTCTCTTGCATTTGTTGGCTTAGAATGACTTTGATTTAAAAAGTAGAATTTTGTGTTCTTATAGGAAAGGTCTTCTAGTGTTTCTCCTTAATGTCCATAGGTTTAAAAGTTTCACCCTGGCTGGATAGAATTTGAATATCTTCAAGTCCTGTGTGAGATTGTCCCCCAAATAATTCCATAGCATTTTTTCTTAGCATTTCATTACGTGGAAGTATGCGGACACAAAGATCTTTGTTTTCAAGTGTTCAACTATTTTAATTAAAGTATTTCCTTCATTTCCATTATTTCTCTACTCAACCTCCTACTGTCAGAGACTTGTTGAAGCAGACCTCTAGAATCTCCCCTGAAGTAGGATGCATGTGCTTTTCTGTTAATGCAATTTACATTAGCTCTGATTGTCTGATGAAATATGGTTGAGTCAAAGCAGCCAAATCACATTTAGGAATTGACAGTTGTAAACAAAAACAGAACTGTGACAACAAACTTTACACTGGAAGTGAGCCAACTATGCCATTTCCCTTCACAAATAATTCATTGCATTATTTTATTCAACCAAGTATATCTCAGCATAAGATTATAAAGCAACGTATATTTTTCAAAATTAACAAAAACTTTAAAAAATACTTGCTTAGATAACATTAAAGGTTATTGGTTTGAAAATTTATCTCAGTGATAATACAAATATTAGTTCTAGACTCCTTTAGATGTCATATTCAAATAAAGAGATAGGTGTGGTTTTCCATTATGACAGATATTATAAGTATGGATATTGATTATTTGTCTGTTTAAGGCATACTGGATACTTTTTCTTCTAAACATCAATATGCCCAAATAAAAAATTAAAATGTACCATGTTAATTTTTTATAATATATTACTTCATGCCAAATGCATTTTTTAGAATAAAGATAGAAAGCTGGCCAATATCATGAATAGCATGAAGAGAATCTGTTATGCTTAATGAAATACTACCCAGTGTTTTCTGAATAACGGCACAGAAGTCAGCACAACTGGATCTTAGTTGACTTTCCTAGTTACTAACAAAGAAATTCAGCAAGTTAATCACTGCTAATTTCTTGACTCAAGTTAAGCACAAGAGTTTTAGCCAATATTGAATGTTGTGAAGACAAAAATCAAACTATATTTTAACTTTTAGTGTAGTGAATGCCACAAGTTAATACTGAAAATGGTTAAATGATATTGTGATTTTACTAATCTAGAAGAGATATGAAATGTGAGGCAGGAGATTCTGTGCCATAAAATACTTGAACTATTTCCTCTACCAATGTCTTTAAGCCACAAATTAGCCAAATGACCCATTCACATTCAGTAATATAGCTTTTGCTACTTACCTCCTAAATACAAGATGATGTTGATATTAATTTATTCAAATGAGAAAAATGGTATTGTCTTAATCTCTATAGCAATTTAAAATGCCATAAATAGTGCTTTATAAACCACAGGAAATTCTCAGAGTTGAACACTTGAAAGAGGTGGTTGGGGGAGGAGCTTCTACCTTCACTCTACACTGGCATCTCTGATTCTCAAATAGTGTCAGACACCAACTTCTGTCTAGATCCATGTTATATATATATTGTATGTATGTATATATATTCCATTCATAAAAGTCTTTGTTCACCTTCCTAATGACATCTCAAATGCCCCATTAATCTTCTTATTCGGTCAAATATGGATTTGGGATTAAGTGAATGCACAAGATGGAGCAGCAACAATAGTCTGACACTAGCGAATATCATGTCTTCCTCTTATGTTAGGAAAAAATCAAAATGAAGCACAGAATGACACACCTGAGATGCTTTTCCCCAACATTGATTGTGCAGAGGGCTGAGATGCATTTTTTCTACTGCAGCTCCTCAGCACGGGTCTTCGGCACAGAGACATGATGCTCTAGTGACTGTTGATTCCCTCTCATCACAAGGTGAATTACTTGCCACAGATTTGCATTGCATATTTATTGTGGTGACTTAGCTTTTCCTTTTCATGCAATACAAATACAGTAACTGTTTTAAAAAATGAATGAAGGACAGACGAATGAATAAAGAGAGATTTCAATGTACTTGTCATGTTGCCAATCCAGTTTTTAAGTTCTGTCTTAAAGTTAAATAAAAGAAGTTTGTGTGGTAAAAGATGATGATTTAAGTCTTCATTTAACATTCTTTACAAAGGTTGCCAATGGTTTCTATACTAAGAGAGATATCCATGCTCAATCATGGGAGCTTGTGCCTTTTCTCTCTCTCTTTTTTAAATGTTTCCTTTCTACAATATAACTTTTGATAACAGTGTGTTAAGAAATATATGAAAAAAACTCTTATGAGAATTGCCTTATCAATAACTATAAAACAACCCATCTTTTATGAATCTAAGGTTAAAATGTTTTCTACAAATAAATACTTGTTTCTTAGAGTACCTGTGTGGAAAATGCAGATTTTAGAAGAAAATAAAAAATTATAAAGAAAAAGGAAATGCAGGATGGAAAAACATCTAAATTGTATTACTTTCCTTTAAATGATTCTGGAAGAAAGGATTAGAAGAGAAGTAATTTATCTAAGTTTATCTTAAGATAGTTTAAAGTAGACAAGGAACACAAACATGCACACACACATACATGCGCGCGCGCGCGTGCACACACACACACACACACACACACAGATAGGCTTGAATACATATAGACAGCAACTTGTTCTTATATTAGTATCATGTGGTAGAAGTAGATTAGATGCTCTAAAGCAACGGGTCACAGTTCCCCAAAAATACTCTCAGTTCATATAAATGAAGGAGAACCACCTTCATGTTTATGGAGAAAAGATTTTATGCCCAAATACTACACTATATGTTATATCAATTTCTATTACAGTCTTGATTTTCCAAAAGTCAGTCATTTAGCTTTTGAATATTAATTCATCTAGAGAAGATAGTTCACTTAAAAATTACTAGGATTACATTCAAAATCCCCAGACCAAAGCACAATATTTGCACATTTTTTATTATGTGACCTAGGGTAGATCATTCATTTTTGGCATATTATGTGAATTTTCATAGACTCATAAAACCTCTAAAGCACATAATTTGAAAAATAGTGAGTCTTTAAGAAAAAATATGAAAGAAATAGAGAAAATGCACATAAATCTAGGTTCTCACAGTTGTTCTGGTTTGATCTAAAAGTGGAGATTTTTTTCCTGTTTTCAGTCAGTTCCATTAACATATGCATCATGGTATAAAATTAGCAGATTCACGGTGTGCACAAACATTTGTGTTGAACTCTTTAGTGACCGATGTGCTTTTAAGATATGAAGTTGAATCATTTTTTATGAATTTTAAATTTCAGCAAAATTATATCTTTAGGCATAAAAAAAGAAGCAGAATTATCTGAACACGAAAAGCTTCTGATTCTCATTCCCGTCACTGTATGAATAACTAGAAAGCCATCTATATTCTAGGATCATAAAAAATGGGGTAATTCCTTGCTCTTCAGCTCCAAGTGTGATTTAAAATGCTTCTAAGCATTGTATATTTTTTGTATTTAAGAAAGAGAAGACAATAGAAATTAACTTTGTTCTGAGGTAATTATGAGTAACCCATGTTTCACATATTTAAATTTTTTTATATTTCAAAATAAGAAGTTCTCAAGGCAGCATATATATCATATGTAAATATATATATATATATATTCTTTTATTTAAAAACAGGAGAATTTGGGTAAAAGGTTTGAATTAAACAAAACAAATATAAATTGGACTAAATGGGTGGTTGAGGTCAGATTTTGAAAATCCACTAGTTAGATGGCAGAGATAGTGAATTTATCTCCACAGTGACTCCAGACAGGGCAAAGCCTGATATGATGAAATTACCACTTATGCTAACATTAAAATCAGAAAGAAAAAGGAGGAGAGGGAGAAGAAGAGGGTACAATGTTAAGAAGAGAAAGTGGAGAAAAGGAGAAGAGAGATAACAGGACCAAATCAAGCCTCTGTTTTCATTAGATCATCCCTCACTGGGATGACTGGGACCAAGCTATTCACTGACTTACACCTTTATGTCCGATCCCAAGAATCAGGCCACACCTCCCTGATATCTGGGGAAGAGAATTAAGCTGTCTGTGCAGTGACCTAACAGCAGCTCCTGATTTACGGTCCTGACCAGAAGCTGGCTCCTTTGTGCACTTATCTTGCATACTATGCTGAGTAAATCAGATGATGTGAAACTTCATGACACTCTTAAAACTTATAAAGTGTCAGAATTTCCATTTCATTTCTGAATTTGGTCTAGAGAAATGGCTGGGGTTGTAGAGTTTCTCCGAGAGAAACCCGTGTGCTCCTCACCACCTCTGGGGCTCCCAAATGTTCTCTCAATTTTTATTAAGAATGAAGCTCCTCATCTTCCTTCTAAGACATCATCCTGCTAGATGTTCATGTGTTGCAATGTTTCTGTCTAGTGTGTTGCTTCCACCATGAGTCCCATATTGGCTTCATACCACTTTCACTGTAACAAGTGTCCTTGCATGGAATTGAACTGGCTTCCCTTTTCAATTGCATGATGTTTTCTTTAGTTAGAGCTGTTGCTTTTATCCTTCTTCCAACACATTTACAGATCTCAGTGATAATTTTATATTATATTATTATATCAGTATTTTCATTTAAATCTGTATTTTAGAAATTGATGTAATGACATTTCAACAGCTATGGAATTCTATATTTATTGATTTTTCAAACATTTTTCCTGTTCTGGCAATTGTAGCATATTCAATTAGGGATTATTATTTTTTCAATCCCTTAGGACATTTGTTTTATCAAAACTTAACTTATTTTAAAATGGCACGAGCCTTGTAACTAAGAGAATATTAAGTTAGATGCAAAAATGTGATCTTTGATTATTACTATTGATTTTTGACAGTAGATTAAACTGAAACTTCTAACAGTTTCATATTTCACAGTTGTTTTGGGTATTTTCTTATCATGTGTCAACCATTTATAAAATACAGATATAAAACTTGACAAACTATGAAGGATAGATTTCTTTGATAGGCTCTATTGTACATTGGTCCTTGTATTGAGAGAAATATAAATTCTCATTTTCAAACTTGAGTATTTGTTAATTCATCACATGGCTTTAATTTTTTATTACAATGTACGGAAATTGATAATATGTGAGTAGAATCAATAATACATAAATATATATTCCTGGGAAAATTTAAATTCAGAATTTGATTATACACTTAACATTTGTAGTGTGGCTTGGGCACTGGCTCCATTCCCAGTCACAAAGCACCCTGAGGAAGCCCAACTCCCAGGTGCTCTGAAAGGCCGAGAATCACAGGAGAGGCCACACATCTTCCCCAACACCCCGAGTAACTAGGTCCTACAGGATCCGGGGACACAGGAACCCCAGCCCAGCCGTGGCACAGGATCCTTCTGGTCTGAACCAGCCTGGGATGCTGGCTCTTCATCCACTCTTAAAACACCAAGAGGAAGCCCAAGTCCTAGGTGTTCTGAAACACCCAGGATCACAGGATCACAGAGGAAGCTGGACTCTTGGGAGATCAGACCCAAGAAGAAGCATCCGACACAGTCAAGATCAGAGTTGAGGCCACAATAGCTTTCAAACACCCAGTGTAACTGGGACATCATGGGAACCAGGGAAACACAAAGCCCTGCCCAGTCAGAGGCACAGTTTCCTTCCAGCTTGCATCTGTGCCAAGAGCAAACACAGGGCTCTGACTTCCAACACACTCCTCCAACACATTGAGAAATATTGGCTCCCAGGAGAGCTGATAGAACAGGATCTCAGGAGCTTGTCACAACAGGATTTCAGGATTCCAGAGTTAACTTGAATGCCAGGTTCACAGGATTCCAGAATCATAGGATCACAGAGACAGCTAGACTATGAGGAGTTCTGACACAACTAGAATCACAGAAGGGTTAGGTTGCAGTTAAATACAGCAAGGGCAAGTAGGATTAGAGATAACGAGATTTCAAGAGGCAAGCCCAAGAACATAAACAATAGAAACCAAGGATACTTGGCATCATAAGAATCCAGTTTCCCGCCCCAGTAAGTTCTAGATACCCCATCACACTGGAGAAGCAAGATTCATATTTAAAATCGTATCTAGTGATGATGATAGAGGACTTTAAAAAAACATAAATAACTCCCTTAAAGAAATACAAGAGAACACAGTTAACAGAAAGAAGCCATTAAAGAGGAAACACAAAAATCCCTTAAAGAATTACAGGAAAACACAACCAAACAGATGAAGTGAACAAAGAACTAGAAGAGGCTGCCCACTCTCTCCTACTTATTCAATAGAGTTCTTGAAGTTCTAGCCAGAGCAATCAGACAACAAAAGGAGATCAAAGGGATACAGACTGGAAAGGAAGAAGTCAAAATATCACTATTTGCACATGATATGATAGTATATTTAAGTGATCCCAAAAGTTCCACCAGAGAACTACTAAACCTGATAAACACCTTCAGCAAAGTGGCTGGGTATAAAATTAACTCAAATAAATCAGTAGCCTTCCTCTACACAAAAGAGAAACAATCCAAGAAAGAAATTAGGGAAATGACATCCTTCATAATAGTCCCAAATAATATAAAATACCTCGGTGTGACTTAAACTAAGCAAGTAAAAGATCTGTATGAAGAAAGCCTCTGAAGAACGAACTTGAAGAAGACCTCAGAAGATGGAAAGGTCTCCCATGCTCATGGATTGGCAGGATTAATATAGTAAAAATGGCCATTTTACCAAACGTGATCTACAAATTCAATGCAATCCCTACCAAAATACCAATCCAAATCTTCAGAGAGTTAGACAAAACAATTTGCAAATTCATCTGGAATAATAAAAAAAAATCCAGGATAGCTAAAACTATCCTCAATCAATAAAAGGATCTTCAGGGGGTAATCACTATCCCTGAACTCAAGCAGTATTACAGAGCAATAGTAATAAAAACTGCATGATATTGGTACAGAGACAGACAGACAGACCAGTGGAATAGAATAGAAGACCCAGAAATGAACCCACACACCTATGGTCACTTGATTTTTGACAAAGGAGCCAAAACCATCCAATGGAAAAAAGATAGCATTTTCAGCAAATGGTGCTGGCTAAGAATGCAGATTGATCCATGCTTATCACCCTGTACAAAGCTTAAGTCCAAGTGGATCAAGGACCTCCACATCAAACCAGATACACTCAAACTAATAGAAGAAAAAGTGGGGAAGCATCTCGAACACATGGGCACCAGAGAAAATTTCCTGAACAAAACACCAATGGCTATGCTCTAAGATCAAGACTCGAAAAATGGGATCTCATAAATCTGCAAAGCTTCTGTAAGGCAAAGGACACTGTTGTTAGGACAAAACGGCAACCAACAGATTGGGAAAAGATCTTTACCAATCCTACAACTGATAGAGGGCTTATATCCAAAATATACAAAGAACTCAAGAAGTTAGACAGCAGGGAGACAAATAACCCTATTAAAAAATGGGGTTCAGAGCTAAACAAAGAATTCATAGCTGAGGAATGCCGAATTTCTGAGAAACACCTAAAGAAATGTTCAACATCTTTAGTCATAAGAGAAATGCAAATGAAAACAACCCTGAGATTCTACCTCACACCAGTGAGAATGGCTAAGATCAAAAACTCAGGTGACAGAAAATGCTGGTGAGGATGTGGAGAAAGAGGTACACTCCTCCATTGTTGGTGGGATTGCAATTTATTACAACCACTCCAGAAAGCAATTTGGCAGTTCCTCAGAAAGTTGTGAATAGTACTACATTAGTACCGATCTAAACAATTAAAACATAAATAGCATATACCCAAAAGATGCTCCAACATAAAATATGCTCTACTATTTTTATAGGACCCTTATTTATAATAGCCAGAAACTGGAAACAACCCAGATGTCCTTTAAGTGAGGAATGGATACAGAAAATTGATACATTTAAACAATGGAGTACTACTCAACTATTTATAAAACAATATCCTCATGAATTTCTTAGGCTACTTGACAGAACTAGGAAATATCATCCTGAGTGAGGTAACACAAACATAAAAGAACATATACAGTATGCACTCTCTGATAAGTGGATATTAGCCCAAATGCTCTAACACCCAAGATAGAATTTATAGAACAGGAAGCTAAAGAAGAAGAAAGACCAACATGTGGATGTTTCAGTCTTTCTTAAAAGGGGGAACAAATGACTCACAGGAGGAAATAAGGAGGCAAAATGTGAAGCAGCGAGTGAAGGAAAAGCCATAAAAATACTGCCACACATGGGGATAAACCCCATTTACAGTCACCAAACCAGACTACATCTGCTGCCAAGAAGTTCATACTGACCTAAACCATCTCTCTTGAGATATAGCTATCTCTTGAGAGGCTCTGCCAGAGCCTGAAAAATACTGAGACAGATGCTCACAATCAACCATTGGACTGAGCATGAAATCCCAGTGGAGAAGTTAAAGGACTGAAGGAGCTGAAGGGGTTTGCAACCTCATAGAAAGAACAACAATATCAACTAACCAGATATCCCAGTGCTCGCAGGCACTAAACCATCAAGCAAAGAGCACACAGAGAATGACCGATGGCTACAGCTGCACATGGAGCAGAGGATAACCTCATTGGCCAACAGTGGGCAGAGAGACCCTAGGTCTTATGAAGGCTTGATGCCGCAGTGTAGGGGAATGCCAGGGCAGGGAGATTAGAGGTAATGGGTATATGGATTGTGGAACACCCTCTTAGAAGCAAAGGGTGGGTTAATGGAATAGGGGTTTTCCGGAAGGGATACCTGGAAAGGGGAAACATTGGAAAGGAAAAAAGGAACATGTCCTATAAAAATAAATTAAAACATAAATAGCAAAGACTTTACAGTGATAATTAAAAACTAACAAAGCAATTATAGTGTGATCTATTCTAGTGTATTCTTTTCTCTGACCTTTTAGTTTAAGGTTTAATTGTGAGAAATATGATTTTTCTGGTTTCAGTATTGTTTTTGCTTATTTGTTCACCATTTGTTTAATTTGATATATGGTTAATATCATACTAATCATTTGTTTCTGTTCATAGTCATGTCAGTAGTAAACCATGCTGTTTTCTTTAAATACTTTGAGGTGCAACCTCTTCGTGAGCCCTGCAAATGTCCCCATAAGATGTGACATTCATTGTTAACTCTTTAACTGAAACTACATTTGAAATTCTGGTTAATACATGTCCTCCATTGACATATCATTTCTAAGACATTTTTTCCTGAATGGAAACAGTACTTCTTTAGAAGGTATTGTGTTCTAACTTATGGCAGAGGAAGCTAATTGCCATTGCTTCCTTTCTTGGTGACCCGGGTGAATGAAGTAGCCCACCCCACTGTGCACACAGAATTCAATCCAGCGTAACAGTTGGCTCTCCAGCTGCTTCTCTACCAGATCTCAGCAGAACAGCAGTTTCTCTGGTGTTGGTGCAGTGTTTTAGGAAGTTTGGATGAAGGATCTCCCCTTTAACCAGGACTTTTCTCTCTTTGGTCCCAGTTAAAGTTCTTTTGTCAAAAATCCAGAGATAAATTTGGATTTGGTTCCTTAACAAAGGAAGATGCAGCAAGCACCATGTTTGGGGTTCAAAGTTCTTAAACGTGATGAACTTGGGTCCTGTGTCTATGAAAACAAATCATTGCATGTTTTCCATTCATCCAATCTCACTAGATTCATCCTGGGAACATTATATCACAGATAAATGTCAAGAACCTCTAGAGTGTTTATCTCAAGCCAAAAAAAATTTCTTTTGTATTACATACATTACCTCTGTCTATTTTTGGAAAATATCTCTTTGGGATATCGGTAAGGAAAGTACAGTAATCAAAACTGATATCTGTGTATTTGCAGCTGTTGTATACAGTTAGTCAGTGCCAGAATTAGAATCCATTCTTGAAAATTGACTCAGAAGTGCTTGCTTTTAAATTGCTACTTATACTGTTTTGTCCTTTCAAATTTCACACTAATTCATTTGCTTCAAAGGAGCACCAATAACAAGGACACTCTTACGTTACCACATTTGCATTTTCTATCTTGTGAAGGGGCTTTATGCACACTGAATTTCAACATGTCTTTGTGAGTAGATTTCTCTGGCCAGATTTAAGGTACATTTACAGTATTTCACAGCAGAACTACTTGCATAAAACGTAAACATTTGCATACATTTGGCACAACTTCAACAAACACGACTATAAACACACAATATAAGCATATATAACTATATATCACATATGCATATGTGTATATATGTGAAGCATATGTGCACACACACACATACACAATTGAGACAGAGATTCCTGGGTAACCCTGGCTGGATGTGAGTGCATTATGTAGCCTTTGATTGCCCAACTCATGGACTTATAGTTGCCTCTGCCTCAGGATTACTGAGATGAAGTGTGGTGTCACTATGTACATCCCTAAAATTACTTTAATGTTAAATGAAATTGTAGAAATACAAAAGTCCTGTCTGTGAATTAATTATGTGACATACTTTTCATGTACAATATTTCAGATTTTTATTAGAAATATAAAAATTTTTATCTCTTAACATGGCATTAGAAAACAAATGAATGTGTAGATATAATGTTCCAAGAAACAAAAATTGTTTTTCAGAAAAAATATTTAAATTGATTATAGCCTTGATCATCATTCATATCTTTTTTTTTCTTTTTGGAAAGGAGTTTTTGGAAAGGCCGTATAGTTTCCTCTTAGTCCAGGAATGTGGGCAGAGGTGGGCAGTATTGGTGTTCTCTCCTGCTCTGCAGACTCAGGAGTGCCCACCTGTCCAGGCGGTGAGCTCTCTTTCCTAAAAGGTTTGGAAGCAGTGAGCTGTGGGCCAGGATTAGAGAGGTTGGGGCTCCAGCTAAAAACACAGATTGGGTATTTCTTATTTATATTTCGATTGTTATTCCCTTTCCCCGTTTCCTGGCCAACATCCCCCTAACTCTCCCCTCCCCTTCTCTATAGGTTTTCCCCTCCCCATCCTCCCCCCATTACTGCCCTCCCCCAATCATATTTTTTTCTTAATTCATTTAATTTAAATATTGTTTTGTTATTTATTTATTTTCTTCTCTCTTCTTTTATGCTATAGGTTCTTTTCATATATATTATGGCTTCCAGTTTCATGTTTTGATAACATTCCTGAGTGTGGTTTCTGTATCTATATCTGTGTTTTGTACAATTTCATGGTTCCTTTTCGTCTCTTTCTTAGATTTGTCCTATTGTGGTGTGTTAGTTTTTGTTTAAATTTTATTTTATTTTTCACTTTTGGAAGCCTGTTTGTTTTCTAGTGAAATACAGAATCAGACCGAGTCTGGTTGAGAGTTGTGGTTACTGATGAGGACATGGGTAGAGAAATCATAATCAGGATATATTGTGTGAAGAGATAGTCTTCAGTAAAAAATAAAACATGGGGGAAATAAATATGCTAAATGCTAAGATGTGGTTATGATAATCATTATGATAAAAATAAGGTAAATTAAAAAGACAAACAAAATAAAATAAGAATATGGATATAAGGACAGATGTAAATGTTTTATGAGCTGCTTGGGCAGAGATAATTTATGTCTCCTTCATAATCAATGCCTATATGGTCAGGAAATGGAGTTTGGATATTGGATTAGAAGACATGATTGGATTGCAAGTCCCTCACATGAATCTCTTATATTTTTATTGACTTTGAAATGTCTAATGGAAAACAGATTAATGACAGGGAAAGTTTTATTGTTTATTTATTTTGTGACTATAACTGTGTATTTGTATGTGTGTATCTGTGTATCTGTTGTGCAATTATGCTATTGGGGGTTTTTGGAGATCAGAGAACAACTTTCTGGAGTTTGTATTTCCTATAACATGTGACATGGAAATAGAAAATGCAAATAAATGATTTTAAAATATTTAAAATATTTAATATTTTATAATTTCTGCAACTGAGTGATATTTTAATAATCAAGATACAATTTTGTTTTACAATGTAAATGTTCAAAAATATTAATACAACACTGTGGTTTCTTATCACTTCCTCATAAGAATAACAAAATAGTTTTATTTAGTGTTACAAATTCCATTTGTCCAAATAAGTTTACATTGTAATGAAAACAGTATTTTGCATTTATTTATTTTTGTAAATATCACATTAGTCACATTTATTCTAGCATCTCTCTATATGGCCAATGGTTTAAGTAAGGTGAGCAGGTATTGTAAGCCTGTTTAACCTGTGGGCGCTCAGTAAATGACATTGGAAAGCATGACTGGCAGTGACTTCAGTTCAATGCAATTGATTTTTATTGACAGTTAAGGACATAAAAATGATGGAAATATTGAATCCAATCTAGATCAGTTGAATGCATTTTTTTCTGGGAAGATGTTTTCATAACTTCATAGAAGAGAATATTTACTTTTTCCTAAATCATAAAATATTATACAAAGATTGTCGTGCATTACATGATAGGTATGGCCTGGGATAATGTACATTCTCAATTTTGCTCTGAAGTTCAAAGTGAACGTCTAAACTATTAAAAGAAAGGTGTCGGGCTTTTAGTAAATGCTCCTTTGTGAGAATCGAAATGCAAAGAAACATTTTCGTTAGTGAGTGATGAGACACATGGGCGGGGAGAATCAGTGTCTGATTCTGAATGTGTGTGTATGTATTTGGCCATGGGCATGTCTATATGCTATGTGTGCTTTTTGGAGATAGTTGATGAGAACATTTGTTTTTCTTCCTGCTTTATTAAAAATAGACTCTTTTCTCATGCAATATATCCTTGCTACAGTTTTCCCTCCTTCTGCTCCTCCCAGTTCCTGATGGCCTCCTCTTCTGTCAATAGACACTCCCTTTCTATCTCTCATTGGGAAAGATGGGTGTCTAAGAAATAACAAAGCATAGAAAAACAAAATATAAGAAGATAAATAAAAAATGATCACACTGAATTTGGACAAAGCAAAGCAACAGAAAGAAAGAGCCCAAGAGGAGCTGCAAGAATTAGAGACATACTTGTTCACATACTCAGGAATCCCATGAGAATGATACCTAAAATCTGTAATATATACTCAGGGGATATGTGTCTGACCTGTGTTTGCTGTTGTTCTCGTGTCTGCCTGGCTCTGACACTGTTTCTGGCTCCTCTTACAATGAGTTCTTTGAATTTGAGAGGAGGGATTTGGTGGAGAGCTGGGTGTGACACGGCTGTGTAAGGAGAGGTGCAGCACAGTTCCTGCCCCTGTAGTATCCCCAGGGCCTTGATCGCTGCATGTGCTGATGGCTGCTGCAGCCCCGAACTGATCTGTGTTTTGTTTTGTTGTTTTGTTTTCTGTTTGTTTGTTTGTTTGTTTTTAATATTTTACTTTCAATTTCTCTTTTCTGGGGAATATACTTCCCCCATTCTTCAGACCTAATCATTTTATATAAATTAAGCAGATTTGTTCTCATATATGAGGAATGGACGTGGTTATGAAACTGGAGAACAAGAAACAGCTCTTCTACTTGGCCTTCAAGGCCATGGGAAAGGATACAAACAATATAACTAGAGAGGCTATAAAAGCCTTCATGGTCCTTTGTAGAAACTGCTCATTTCAAGATTTGGCCTGGTACTTGGAATTACATGAGGGGGCTCAACTACCTTCTCCAATGGTTGCTTCATTATTTAGGCAGAGTGAGCTTGGGAACATCAAGGATAAAGTGTTAAAGTGGTCTCAAGAAGAAAAGATATGAATAAAAAAAGAATCTATTAGAAAACAAGCAAATGACAAAGATTGGTTTATCATATAGGAGAAAGGTTTGCATACAGTCTAGAAACAAGTAGTGTTAGAAGGAAAGTACATGAGGTCATGGGATTACTAGAATAAAGAAACACAAGTTAGAGAATTAAAAGATGTACAAGTTTATGTTTTATTCTCATAGTTGCTTGAAGGATTGAAGATGGCAATGCCTACTTTACTTGCACAAAATTTAAAACTTTGTAAGAAATTATTTTAACCTTAGTAGCCTGTCACATTTCTGTTCTTACATGGAAGTAATTACTAAAGGCTGCTATTTGCTGCATAAGGAAACCACAAGAACTGTGCTCAGCTACCTGTGAAGAACAGACTATAAAACTACAAGGAAATGTGCTGTTGCTTTGGGTTTAGTTTCTGTTTTACGGAATCAGGGGTTGGAACTAATGATCCATGATTCATAAAATTTGTGTAAATTTGAGGATTTGTAAAGTAAAACTATTAACAATATTCAGAGCCTTGATGATGAAACTTTAGCAAATGAAAGACTAGGTTCAGGCTCTCTGGTCAGGATAAAGAAAAAGAATGAGAAAAGAGAAGGCAAAGAGAATGAAAAAGGAAAAAGGGAGAAGAAAGAATGATGAGAATCCTTGGGTAAAGGGAAAATATTTGAACTGAGAGATTGCATCCACTACTGACTCCAAGTAATACTGAATTAGGACCACTTCCATTGCAGCCTTTCTCAGGACCCTCCTCATGCTAAGACTGAACCTTGCTAATGGAGATACCCCATCCAGGCTGTGTCTTCTTGCATAATATCTGGGTGTGGCTCTATATATGTGTCCATCTGATGCTGGAGAAAGTTTCTTTGAGGTTGGCTGAATAAAGCCAGATACTGATCTGAGTACAGCAGAACATCATCAGGAGTTACTTAATCACTTTGTAAAAATCACCACTGGTTTTTGGTTTTTACACTAGGTTTCTGGGCTATCTATTATCTGCATTTTGGTCATTCACCAGTATGAAGTATGGGTTCCATCATCTGAAGTAGGCTTCAACTCAAATCAGTTATTGGTTATTTACTCATACAAATTTTGTACCACCATTGCCCAGCATAATTTTCAGGCAGAACTTTAATATAGATCAAAGACTTTGTGACCGGCTTGATATTTATTTATTTTTTTAGCCTGCAGAGTATGTTCCTGTACTGAAGCTACTAGAATGTATGGGTAAAGGTTCGATATAAGCATCAGCTTTAATTCTGTACATTCAGTGAGTTATTTTGGTGTTGTCTTCAATGATGGGGCCTTGCTGTCAGTTTGTGGAGAACAACCTATTATCTTAGCAACAGCTTGAGTTGTTTGGAGAGTTGAACCTCATTAACCAAGAACTAAATTGAATCTAAGTCTGAAAGCTTTGTTTGATGACAAGAGATGTGACTCCTTCCTAATTGGAGACTATATCAGCATCACCTACATATCAGGATCATCAGGATCATATATACTTTAGGAAGTTCCTAGTGTACTAGTTTTTTTCATCAACCCTCAAATATCCTCAGTTCTCAAAATCTCTCCCCAAATTCCCTCTCTCAACTCCATTTTCCCTCTCCAGAGCTGATTATCCTGTTCCTGTCCCTTCTGTTCATGGTCATTCAGTAAATGCATTCTATTTCCCCTCCCAGGGAGATCCATGAGTGTTCCTAGACCATGTCTAGTGACAATGTTTGGAATAGAAAATGTTTTATCAATTCTATATCCAACAGAAGTCTAATATTCAAAATATGGAAAGAAATCAGGAAACTCCATCAAAAAACTAATAACCCAATTAAAAATGGGGTTAAATATTCAAATAGAGAGTTTTAAACAGAGGAATATTTGAGAACACTTAAGAAATGTTGAACACCCTTAGTGGCCATGGAAATGTAAATCAAATCAACTTATTAAGATTCCATTTTATACCTATCAGAATGACAAAGATCAATAACACTCATTTATGCTAGCAAGAAAATGGAACAAAGAGAACATGTATCCATTGTTTGTGACCACTGGTCTTCTGTGCCAGGTTCTGTCAGGGTGGATCCAATATGCTCTGGCCTGGCTGGAGCATGTGAACAGCTAAGGCTTTCTGAGGGGAAAACTGGAGTAAGGTGGGCTGCTTCGCCTTTTCTGAGGCCATAGCTGATGCAGAGGTGGTCAGGCTCCCACACCACGCTGGTTGGGTCAGGTCAAGGTCCTTCTATGAAAAATTCAAGAGAGAAAACTCTTCCCTGGATCACGACAGCTCAATAAGCCAGCTTCTCTCAAATGATCTTTGGTGAAATAACTCACGGGCATTATTTCTTGTGGATAGGGACTTATAAGCATTTGGGGGTAGGTTGGGATAGACAGGCAGATGCTTTCTCTTATCTTGGTCTGAGATGTTAGGGATGCCTCATATTCATGTAGAAGGACTTTTGGTGTTATCTCTACTTGACGAATTGTCCATGTCCTCTCAAAAGTATGTCATGGCCACTTGGGAACCTGCCGGAGAGCACATTTAAATGCCTATGATTTTCAATTATGAAAATATCTGGTATTCCTTTTTTCTCTCTTGTAGCACTCCACTAAACCATAGGTGCGATTGCAAACTTATATAGCCACTTTAGAAATCAGTATGGTGGTTCCTCAGAGAAAAAATGAATAAATTTACCTCAAGATCCAACTATACCACTTTGGGCATATACATAAAGGATATTTTACAAAGATCTTGCCACAAGGTTACCTGATCAAAAATGGTCATTGCTTTTCTATTTAAAATAATCATAAGTTAGAAATAACCCTAATATCTATCAACAGAACAAAGGATAATAATAACACGGTACATTTAAAAAATACCATGGTACTCAGCTGTTAAAAATTACATCACAAAATTTTCAAGTAAGTGAATGGAATTAAAAAAAATCAGCCAAATGAGCTAACCTACCAACAGAAAGATAAATAAAGATAAACACAAATGCCAGCCCAAGCTACTGTATCCAGCAAATCTCTCAATTAACATAGATGGAGAAACCAAGATATTCTATTAAGAATCCAAATTTACACAATATCTTTCCGCAAATCCAGCAGTACAAAGGATAATAGATGGGAAACTCCAACACAAGGAGAGAAATTACACCATATAGAAAACATGAATATAATCTCCTTGCAATGAAACCAAAAGGAAGACACACAAACATAATTCCACCTCTAATAACGAAAATAACAGGAAGCGACAATCACTATCCCTTAATTTCTCTCAACATCAATGGACTTAATTCTGCAATAAAAAGACATAGATTAACACACTGGATATGTAATGAGGACCCAGCATTTTGCTGCCGACAGGAAACACACCTCAGAGAAAAAGACAGACACTACCTCAGAATAAAAGGCTGGAAAAAAAAAAACTTTCCCAACAAATGGTCTGAGGAAGCAGGCTGGAGTAGCCATTCTAATATTGAATAAAAATGATTTTCAATCACAAGTCATCAAAAAAAGATAAGGAATGAAATTTCATATTCATCAAAGGAAAATCCAACGTGATGAACTCTCAATCCTAAATATCTATGCTCCAAATACAAGGGCACCTACATACATAAAATAAATCTTACTGAAGCTCAAAGCACACATTGCACCTCACACAATAATAGTAGGAGATTTCAATACCCCACTCTCATCAATGGACAGATCATGGAAACAGAAATTAAACAGAGACATAGACAGACTAACAGAAGTTATGAACCAAATGGGCTTAACATATTTATAGCACATTCTATCCTAAAACAAAAGGATATACCTTCTTCTCACCACCTAATGGTACTTTCTCCAAAACTGACCATATAATTGGGCACAAAACAGGCCTCAACAGATGCAGAAAGATAGAAATAATCCCATGCGTCCTATCAGACCATCACAGGTTAAAGCAGGTCTTCAAAAACAGTAAGGAAAGAACGCGCACATATAGATGGAAGTTGAACAATGCTCTACACAACAATAACCTGGTCAAGGAAGAAATAAAGAAAGAACTTAAAGACTTCATAGAATTTAATGAAAATGGAGGAACAACATACCCAAACTTATGGGACACAATGAAAGCTGTGCTAAGAGGAAAGCTCTGAGTGCCTGCAAAAAGAAACAGGAGAGAGCATATATCAGCAGCTTGACAGCACACCTAAGAGCTCTAGAACAAAAAGAAGCAAATACACCCAGGAGGAGTAGAAGGCAGGAAATAATCAAACTCAGAGCTGAAATCAACCAAGTAGAAACAAAAAGGACTATATAAAGAATCAAGAGAACCAAAAGCTGTTTTTTTGTTTTTTTTGTTTTTTTTTTTTGAGAAAATCAACAAAATAGATTAAACCCTTAGCCAGATTAACCAGAGGACACAGAGAGTGTGTCCAAATTAAGAAATTCAGAAATGAAAAGGGAGACATAACAAAGAATCAGCGGAAATTTAAAAAAATCATCAGATCTTACTATAAAAGCCTATATTCAACAAAACTGGAAAATCTGGAGGAAATGGACAATTCCCTAGACTGATAGCAGGTACCAAAGATAAAACAGGAACAGATATACCATTTAAACAACCCCATAACTCCTAAAGAAAAGGAAGCAGTCATTAAAAGTGTCCCAACAAAAAGAACCAAGGTCCAGATGTGTTCAGTGCAGAATTCTATCAGACTTTCATAGAAAACCTCATAACAATACTATTCAAACTATTCCACAAAATTAAAAGAGACAGAGCGCTACCGAATTCCTTCTATGAAGGCTCATTTACTCTTATACCTAAACCACACAAAGATCCAACAAAGAATTAGAGCGTCAGACCAATATCCGTTATGAATATCGATGCAAAAATACTCGATAAAATTATTGCAAATCAAATCCAAGAACACATCAAAACAATCATCCATCATGATCAGGTAGGCTCCATCCCAGGCATGCAGGGATGGTTTAATATATGGAAAAAAATCAACGTAATCCAGTATACAAACAAACTGAAAGATGAAAACCACATGATCATTTTATTAGATGCTAAGAAAGTATATGACATAATTCAACACCCCATCATGATAAAAGTCCTGGAAAGAACAAGAATTTAAGGCCAATGCCTAAACTTAGTAAAAGCCATATACAGCACACCAGTAGCTAACATTAAACTAAATGGAGAGAAACTTGAAGCAATCCCATTAAAATCAGGGACTAGACAAGGCTGCCCACTGTCTCCCTACTTATTCTATATAGTTCTCTGAGTCCTAGCCAGAGCAATCAGACAACAAAAGGAGATCAAAGGGATACAGATTGGAAAGGAAGAAGTCAAAATATCACTATTTTCAGATGATATGATAGTATACTTAAGTGATCCCAAAAGTTCCACAAGAGAACTACTAAACCTGATAAACACCTTCAGCAAAGTGGCTGGGTATAAAATTAACTCAAATAAATAAGTAGCCTTCCTCTACACAAAAGAGAAATAAGCCAAGAAAGAAATTAGGGAAATGACACCCTTCATAATAGTCCCAAATAATATAAGATACCTTGGTGTGACTTAAACCAAGCAAGTGAAAGATCTGTATAATAAGATCTTCAAGCCTCTGAAGAACAAATTGAAGAAGACGTCAGAAGATGGAAAGATCTCCCATGCTCATGGATTGGCAGGATTAATATAGGAAATAAGGCCATTTTACCAAAAGCAATCTACAGAGTCAATACAATCACTATTAAAATTCCAATCCAATTCTTCAGAGAGTTAGACAAAGCAATTTGCACATTTATCTGGAATAACAAAACACACAGGATAGCTAAAACTATCCTCAAAAATGAAAGGACTTCTGGGGGAATCACTATCACTGAACTCAAGCAGCATTACAGAGCAATAGTAATAAAAACTGTATGGTCTGTACAGAGACAGGTGGATAGACCAGTGAAATAGAATGAAAGACCCAGAAATAAACCCACACACCTATGGTAACATGATATTTGACAAAGGAGCCAAAACCATCCAATGGAAAAAAGATAGCACTTTCAGCAAGTGGTGCTGGTTCAACTGGAGGTCAGCATGTAGAAGAATGCATATCGATCCATGCTTATCACCCTGTACAAAGCTTAAGTCCAAGTAGACTAAGGACCTCCACACCAAACCAGATACACTCAGACTAATAGAAGAAAATGTGGCGAAGAATCTCGAACACATGGGCACTGGAGAAAATTTCCTGAACAAAACACCAATGACTTATACTCTAAGATCAAGAATTGACAAATGGGATCTCATAAAACTCCAAAGCCTCTGTAAGGCAAAGGATACTGTTGTTAGGACAAAACGGCAACCAACTGATTGGGAAAAGATCTTTACCAATCCTACAACTTATAGAGGGCTTATATGCAAAATATACAAAGAACTCATGAAGTTAGACTGCAGGAAGACAAATAACACTGTTAAAAATTGGGTTCAGATCTACACAAAGAATTCACAGCTGAGGAATGCCGAATGGCTGAGAAGCACCTAAAGAAATGTTCAACATCTTTAATCATAAGGAAATTGCAAATCAAAAAAAACAAAACAAAACAAAACAAAACAAAAAAACCCTGAGATTCTACCTCACACCAGTCAGAATGGCTACGATCAATAACTACGATGACAGCAGATGCTGGACAGGATGTGGAGAAAGAGGAACACTCCTCCATTGTTGGGATTGCAGACTGGTATAAACATTCTGGAAATAGTCTGGAGGTTCCTCAGAAAATTGGACATTTTACTACCTGAGGATCATGCTATTTCTCTCTTGGTCATGTATGCAGAAAATGCTCCAACATATAACAAAAACACATGCTCCACTATGTTCATAGCAGCCTTATTTATAATAGCAAGAAGCTCTATAGAACCCAGATGCCTTTCAACAGAGGAATGGATACAGAAAATGTGGTACATCTACACAATGGAATAATAATCAGCTATCAAAAACAATGACTTTATGAAATTCATAGGCAAATGGATGGAACTGGAAAATATCATCCTGAGTGATATAACCCAACCACAGAAAAACATACATGGTGTGCATTAATGAAAAGTGGATATTAGCCCAAAAGCTCGAATTACCCAAGATGCACAGAATACATGAAACTCACGAAGGATGACAAAAATGTGGATATTTCACTACTCCTTTAAAAGGGGAACAAGAATACACTTAGGAGGGCATAGGGAGGCAAAGTTTAGAACAGAGACTGAAGGAACACCCATTCAGAGCCTTCCCCACATGTGGCCCATATATATACAGCCACCAAACTAGATAAGATAGATGAAGCAAAGAGGTGTAGGCTGACAGGAACTGAATGTATATCTCTCCTGAGAGACACAGCCTGAATACAGCAAATACATAGGCGAATGCCAGAAACAAACCACTGAACTGAGAACAGGACCCCTGTTGAAGGAATCAGAGAAAGGAGTAAAAAAGCTGAAGAGGCTCGAGATCCCATATGAACAGCAATGCCAACCAACCAGAGCTTCCAGGGACTAAGCCACTACCAAAAGACTATACATGGACTGACCCTGGACTCTGAACTTATAGGTAGCAATGAATATCCTAGTAAGAGCACCAGTGGAAGGGGGAGCCCTTGGCCCTGCCAAGGCTGGACCCCAAGTGAACAGGATTGTTGGGGGGAAGGGCAGTAATGTGGGGAGGATGGGGAGCAGAACACCTACATAGAAGGGGAGGTGGAGGGTTTAGGGGGATGTTGCCCTGGAAAGCGGGAAAGGGAATAATATTTGAAATGTAAATAAGAAATACCCAATTTAATAAAGATGGGGAAAAAAGAAATAAATAAACCCAAGAGGAGTAGAAGGGAGGAAATAATCAAACTCAGGGCTGAAATCAACCAAGTAGAAATGAAAAGGACTATATAAAGAATCAACAAAACCAGGAGCTAGTTCTTTGAGAGAAACAACAAGATAGATATACCCTTAGCCAGACTAATCAGAGGTCATGGGGAGTGTATCCAAAGTAACAAAATCAGAAATGAAATGAGATACATAATGATAGAATTTGGGGACATTAAAAAAATCATCAGATCCTACTACAAAAGCCTATATTCAATAAAACTTGAAAATCTAGAGGAAATGGACTGTTTTCTATACAAATACCAGGTACCAACATTAAATCAGGAACAGATAAACCATCTAAACAACCCCATAACTCCTAAAGAAATAGAAGTAGTTATTAAAAGTCTCCCAACCAAAAAAATCCCAGGACCAGATGGGTTTAGTGCAGAATTCTGTCAGACATAGATGAGCCCATACCAATACTGTCCAAACTATTCCACAAATTAGAAACAGACTGAGCACTGCCAAATTCCTTGTATGAAGGCACAATTACTCTTACACCAAAACCACACAAAGACCCAATAAAGAAAGAGTACTTTGAACCAGTTTCTCTTATGAATATTGATGCAAAAATACTCAATAAAATTCTTGCAAACTGAATACAAGAGCACATCAAAATGATCATCCATCATAATCAATAGGCTTTATTCATCCCAGGGATGCACGCATGGTTTAATATACCAAAATCCATCTACGTAATCCACTATATAAACAAAGTCAAAGATAAGAACCACATGATCATTTCATGAGATGCTGAGAAAGCATTTGACAAAATTCAACAAATCTTCATGATAAAAATTCTGGAAAGATCAGGAATTCAAGGCCCATACTAAACATAGTAAAATCAATGTAAAGCAAACCAGTAGCTAACATCAAACTAAATGGAGAGAAACTTGAAGCAATCCAAATAAAATCAGGGACTAGACAAGGTTGCCCACTGTCTTCCTACTTATTCAATATTGTAATTGAAGTCCTATCCAGAACAATCAAACAACAAAAAGGAGGTCAAAGGCATACAAATTGGAAGGGAGGAAATCAAAATATTACTATTTGCAGATGATATGATACTATACTTAAGAGACCCCAAAGTTCCATCAATTCTTAACATGATAAACACCTTCAGCAAAGTGTCAGGCTACAAAATTAACTCAAACAAATCAGTAGTCTTCCTCTACTCAAAGGTTAAACAGGCTTAGAAAGAAACGAGGCAAATGGCAAACTTGGTGTGACTTTAACCAAGCAAGTGAAAGATCTGTATGATAAGAACTTCACGTCTCTGTAGAAAGAAATTAAGGAAGATCTCAGAAGATGGAAAGATCTCTCATGTTCAAGGATTGCCAGGATTAAAATACTTAAAATGGCAATTTTGCCAGTATCAATCTACAGATTCAATTCAATCCCATCAAAATTTCTACTCACTTATTTATAGAGATGGAAAAAGCAATTTGCAACTTTATTTGGAATAACAAAAAACCGAGGATAGTAAAAGCTATACTCAACAATAAAAGAACTTCTGGGGGAATCACCATCCCTGACTTCAAGCAGTATTACAGAACAATAGTGATTAAAAACTTAATAATATTGATACAGAGACAGGCAGAGAGATCAGTGGAACAGAATTGAAGACCCAGAAATGAACCCACACACCTATGGTCACTTGAACTTTGACAAAGGAGCTAAAATAAACCAATGGAAAAAAGATAGCATTTTCAACAAATGGTGCTGGTTCAACTGGAGGTCAGTGTTGTGGTGACAATATAAAATTAAATATGTTATCTTTTACCCACTTTTGGTCCACCACCTCGATTCCCCAAGATATCTGCTAGATATCTTAAGTCTCAGTCAGCAAAGCGTCTCACCTGCTTTGCTCAATTCCATATCACACTGCTCAAGGTCTCTCTCTGAGCCATCAGCAATCTCTCTACTTATCTAGTTCCCAGGGCAGGTTTCTGTGCCAGAAGCACACATCCAAACTCTGAGGCGGTCCAGACCAGCCACGGCACACTTTCTTACATTTCAATTGCTACATGAAAGAACACACGACACAATAACCCTTGGCCCAATTGATAAGATATAATTGCCCATAAGATATAATTGCCTACCTAAACATACTAAGCCCAATACATATCCATCCCTTAAAAACATTTATAAAAACATGTGAAGGTTCAGAGTGGAATCGTAATGTCATCTGCCATATGGTCCTGCCACAACTTCTCTCCCTGTCCCTCCTGTCTCTTCCTCCTTTCCATTCCAGTCTCCTCCTCTTCCTTCAAACTTTTCTCACACACATCCTTCTTTCTTGTCTAATGACAGATCTCCTTCTATCTTGTACCAGTCTCATCTGTGACATCATTTCTCATTTCAACCTTTTTGTCTAATTAAAGAAAACTTTTCTCTCAAATATAAGCTGAGCACAACTATTATCATTTTGTAATTAAAAGGATAAAATATATCTAACACCCAGTCCAACACTTTATCAGTTAATCAGAACAGTTAGTTATCCATTCCAGCTTATGAAAGGCTTAAACTCTATATTATATATTGGCTAGCTTGTATACAATCTCATAACTATCCAATAAAATATGTATTTTTCATAGTAAAACAACCTGTTAGGCTATGAGACTATAATCAGTTTTCAACCCCATCAGAAATCTGAGAGTGAGCAAATATCTATACACATAGGAAGCCTAACACGGCTTCCAGAACCGAGAGGTGGTAGAGACAAATCTCCACAACCACAGTCCTCTGTTCGCAACATGTGAGCTCAAGTCTTCAGCCTTCTGGCCCAAAATCAACTGACAGACTGTGGAAATACAGATTGAAAGGGACTGATCACCCTGTCTTGTCAGGGCTCATCAGTCAACTCTTCTGCATAATTTGTCCTTTTCTGGACAGTATTAGTCTGCAGATGAAACAGGCAGTTTTGTCCAGTGGCTGCCTAGCCACAAAGTATTCCCTCACCTGGAGGTAGATGTTCAAATTCTTCATTAAATCCACCAAAGGGGAACTGTTAGGAGCAGATAAGTCTCAACAAAGATAAATAACTTTAAATCTCAAATTTTGTGGATTTCTGACATTTTTGAAAACCATCTATCTATAAAGACAATCCTTATTGTTGTCTTTATATCTTAATATTATCTTGAAAGTACTCTCACAAAGTCAGTGCCATGAATTTGCTATTTGGCTCTTAACTCACATGTGTAATCAACTCAGAAGTTTGTAATGACATCAATAGAAGGACTGGCTCTAAACCTTGTACTTTTAAACTTTTTTGACAAATTCTATACCAAAGCAAAGATACGATTTTAGCTTAGTCACCAAATGAGATTATGACTGTATAATTCAGTCTAGCTAATTCTTTCCTATTAAATTACAACCAATTTTAAATTCTTCATAAAAACAATTTTAGAATAACCACTTTCGGCCCTTGGGAATTGGAGCGATGACTCCTCCATAACTTCTTCAAGCTGTACATGGGTGTTGAGATATCCTTGGGGTTAGGGGGTAGGAAGAATGAAGCAAATGCTGTAGCCAGATATGTCCTGACTGGACCCAGCTGAAAGTCCTTGAGACCAGGAATCCAAGTAGGCACACTGTGTAAAATTCAACTCTCAAGACAAAAGTTTAGAATCAAGATATCTTTTTGTTTGATTCTCCCGAATCTAATTTTCAGGTGATCTGCCTCTATCAAATCTGATCAGTATGGCTCTGTGAGGTTTCCAGAGCCTAATCACACTTTTTAAAAATACAAAGAAAAAATCTTTCTCCCAAAATACTGTGTTCCTTAGACTGTAACCAGAAAAACTTGTATCTTGCACTCTCTCCCAGAGTAATAATATAACTGTAAAACTCAAAATCACACCCTTTATGAAGATTAACAATTTCACAAAAAGGAAGTATTTAACAATAGTGTTAAACAATGAGCCTGATAGGTTTTTGTACTCTGTACTATCAAGAAATGAATACAAAATTCCTGTTAAGAGAATCTGAGCTTCCTGTTATGGTAAATATCAAGAGTTACCACAAATCCTTGCTAGCCAGCATCAACGAGCCATATGGCCTTTAGCGGGGTAATTCATAAAACAAACTAAATACCTTCTATCAACTCTAATACCAATAAGCAATATATCAAACCCAAATATATTTAGCCCAAAATAAATCCGTCTATTAAGCTCTCTACCTAGAGCCATAGATTTTTATTTAACCTTAATACCCTCAATATATATATCCATCTGTTAAGCTTTCTACCCAGAGCCACAGATTTTTTTACTTAACCTTAATAACTTGTGAATATCACAACACTCTACTTGGAGTCAGTGACTAATTTTTCCCTATCTAAGTTCTGAACCATGGATGAAAATCCCCATGTGATTCGGATAATCTCTGTACTCTTCCTAAAACAAACGTAAACACCTTCTATCAATTCTAATATCAATAAGCAACTTAAAATCAGAAATTTAGCCCAAAATATATCCATCTGTTAAGCTCTCTACCAGGAGCCACAAATTTTTATTTAACCTTAATAACTTCTATAATACATGTCTGTATTTACTCTGCCTGGTATTACAGACATTTACCACAACTCTCTACTTTGAGTCAGTGACTAATTTTCCTTAAGCCTGAAACATGGGTGAAAGTCCCCACGTAATTCGGGCAATCTCTGTACTCTCTCCCAGAAAATAAACTTAAATCACCTTCTAATAATACCTGTCATTAAAAAGTAGCTTGTCTAACTAGAATTTCAACCAAAAATTCCCATGGAGCCAACATTAGAAGGAATAAGAGTAATTGAATGACTTTCTAAACAACTTTCTTTAAAAAGCAGCTCTTAATCTCTCTCTCTGATCTGCCATTACTTATCACACAGCAGGGGAACTACAGCCTGCCAGCCCAGGGTGCTTCCCTGCTTCTTTGTTTAAATTCCTGCATTTGAGATATCACAAGTTTTAACATGGTTCTGTCCTCCTCTTACTTAGAAATTAAAACTTTCTCTCAACTCTTAGGATTACTAGTGGATTCTTGTTCATCACATTGGTTCGCCATCTGGTGTTGTACAAATATAAAAAATAAAAAAAATTATGGTTGTCTTTTATCCCCACCAGGATTGGCACCGCAGTGCCCCATGATATCTGCTGGATATCTTAATTCTCAGTCAGCAAAGTGTCTCACCCACTTTGCTCCATTCCAAATCACGCTACCAAAGTCCCCTCTCTGAGCCTGGCAGCAATCTCTCTACCTATCAAGTTCCCAAGGCAGGTTTCCATGCCAAAAACACACATCCCAACTCTGTGGTGGCCCAGACCAGCCACTGCACACTTTCTTACACTTCAATTGCTACATGAAAGAACACACAATACAATAACCTTTGGCCCAATTGATAAGATATAATTACCCATAAGATATAATTGCCCACCTAAACATACTAAACCGAATACACATCTATCCCTTAAAAACATTTGTAACAACCTGTAAAGGTACAGAGTGGAATCTTAATGTCACCTGCTTCTCTCCCTGACAGGTCTCCTTCTATCTTGTACCTGCCTCACCTGTGACATCATCCCACAGGTCAGCATATAGAAGAATGCAAATCAATCCATTCTTATCACGATGTACAAAACTTAAGTCCAAGTGGATCAAGGACCTCCACATCAAATCAGATACACTCAGACTAATAGAAGAAAAAGTGGGGAAGAGTCTCAATCACATGGGTACTGGGGAAAATTTCCTGAACAAAACACCAATGGCTTATGCTCTAAGATTAAGAATCGACAAATGGAACATCATAAAACTGCAAAGCTTCTGTAAGGCAAAAGACACTGTCATTAGGGAAAAATGGCAACCAACAGATTGGGAAAAGATCTTTACCAATCCTACATCTGATAGAGGGCTAATATCTAATATATACAAAGAACTCAAGTAGTTAGACTCCAGAGAGCCAAATAACCCTATTAAAAATGGGGTACAGAGCTAAACAAAACATTCTCAGCTGAGGATTATTGAATGGGCAAAAAGCACCTAAAAAATGGTCAACATCCTTACTCATCAGGGGAATGCAAATCAAAACAAATCTGAGATTCTACCTCATACCAGTCAGAATGGCTAAGATTAAAAAACTCAGGTGAAAGCAGATGCTGGCAAGGATGTGGAGAAAGAGGAACACTCCTCCATTTTTGGTGGGATTGCAAACTGGTACAACCATTCTGGAAATCAGTCTGGAGGTTCCTCAGAAAATTGGACATTGAACTATCTGAGGACCCAGCTATACCTCTCTTGGGCATATACACAAAAGATGTTCCAACATACAACAAAGACACATGCTCCACTATGTTCATAGCAGCCTTATCTATAATAGCCAGAAGCTGGAAAGATCCCAGATGCCCTTAAACAGAGGAATGGATTAAAAAAATGTGGTATATCTACACAATGGAGTACTACTCAGCTATCAAATCAACGACTTCATGAAATTCATAGGCAAATGGAATGAACTAGAAAATATCGTCCCAATATTTTGGGACATCCAATTAGAAAATATGAGGTAACCCAATCACAGAAAAACACAGTTAATATGCACTCATTGATAAATGGATATTCCCCCAAAGCTCAAATTACCGAAGATGCAATCCACAGACCACAGGAAGCTCAAGAACGATGACCAAAATGTGATGTTCCCACTCCTTCTTAAAAGGGGGGAAAATTTATAGGAGGGAATATGGAAGCAAAGTTTAGAGCAGCGACTGAAGGAATGGCCATTCAAAACCTGCCCCACATGTGGCTGATATCTATATCTATCTATCTATCTATCTATCTATCTATCTATCTATCTATCTATCTATCTATCTATCTATCTATCTATTCACCAAAACTAGATAAGATTGATGAAGGTAAAAAGTGCATGCTGAAAGGGACTGGATATAGATCCCTCCTGAGAGACACATCCAGAGCATGTCCAATACAGAGGTCAATGCTAGCAGCAAACCACTGAACTGAGAATAGGACTTCCTTGGGGGGAATTAGAGGAAGGATTTTAAGAGCTGAAGGAGCTAGCAATCCCATAAGAACAACAATGCCAACCAACCAGAACTGCAAGGGACTAAACCATTATTGAAACTATACCTGGATGGAACCAGGGCTCCAACTGCATATGTCACAGAGAATAGCCTTTTTGGGGCACCAGTGGGAGGGGAAGCCCTTGGTACTGCCAAGGTTGGACCCCCAGTGCAGGGGAATGTCAGGGGAGGGGGAGTAAGGTGGGTGGATGGGGGAACACCCTTATGGGGTTGTGGGTGGGGATGGTGGCTTTTGGACAGGAAACCAGGGAATGTAAGTTTAGAAATATATCTAGTGTATTTCTAATATATATCTAATAAAAAAAAGAAGGTTGTAGAACAAATTATATGCTAAGCAGCTTACTCAATTTTGTTTATCTAAATATCAAGAAGCGCTAAGTCATAGTGTATTCACTATATAAAGACCATCCTTCAGGTTGTGTACAGTGTTCACAGATCAAGGGGCAAACAGTATGCAGTTCACTTCAATTTCTATAAGTGAAGATATAGATTTCACTCACCAGGATGTGATGTCATGAAGGTAAAGTTCAGTTGACTAATGTCACCTACTAAAAACCAGCTTTTTAAAAACCAGCTAGGAAGCCAGGCACTTGTCTTTTCATCGCCTACTCCATTTAGAAAGTAGGAGGCAGGATCCAGCTATACCTCTCTTGGGCATATACCCAAAAGATGCCCCAACATATAAAAAAGACACGTGCTCCACTATGTTCATCGCAGCCTTATTCATAATAGCCAGAAGCTGGAAAGAACCCAGATGCCCTTCAACAGAGGAATGGATACAGAAAATGTGGTACATCTACACAATGGAATATTACTCAGCCATCAAAAACAATGACTTTGTGAAACTCGTAGGCAAATGGTTGGAACTGGAAACTATCATCCTGAGTGAGGTAACCCAATCACAGAAAGACATACATGGTATGTACTCATTGATAAGTGGCTATTAGCCCAAATGCTTGAATTACCCTAGATGCCTAGAACAAATGAAACTCAAGACGGATGATCAAAATGTGAATGCAGATCGCTCCTGAGAGACACAGCCAGAATACAGCAAATACAGAGGCGTATGCCAGCAGGAAACCACTGAACTGAGAACAGGACCCCTGTTGAAGGAATCAGAGAAAGAACTGGAAGAGCTTGAAGGAGCTCAAGACCCCATATGTACAGCAATGCCAACCAACCAGAGCTTCCAGGGACTAAGCCACTACCCAAAGACTATACATGGACTGACCCTGGACCTTACCCTCGTAGGTTGCAATGTATTTCCTAGTAAGAGCACCATTGAAAGGGAAAGCCCTGGTTCTTGTTAAGATTGAACCCTAAGAGAACTAGACTGTTGGGGAGAGGGAGGCAAATGGGGGGAGGGTTGGGAGGAACACCCATAAGGAAGGGGGAGGGGGAGGGAGATGTTTGCCCGGAAACCGGGAAAGGGAATAACACTCGAAATATATATAAGAAATACTCAAGTTAATAATAATAAAAAAAAAAAAAGAAAAAAAAAAAAAAGAAAAAAAAAAAAAAAAGTAGGAGGCATAGCACTCACAGGAATTTTTTATGTAAGTGTGTCTTCCTCCAATGTGCTCCTATTGACCCTGTTTTAGAATGAGGACTTCACATAATATGATTTGTTCCCATAGGTACTTTTATGCAATATGTAGCAACTGTGTTTTATGTCAGAGTGAAGAAGATCTCTACCTAGTTACACATTTAAAATGTATCTTTTCTCATGGAACACATGGCTCTAAATGAGATGTAGAAAGAGTTGAGCTGTGAACAAGTGGGTTTCTGAGTTCGGTGTCTTCTTGGGATTCTTTTACCTTTTTATTGGCCTTGTCCTTTCCAACTTCAATATGATGGTTTTTGTTTACTCTTGTGATATTTTATCTTGTTATGTTTTGTTGTTAGCTCATAAAAGCCTGTTTCTTTCTAGTGAAAGACAGAAAGGAAAGTAGATCCAGACTGGGATGAGATGAGAAGGAACAGGGTGGAGTAGAGGGAAAAGAAAACTATCATCAAGATATATGGTTTGAGGAAAGAATCTAGCAATCAGGATTGTTTTAGCTATCCTGTTTTATTCTTTGTTTCCATATGAAGCTGAAAATTGACCTTTCAAATTCTGTGAAGAAATGTGATGGGATTTTGATAGGGATATCATTTTGAATCTGTACAGTACTTTTGGTAGTTTACTATATTAATCCTACTGATCCATGAGCATGGGAGATCTTCCCATCTTCTGCTATCATTAACAATTTCTCTCTCCAATGCCTTAAAGATTTTATTATGCATGTCTTTTACTTGCTTGCCTAGAGTTACCATATATGTTAGGCTGTTATGAAAGATACTGTTTCCCTGATTTTTTTTTCATTCTCTTTGTCATTTGTATATTGAAGGACTCTGGGGCAACTATCATCAGGATATATTGTATGATTAAACAATCTATGTTTAATAAAAAGGGGAAACAAAATGTTTCTCTTCTCTAAATGGTGAAAGATACAGAGAGTGTTGGGGTGGTATTGCAATATGCAACTATGGTATTAGTATTTCATTGTTAGGCTCAAGTTCACAAAAGTAAGAAAAAAAGAGGTTAATATGTAGCATAAAGCAGATACCTTACACCAAGGTGATTGCATCTTTACAACATTGCCTCTCAGTCAGCCCATCCATATCATTGTTAGATATTGAAGTCCGAATTGATGGATTTGACGCCCCTCCCCCCAAAGGCAGCTAATTATTCTTCTCACGACTTCCTTTCTTCCTTTCTCTTTCTTCCTTCTGTGGTTTTGTGTGTGCGTGTGCGTGTGTGTGTGTGCGTGTGTGTATTGGTGTGTGTGCATGTGTGCACTAATGTGCATAAAGTGAAAAGGCCAAAGGTTGATGCCTGGTAGTCTTTTTTTAGTTATTTTACAATTCATTTTCTCCTTCTATTGTTTAATTTTGAATACCTAAATAGATTTTTAAAATGTCTTCGCACCCTAGATGCTGCACTACTTTATAGAAGACTGGCATAGGGTTGTCACTAAATACACACACACACACACACACAAACACACATACACACACACAAACAAACACACACACACACACACACTTTTTTCTTTCAAGGTAATATGATACCTCTGCAGAAGTCATTATTTTCTAGGCTTAGAAACTCCATAGATAACAAACAGCATTGCTGTCTTGAATGAGGAGCACAATGAATTATTTAAACATTTAATGCATTCATATTACATTCCGATATTTACTAAAGAAAAAACCTGGAGTCTGAATTTTTCTCCTACTGAATAATGGGAGCTGGTGTTTATGAGCAAAGTTTTGAGGGCACAACAACAAAGGTCACAGAGGCAACAATTTTTCATGGGTCACATGGCATGGTTATTTTACAATAATTATTAAGTTTATTAAGACTTTTTTGCTAAACTACCATGTAACTTTTACTCCTATTTGAATCCATTAGGTCTAATTTGTGCTCTCTCTCTCTCTCAACCTCTCTCTCTCTCTCTCTCTCTCTCTCTCTCTCTCTCTCTCTCTGTCTCTCTCTCTCTCTCTTTGCTTTTCAATACTATTAGGATTATAAAATACACACATTATAAAGATCATTAAATATATATGATCCAAATAACTATATTATGATAAAACTAATCATATGTGAGCACAAATATTTAAAAATGAGCACTGTAATATGGAGAAAAACACATTACATGGGTTCTAATTTTAGTACATAAATTTGTTAACATATGAATGGTGATCATTATATTAGAATGTAATATTATTATAGTCATGTGATTTATTTGGTGATAAATCTGGTTTTGTTTTCTATTTTTCCCATGGATTTAAAAATCACAGATGTTTTATTCAACTACACTAACAGCACTGAGTGTCACACACACACACCACCACCACCACCACACATAGAGAGAGACAGAGACAGAGACAGAGAGTGGGAGATAAAGAGAAAGAGAGAATACATTTTGAAAAGATCAGAAATAGATGTAGTCTGATTTATCACTTTGGTGGGTTATTTAATTTGTAGTTAATAATTTCCTAAATAACTATATATTTGCTTGAGGCTTTGTTAGCTCATGGGAGTCTGATTAGTCCAAACATTAGTTGATTCAAAAGCTGGGGCACTCCACTCAATTTTTACTCTGAAGCTTACATACCTGTTAGCATCATATTACAACTGAAGAAAAACGTAAAGGTTAAATTTATGTCATGATTTAGAGAGCAGTATTTTGTTCAAAGGCTGTCTTGATTTGGATCCTTTAGGGACGGTCTGCCCTGGCTTTGCTTAACTGGCTGGATAAGGCTTTTGTTTTTATTCATTACAAATGATCTAAGACATGTTTAACTGTGAATCACTTTAGAGCATTAAACTTTGACATTGCTTATTTCAGCATTTGCTGGATTAAATGTCAGAGACATAAACACATTTCTTCCAGAGATAAAATATGAGGCAAAATAATGATGCAACTGGTTTATTAAAATAAAACTTTAAGAAGTACCCAAAATTTGTCCTAAACTGGAATACAAAAGAGAACATCACATGAAAGCCATTTCAAAATACAGTAATTTCTAAACATAAAAACAGACAATGTCATAGAAAGATGATGGAAACCATTAAACATGATCTTAGAAATTGCTAAGGAAATGTCAATGAAAGTGAGAATAAAATCTCAAGTATTAGACTGATTACGTAAAAGTAATTCAATAAATATCAATATGGTAGAAGAGCATGATCGGGTCTTAACAATAAATACCAAATTAAGAGAAAAATGGAAGAACCATTATGGCATTGTGTCATATTTGAGTCTATAGCTGTGTGCTTATAACTGAACTCAGTAAGAGTGAACTAGTTCTCAGAGCCCTCAAATGTAGTTTCTACCCAACACAGCAGCTTCCATCACAGGCCAGAGAAAAGTAGGGGGTTTTCTTTTAGGAAACAGTGTGGGCTAAAGAGAAACAGATGCAATTTAAGCAGCTCCCCAGTGCTCTTGCTCTTCAATATGTCACAGTGGGTGGGAGCTCTCTGCCATGAATCCCTTTCCATCTCCTTGACAGAAGCATGTCAAAAGAAACAACAAAGGTATCTCTTAATGCCTGCTGCTGTTTAGTGGATGAAGCTGTTCATCCTGATGGGTAAAGAATAAAGCCTAAGCCTCAAACAGAAGGAATGGGTTTTCTCTCCCTGGATCTTTTTTTTTTTAATGCCTGAAAAGAATGCAAGGTTTCTGAAACAGTCTGAATTTTAGCCTTTAGACCTGAACTATTCCTTGTTTATAAGGAGAGATTTTTAGGGATCAACATAATGTAATCAAATTTAAAGACATTTGGTAACTTTGAGATGCTGGTACAGAAAAAGACTCTGGCTAATCTATCCCAAGAAGAAACTAGAATTATGTATGCCTGCCATACAAAAAATGACATTTCCAACTTTAAAGGGCTCTGGTCTTCTAGATGACAATTGGTAGATAAAAAAGGAAGGCTTACCTATTAATTGAGTTAATTTTGTAATAATGAAACTTAACTTATCCTATGATAACTCAGATGAAATTCACATTAAACATCTGAGTTCCTGGTGAAAAGCATTCTCAGAGGAATACTTCCAGAAAGTGCCATCCTGTGGTTGGTTCAGATTAGTGCTGTGCCATTCAGTCTCACTGTGATGTGTCCACATGATAGAAAACCCCAGTGTTTCCTTATTTTGGTTAAGGTTTTACTAATAAGATGATTTGCAGTGTTAAAAGGGTAGTGACTTGTGTAAATATGAAACTTAACACAATGATGCATAAAGAAAATACAGCAAAAAGTGGTGAGCATGGCGATGTGCAAGCCTGACAATGGAACTCTCAGCATTCCTGAAAGAAGCTTCTCATTGCAACACAAGGGGTTATGTTATTATTTACATCCATTGCTGGTCAATATGCAAAAACTAAGGGACCATTTGCTAAAACTGCAATACAGCACCTACCCAGAGGTTCAGAGCAAATTGACAGAGGGAGATCAGGGACAATATCAGAGCCAGAGAATCAGGATAAGAGCTGTGAAATAGTGCCCTTTAGATAAGATAGAGAAACTGACCTCATAAAATGTCAAAATATGGTTGCCTGAACAGGACCTGCATAATGACAACAGGAACTGAAGGACTAAAGTGAACAGGGAAATTCCACAAGGCTTCCTCCTATGTAAAAAGCCATAGGTGTTCAATAACTGCTTAGCAGGAAAGTATCAATTTTCTCTGGGGAGAAATCCTTGCACAGGTCATACAATTCTAAGTGCTCAGTCATGAGCACATGTGCATATAAGTATTGCTACATGGACTCAATAGGTTGATATGCAAATATGTAGCAAAAATAATTAAAAAGAAGTTGTAAATTTGGGAAGAACTGGGGAACATGAAAGGAGTTAGATATGAGAGAGGGGATGTATATTCATGTATATGCAATATATATATATATATATGGGCTTACAAAAACATGGTTAATTTAGGATGAATTTTCTCTTTCTTTTTTTGAACAACTATTGAGCATATTCATGAAATGACTCCCAATTTCATGAGACGTGATATACGATACAGCCTTAGAAATGTTCTAATAGACACAAGTAGACAATAGACATTTTCAGAAAGGAAGCTCTGGAACTGAGGCGGGTGTTAGTCAGTAAAGCACTTATTTCAAAGCACACGCTTGAGACCTGTTTTCATTCCCAGAACACATGTGAAAAGCTTATGCTGGCCAGCAAGATACACAGTAGGTTAAGGCATTTGCTGCCAAATCTGACAAAATACCTACAGGGTAGCAAGAGAAACTGATACCCACAAGTTATCCTCTGGCTCTGTTTTCACACCATGCCACATACATACACATATCCATAATCGTAATTTAAATAAGTTAATGTATGTAAATATGAAAAAAAATAAAGTTGGAAATGTGGGCCTGTAATTCCAGTGCCAAGCTGGCATAGAGATCCTTGTGGCCCATGGTCCAGATGTCCTATTGAAACAGTGAGAGCCAGGTTCACTGAGAAACCCTTTGTCAAAAAAAAAAATGAATGATGGGAAAATAACAAATAAAGATCCTCAATATACCCCCCTGATCACCAATGCAAGTGCACATGTATGGACATACATACATACACACACACACACACACACACACACACACACACACACACACACACACACCACAAATGCTCACACAGATGAAAACAATTGCCCGCAAACATAATGGGGAGAAATAAATAAATAATATACATACAAAATGACAAGGAAAAATGGTGGAAGGGAAAGGAGGATGAGGAGGATGGAGGGCGACGGGGAGAGGAGGGGAGGGAGAGGGAGAGTAAGAGGGAGAGGAAGAAGGCAAGGGAGAGGGAGAAAATTGTGGATTGGTGGTCGCAGCACGTAGTGCTTAGCTTAATTCACTTGTACTACCTCGCTGATGCATATTTTGGATAAAATGGTTTCTTTGCAAGTCCATATAAATATTTTGTCAATAAAATAAAGCCAGTGGCTAGAGAACTGACTGAAGGGATCTAGTGAGTCTTAGAAAAGCGCACAGCTAGATGTGTGAATTGCAAACAGCTGTCCAGACTCTATCTCAGTGTAGCACACTGGCATTGAGAGCTAAACTTTTTTCAAAGTATTACAATTCAATTCTACATACAGTTGGGGAACATTACAGGTTAAGCCGACAGTATATTGCAGATCACATATATAACTGAGTGTTCAGAATACCTGTTTGAACAGTAGTCATCATCATGTAAAATGTGACAGGCATAATCATCATTTGCAATGACAATAATCTATCACTGAAGAGCAAGCAAGTGTCAGAGGAAGTACAAAAGCTTCATGTATAAGTTGTAGACACTGCAGCTTTGTTCTAGTTGATGATTAGCACACTACTCAATGTCCTTGAGTCTCAATTCCTGAACAGTTAGTTGACCCTCCAAACTCTTTGTGACAATTGAATTAATACAATTGCTCAGCCCCTGAATTAACCTTTGATATGGAGTAAATAATATATTACTCCTTATTAAAACAATATTCTTAAAGGAGTATTATGATTTTTTTGTTTTCTTGAGGTTTTTATTAAAAAAACAAATATTAGTTGAGAATTTAGTTTTAGAAATGAAAGTAATGTTTTCCTTTATTCACAATGTGGTTATTATAAAGAAGAATATTTATTGTGAAAGCACTTCTCCGTCTATAACTCATGGGTCTTTCTTTTCTAAATGTTGGCACACACGTTGGGGTTTTGGCAATGAAAAATGTAGATGTTTACTCGATACAGAGACCACAGTTCAGATGACTTATTTTAAAAGTATGATGTTTCTCCCTGAACTTGGGTTTTCAGGAACTGTCCCAAGTACCAAAGGATAGGAAAAATATTGAGTCTTCTGTTTATAAGAAAATTATTTCATCTGGATATGTAATTCAGTATTAGTAAGCTGACCTGTTGGCATAACCATCAACCATGTTTCAGTGCTAATAACTTCCCTACACCTGCTGAATACACCTGAGTGTTCTTTAATTCATTTCTCGGTCAAGCTAGAGAAAGCAATGCTATACTTTGTGCCTCCAATACTAATAAATCACACAAAATATTAAATCAATTATAAAATTGCATGCTGTTGAGTATCTGCACTCATACTTATTCATTAAAATATATACACATCTATCCAGAGAGCAAACTTGATAAATAGGTACATTTTGTACCTGCCATTTGAGCAGGTGGGTGCATGGAGATGAGATGACCTTTATCTTAATAAATGCAATGCTCACTAGGGTGAATTTCTGTCAAGATCCTCACAGAATTTAACAAAAGTCCTTATTTTAGAGCTGAGACTAAATTGCTTGTTCCCATTAATAACAACCGTTATGGCCTTTCCACAAAACTAAAAGCTGAGGAAACATGAGTGACAGTACATGGTAAAAGTGACTATAATGACATTTTAGATCTGTCAGGCTTTTCTGCAACTGCTGCACCATAGGTAGCCTAATGAGACACACTGTGTAGTCACACAGTGAGAAAAACCCTTTAGAACTCTTGTTTCAGTAATTTAAAGAAGCCTCTGTGTCTGAAGGCTATCACGTCCTGCTGGTCCATGTAATCTTCTGATAGGTACTGAATTGGAGCAAAAGGAACTTTAGTCATAGCTGCACAAAATTTAGATACAGCAGGCTTTTGTCAGTGATGGCCATAGACACAACAAGTATGGAACCGAGAGCAATACATTCTGAAAATTTGCAAATTTATGTGACTCTCAACTCCTATGCACACAAACGGTAAAGTTACTGTTAAATTATTGAGCCTTTTAATATTAAAGCCTTGCATTTTTCTGTCACAATAATAAACTTGTAATGGTTGAGAATACTGCTGATGTTTGGACATTTTCTTCAAAAGGACGATTGCAAGGGGAGTTATGTTCAGGGTAATTGAATATGCAAAGCATCTGGTTTTAGAGACCATAAGAAAATAAAAAATTGTGTATGACACCCCAATAAATATTTATTAAGGATATTCTTCTTGTAATAAAGCCTTTCAAGCACTGTGATAAGAATAATGATTAAGGTTGCTGTATCACGATAGCTAACAATGTAATACAAAATTGTTATGATACAAGGAAGAAGTAAACAAGCATAAAATTCAGTGTCTGTATGTATTTCCATCTATTATTAATTTCTACTTTCCTTCACACTTTAAGAATCATTTAAAGATCATTATGTACATTTGTGTATATTTGCTTATGATTAAATATCACATTGGTTTATAGATATATTGTGAAATTGAATACAAGAGGTGGTTGGAGGCAGGTTAAGGGGTACCCTAGTGTGGTAAGTGCAATGACAGTAGATGTTCAGGGCCAGTCTCAATTTATTGGGAGTTCATGGCCAGTTTGGGATTCACCACACCTATGTAAGCAAAAGAAAAAGAAGGCAGTACACCAACAAACAAAATCAATAACTACAGAAGAAATATAGATGATTAAAATGAAGAGAAATAGAAAGAAATGACGAAATACAGCTGGTTAAAATGAAGAGAAAAAGAAACTGTGTGTCAAGCAGCCCCAACTGACCTATCTACTCTGTGATTCCTGCACTTAGTGCTAAGAATCAAATGTGTATATACTGAGTTTCCCTAATAACTACTGGAGATGGACTCGACAGGCTCTATCTCCTCTTTGTTGTGTATTTCACTTAATGTCATCCCTGATGGGTCCTAGGACACTCTAGCTTCCCTGGAGTTCGAAACTTTCTAGTAACTACACACAGTTCCCCATCCCCTACTGCTGCATATTTCTATTCAATTTCCTGACCCTCTGTACTTCTTTCCTCTCCCTTCCAATATCTGATCCTGTCACCTTTTACTTCCTTTCCCTCCTTTCTCCCTCCAATCGTTCCCTCTGTCTACTTCCTGTGATTATTTTGATCCCCCTTCTATGTGGGATTGAAGCATCCACATATTGGTCTTCCTTCTTCTTAAGTTTCATGCGGTTTGTGGGTTATATCATGGATATTCTGAGATTTTGGTTTAATATCCACTTATCTCTGAGTATATATCAGGTGTGTTCTTTTGTGTCTGTGTTACTTCACTCAGGATGATATTTTTCTAGTTCCATCCACATGCCTATAAATTTCATAAAGTCATTGTTTTCAATAGCTGAGTAGTAATTCATTGTGTAAATGTACCAGCTTCTGGCTTTTATAGATAAGGCTGCTATAACATAGTGAAACATGTGTCCTGGTTATTTTGGAGCATCTTTTGGGTTTATGCCCAGGAGTGGTATAGCTGGGTCTTCAGGTACAACTATTTTCCATTTTCTGAGGAACAACCAGATTGATTTCCAAAGTAGTTTTACCAGCTTGCAGTCCTACCAGCAATGGAGGATTGTTTTGCTTTCTCTATATGGTTTTTATCTCACCTCCAAATTTTCCCCAATTCTAGTTGTTTTTCAGAGTACTCTCTCTATCCTTTCCTGTTTGCAACTAAGTCCCTCTTGTTCTCATCACCACCTACCTGAGTCCGCCTTTGAAATTTATTCTATTTTCTTTTTCTGGGGTGATTGAGTATCCCACTTGAGCCCTCTTTGATACTTAACCTCTCTGGGTCTGTGGATTGTAGCATGATTATCTTTTATAGCTAATTCACTTATAAAAACTGGTCATCTTCTGTAAACAGGGCAATTAGAGATACTGTTATACCAACTCAGCCACAAAACCTTTCAGCTTCAACTTGTCCTATCTGCAAGATGTGTTGAAGTAAAGGTGGAAATATACTTGTGAGAGTGGCAAATGACCAGACTAACTTGAGACCCACACTTGGAGAGGGAGCGCATGCCTAGCACTACTTGGATGACTAGAAAACAGGTGCTGGATTAGAGATCGAAGTTAGAACCTAAAAGTCAATGAAATGATTCCTAATGATATTCTGCTATATGTGTATGCTCATCATCGGAGAAGCTTCATCCAGCAACTGATGGGAGCAGATTCAGAGACCTATACCCATGCATTAGGTAAATCTTGGGGAGTCTGGTAGAAGAGAGGAAGGAAAGATGGCAGAGCCAAAGGACTCAAGAATAATAAAAAGAAACACAACTCACAGCATCAACTATGCAGGGCTCAGAGGGACTCTTGGAAACGAAAGTGAGAACCAGAGATCCTGTATGGGTCTGCAGTAGGGTCTTTGCATATATATTATGGTATGTATAGTTTGCTGTTCTTATTCAACTCCCTAGATAGAGAGCAGCTGCTGTCTCTCTGACTCTTTTGTCTGCTTTGGGGACATTTTTTCTTCTATTAGGTGACCGTATCCAGCATTGATATGAAGTTTTGTTCCTAGTCACGTTGTAACTGATTATGCCATGGCTGGTTGATATCCATGGAAGGGCTTATTTTTTCTATAGTTCTATAATGGAAGATATTATGTCCACATAGATTGACATATGAATGCCTATATACTTCACAGAGAATGGTTAGATCTAGGTGTGAGGCACCTGGAGAAGAAGAGGGATAGAAAAACTGTGGTTGGGATTTAATACATGAGAGGAGAAAGAATGAAAGGAAGGAAGAAAAGAAAGCAAGAAAGCAAGCAAGCAAGAAAGCAAGAATTCAAAGCTCCAGAAGTACTAAGAGCTGTTATTTTTAGGAGAAAAACAAAGTAAACATTTCACTTCATTCACTTGTTTTGAAAGTTTTCTCATTAGACTTTAGTGTAAACTATTGGGAACAGAAGCTATATCTTACTGATATATACAGTGTGGGAAACCTGTAGGGAAGATAATAGACTGAATTATATCCGAACAAAACCTACACTTACAATTGTAATATTCTCTGTTTTAATTTGAATGGCAGGAATTGTACGAGCCAATTTTCTAAAATTCTAATTATAATTAATTTGTTTTATACATCTTTCATATACATATACATATATATATATATCAATACAGCAGAGTTTTATGATCATGTAAGTCTGATCAAAGTAGACAATTCTCAATTTCTACTACTTTAGGATGTTATGTATTTAAATTTCCCAATTTCTCTTCTTTCATTTTTATTTCCTGAATGCAATATAGAAAAATGATATGATTTTTAATGCAGGGGCATGAGCAACAGGAGGGAGTGTTTAGTGAGCCCATGCTGAGGCATTGACCCCACAGAGGCAACAGCCCCACAGGTATAGTATAAAATGAAGTTTATCTGTGGCATGAGAATGGGAGTCAAAAGAGAGTAGAGGTGGAGAAAATAAAAAGGGCATAGAGAAGGATCGGAAGAGAAAGAATAAAAAGTAGAGATCAGCTGGGAATACGTGGAGGGATGTTTGGATAGAGGACAGAGTGGGATGGAGAAAGCGAGACCAGAGAGACAGGGTTAGGGGTAGAGGATGGGGAAATAATTCTTTTACATCAAGTCAGGTTCCTACCTGACTGTTGCTAGTTAACAGTTGGAAAGAACCTGGAAGAAATGCTAACATTCCTCCATTTTAGTTTAACGAAAAAATGAGAGGTGGTAGTGAAGCAGGAATCAGGACATCCTGGTAGCTGTTTCCTACAGACTTTTCGGTGACAGTCATGTCTTTGGGAAACCTAAGAAAATTGTGATGGAGATGTTGGTCAAGTCTTAAGATGGCTGGCTGCTGTCCACAGTCTATGGGAGCATCTGTGGTAGAAAGTCGCAGGCATCCCTGAGAGTGGACCGGAGCATCTGTAGATGGCTTCTTTGGAGCTGTGCTGCACGTAGATTTTGAGTAAACACCTGGAATTGGCAAGATGCTGAAACACATGTACATGTTAAAGGCCAAAAATAAAGTTAAGTATATTTGGGAGAAAAAATATTGGTGTACATTTGAAAGCCATTTGGTGGTTGAGGTGAGGAGAGTGCCAATACTAAAAAAGAGGAAAAAAGAGAATTTTGTAGCCAGCATGAACAGTTTTCAATGTGAGCCCAAGGAAGAAAAAAACCTTTTGTGGAGCAGAAGGGGCACAAGGAGTTTTGTCCCTCTTTTTAGAAGATGGAATGTACATTAATTTAGCAAAATGAGAAATATTTTTAAGTTTGTATTTAATAGAAAAGCCAAGGAAAGTTGAGATTTTTATCCTTGTAAATATGATAGTTGATCTTACAGGTTTAGCATGAGGAATGCTTTAGGTCAATAGTTAAAAGACAACCAAAAGAAACAAACTTGAAACTGGATGGTATAGTGGAGTGCTTTCTTAGAGTTAGGCTAATTTATCAAAATGCCATTGGTTAATATTAGGATTTTGAACCTTTTTTAGTCTCAATATAACAGTGGCATAGGAAGAGGAAGAAATATGAAGCATTTTATATCTTAAACCATTAATTACATATGTATGTTCTCCAATCTTTATATCTTATGATTATCAACCAACAAACATCTTTCTAGACCTTCATTTAAATCATCATTAATTAACCTTTTGATTTAATTATTTACTTTCAGACATAGGGTAGCAGACATAGCTCCCAAGGGGAGCAGTTACTGTACATTGAGTTGTATTTTAAGATAAGAAGGTAGAAGCTTACATCTGCGAAAGGTCATATGTGTAGTTGTGTATCCTTTATCATGAAGCCTGTGGGTGAGTCAAATCTGTCTGCCTTTGTGAGAAGACGTTTGGCAGTCTTACCTAAGTAACTAGTGGACTCATGAGTTAATGTAGTGGTGCATTACCTTAGGGTAATCTGTCAAGCAGCAGTTAGCTCAGTTGTCAATGTAATCAGAAATCTGGGAAGAATAAATTACAATCTAGATGATATATTAAATAAAATATCAAAGGTTGGTTGTCTGTATTCCACTACCTAAACAGCCTTCCCATGCCATTGTGGTCTCCGTCACAAGTTGGGCAGAGACACTGTGGCCATTAGACCCAGAAAATGAGAGGTTTTTTTTCCCCCCTGTGGAAGACGAACATTTGAGAAATGACTAACCTTATCTGAGGCAATATGAGACATTTAATTCTCTGAGTGTCCTCGTTTCCCCACAGTTTAGGCTGAGCCCTAGAAACAGGCAAGGCAATGGAGCAATGTTTCTTAGTGGTTAGTATACCACAATTCAGGCAACATCCTTTCTTTACATGCCTATCGTCTTGGATACCTTGAGGTGTCACTGTTAGGATTTGGGATGCTCTGTCATAGTGAGCTTTAACATTTAACATATTTAGCAAATCTCTGACAAGATTGAAAAGTAGCATCTATTAAGCTTATCTGAGTTAGATGTTTTATGGCTGTTTTTCTATTTGCTTTAGGTTGTATCTAGCAAACATAAAAAGTATACTGTAATTTAATGACAGTAGCAAAAACAAAGCTAAACATATCTTTAAGGCAGTGGTCTTTAACTTTTTAATGTTGTAAACCTTTAAAGTCATATTAAAATTGCTATTTACCAAGGCAGGATAGAAAATGTATGAAAACCTTATCTCAACTGAAAAGTGTCTTTGGAGACCTCTTTTTGTAAGTCAAGTTGTTCTCAAAGAAGATGGCAATAAAGCAGGCACTTCCCACAACAAAGATGTTAGACAGTCGTGTGAATGCCTGCAACCAAGATGACACTGAAGCTGTAGACTGCCCTTGAGTAACATGGTGCTGAAACTATGGTTCTGCCTTTCTTTCCCCTTTCTACTTACAGAAGCTTGGCTATGTACAAATAAATAGACAAATAGGTAGACACATAAAGAGACAAATAAATAGGTTTTGCCCAACAGGCAGGGTGTTTTATGCATGTGAGTAGAGGAAATCTGTTCTGCCCTGCCAGCTTCTCTAAGCTGGCTTAGAGTCAATGTGGACCAGAAGGGAAATAAATTAGAGTTAAAAATTTCTCAGGAAGTAGAAGTTTAAGACTGCCTGCTGGAGCAAGCAGTGAGCAGCAACAGTGCAACAGAATGGGGTACCAGGTGGGGGAGTAAGAGGTAATTCTGAAACAAAATCCGGAGAGTGGTTTTAGAGTCCCAGGAGTGAGGAGCAGGAATGAGTGGGTTAGCTAGATTAAGGATAGGAAGGAAGTTGGGAAATTGGAGGAGTAAAGAGAAGGCATGGAGTAAAGGCAGATAAAAGCCTGAATATAGAAAACCTTCTATTCTCTAGATCGCTTGCAAGTCTCTTAAAAGTTCATTAAAGTAATGTGATCAAAAATGCTGTTAAATGGCCATTTAGAGTTATTATCTAGTGGGTATTGGGGCCAAATTTAGTGTATGAAGTCCAGGAAGCATCCCAGTAGAGAGCCTGGAGATAGCTTTGAAGACACAATAGCTACGGGTGAGAATAAAGATCATTTCATACCACTACTGTCATCCCGGGGATAGACAAAAAACTTTCTGGGCAAACTGGATTGCAGTCATCATGTGGCAACTAGGGGCCAATACTTGGATAATCAAGTAAAGAGGGAAGAGCTGTGTCTCCAGAAGACAAAAATCTCACCCAGGGGAAGAGGTCCTAAGACAAGGGGGTCAGTGAGAAGGGCCAGCCCTAGTGTGAAGATAGTGGCTGGGAGTTCTTCAGCTTATACCAACCGGCAGAGTAGCTCACTAAATCGCTGATGTTTGGATGGAGAGATCTTGTGATCTGATGGTGAGATAGTGAGCCTGAGTGACAGGCAGGCTTGTTGGGATATGGTCCATGCTCTGGCAGGACCAAGAATTTTTGAGTTTAAGACTCCGAGTCTCAGTACCACTGATTTGTTTTATAATGCGGCAGCAAGATTTATCGGGAGCAGGTGTCATAGTGGGCCCATGCTTAGGCATCCCCGCAAAGGTACCAGCCAGTACTATACCAGTCTAGTATAAAATGAAGTATATTTGGGGTATGGGAAGGGGATGAGGAGATAATAGAGGCAGAGAAAGAAAGCAGAAAGAGAAGGACAGAAAGAGAGAGCAGAAAGAAAGAAGAGGCTGGCTGGGGACATGTGGGGACAGAGGACAGAGGGAGAGAGAGAGAGAGAGAGAGAGAGAGAGAGAGAGACCAGAGAGGTGGAGAAGAACCAGTCCTTTTATAGTTAGCCAGGCTCCTACCTGGCTGTTGCTATGTAACCGTTGGGCAGAGAAGAAATGTTAACAAAAATTAATGGCTTTTATGAATGTTTCATAGATTATAATATTTATTTAAAATAATTGTCAAAAAACAATTAGAATATCATCTAACAAATGAACAATTTATATGTAAGAACCAGAACTATTACATTCCTGTAGCTTAACACATGAATGCCAATATAACCCACAGTAAGGGGTCCTACAGTTCTGGGGCAATCCATTCTGTTTTAATTTCTCCTCTAAGCACGGGGCTTCTCTCACATGCAAATGGGCAGGACTGGGCCAGATGGTGGATATCAAGATAAATTTCCTTAAATTTCTCTTGTTTTACTCCTGTTACCATCCTCTTTCTGAAACCCACTTTAAAAATGTCTATAAGCACAGAGCTCATACTTCTTAGGATGTTTTGTTTTGTTTTTGTTTTTGTTCTTGGGGGTTTTGTTTTGGATTTTTGTTTTGGTTTGGTTTGGTTTTTGACCAAGGAGCTTAACCAAGGCCATCTATGTGAGGGTAGATTCAGAACTCTTTCCTGGAGTTCTAAACTGAGTACCCACCTGAAGACAATGACTGGCCTTTCCCATGGATTATAAATAGTAGTCAGCAGGAAGGGTTAAGTACTGTCAGACACTAATAATCAATAGGGTCTGTCTTTTTGAGTTCACTGCAGGTAGCACCTGTACCGTGAGCACAAGGTTGCAGTGGATGGTGACAGCATCTCTGGATCTTTCGTTCAGTCTTCAAGCTCTCTCATGCTTCCCTTTCTTCTTTCCTGGTGTTCTTGAAGTCTTAGCATGGTTGACAGAATGTATTGTTTAGGGGCAAGCTTTCAACTTATTCTCAGCCTCTTGGGCTACAGATCTCTGCATACAGGAATGCTCACCTCAAAGAAATGCTTCTCTTGTTAATAGTGTGAATACCTTTTGCATATGGCTATAAGTATTGATATTTAGAAGGTATTTCAAAACTATGTTAATTTAGTTATACAACGATTATAAACTGCTCACTGAGGCCTATTGATATCATGGGTGTGTGTCCAGCTTCTTTCTTAATTCAACTCTTCCCAAAAGGATTGAATGGATTGGCTTCTGAGACTTTTAAGAAATTCTAGGAACAGGTTCTATAATGTGATCATGCAGTTTCTGATTACATACATAGGATGTGAGGCTTCATAAAAAAGGATTGAAGGACTCACAAAGTCCCTCTTCTTTCTCACTACCATGTGAGATGCTATGAGACCATCCACCCCCAAAGAAATAGTTCTGACTGTACATGACTCTGCTTATATGTTTTCAGACTTTACAGCTTTAAACTGTACAGAGAAAATGAAATATTGTTTATAACTCTCCCAGACTAAACGCTTTTGTTTAAGCAAAGGAATAGTCTAATTCTATGAGATATGCTAATGTAAATCTACAGATATGAGAATAAGAACTCACAAGACTGAAACAGTAATTTCCGAAGTAGGTCATTCAAGAAACATTGCTTCTTGAACCTATAAAGTTTGCTAATGTTAAAAGTCACAAGTGGTAAGAACTGTCTTGCAGCTCAGCAACTCCCTGATTTATTTGTTGTTTGTTAAACAGTTTATCGTGTAGTTGTTTGTGACTTTGTGCATTTGAATATGTGCAGTGCCTGCAGGGATCAGAAGATGGTGTCCAGTCAGTCCTATGGCATGGAAGTTACAGAAGCTCAACTGTCTTTCTTGGGTTCTGGGAAGCAAACTCAGGTTCTTGGCAGGAACAAGATGCTCAGCCTCTGAGCTATTTCTCCAGTCCCTATTTCCTGCCTTAAGTCTCAGAGAGTTGGAGAAGGAGACTGCTTTACTTCCCATCCAGAAGAATCATTTGGCTCATCTAGAGATGGAATGCAGCCCTATGTTTTTTTCCAGATCTAAGAATATGTTACATTTTTTCCTCAGAATTTTAATATTATTTTATCATTAAAATGCAAAGTATTTATTATACTATGAAATACAGTTCTGATATCACTGCTATAATCAGCTTGCATTATATCCAAATTATTCCCAAGTAATACTTGGTAACTGAAACTTAGAAAACTCACCAGAGAATGATAGTCTCACTGCAGAGAAGATGAAGAATATTATGGGTAACTGAGTAAATTCAAATAAATTTATAGACACAACCAAGAGTAAGTCCAAAGGATTAATAATTTGAAATTCAGAAAAATTTGTGCTATAACATTTTTGAAGATTGCACATGTACAATTAAGTTTGTTAATGTCTTTCTTTTCTTTAAAATAATTTCCTGACATACACAGCTTGGAAAATATTAAAAAAATGTACGTGTCACAGAATTAATTATTGTAAGTTAGAAGATAAGTACTCATTGTACTTGTCCTATTTATAACACAGTATGAAAATTAGACTCCTTCCTGAACTGGGAGAATGGACAGTGGACAGTGGCTCCTTATGGTGAAGAAACAATAACAACCTTCATTAATCTTAAAATAACTCAAAGTATAGACATAGAAATATATATGTATATTTACATATAATTGTACATATATAATTGTATATCAACTCATAGCAATAAGAAAATTAGATTTTAATAACTGTGAATTAACATTAATTTGTCACTTAAAAATGCTTTTTTAAAATTATTCCTAGAGTTGAAAATCTTTTGACTAGTAAAAGTCTGCTGTCTTCGATAAGGTTACACAAGAGGCAGGTGCTGCAGAAATTCACCCTGAACTTTAGGAGTCAGCTCTGAATCCTGTGGTTCTATCAACATCCAAAGCCATCATCATAAATTCCAGACAAAATCAACTTGTGAGGTCAGGAATACACCAGTATGCCCTCATGGGGCTGCATTTATTAAGCAGCCTGGATTGGCGGCTTTCACTCAAATACTTGGAGCCTGACCTAATTTCAGAGTTTTATCAACAGCAGGGTATATTCTTTATTCAATACACTTCAGACCTTCAGACCATCTTTTGCTGCTCTCCAGTGTTTGGGGAACGAGGATTACATGGTTGCCTGGAGGACTCATACTTTCTTATCACCACTTTGACATTCCTGATCATTTCTCAACATATCTTTCACGTTGAACCCATAAACTATGTGTCTGATTCTGTCTGTGGCCCTTGGAATCAGAATATGAGTATCATTGCTATGTATATATCTCAAGGTGCTGTGTGTACTTTTTCTCTTGAGGAAACACTTTCTATTTTAATCCATAAAAATAGTCAATGTCTCCAAACTGACTCATGTCTCAGTGCTGAACAGAAATAATATTTCCTGCAATTTGAAATGTAGCTATGAATGCCAAGGGAGGTGGAGAGGAAGGGGAAAAGAGGAAGAGAGGAAGAGAGGAAGAGAGGAAGAAAGAAGAGACAGAGACAGAGACAGAGACAGAAGGCGAGAGAGAGAGAGAGAGACTTATCATTAGTCTTTCTACAATCCCCTATTCTGGCTGGCTTGTGATGGTTTTGTGTTCGGTTTACCATTATTAAACTGTCAGAAGACCAAGTTCACTTGATATCACTAATTACTGTGCCCTAGACCCTAGCAATGACAAAGGTTGTCTCTTCTGCAAATGGTGCCATGATTCTATCTGCAATCAATAAGAAATTCCCCATGTCTTATTTCATTTATGTAAAAATTGGCCCTCAGGAGAGTGCTACTGACAGAGATAAAGGCTCTACTTCACATTACTCCACAACACAGTCCTGATGCATCCTCTGCTGCTGCCTGCTTTGGATCTAATCCTCTCTTCCAGGTCCCTGTCTCATGGGTAGTCAGCTTCAGCACCGCATCAAGTTATATGAACACATGATTACATATGCAGATGGGATTATAGGAAGTGACTATTAAAGAGTGACAGAAATCTTGATTTTGAAAGAAAAATTTAAATGCATTTCAAAGAAAAAGGAATAATAGTACTTTAAAAACATACAGAGTAGAAAATAAGGAAATAACCATGACTTCCAGGTAGCTTAGGGAATTGTCAAGACTCTTGGGAAACTAAGGAGCCAGTGTCAGCTATCAAAGGCTACAGAGACTTTCTTTCCTTTTTTTCCTCCTGTCTACCCTCTTACTGTTCCACATCCGATAACTGCTCCCTTCCTACCTGTTTCCATGAGGATGTCCCCATCACCCCATACAGCACCTGGCATCCCACCAGACCTCTAAACGTCCTGGGGCCTCCAGTCTCTTGAAGGTTAGATGAATCTTCTGTGACAGAACCCAGACCCTGCAGTCATCTGCTGTATGTGTTGGGGGCCTCATATCAGCTGGTATATACTGCTTAGTTGGTGGTCCAGTGTCTAAGAGATGCCCAGGATCCAGGCTAGTTGAGACTGCTGGTCCTCCTAAAAGGTTGCCTTCATCCTCAGCTTCCTCCATCTTTTCCTTGATTCAATCACAGATGTCAGCAACTTCTGTCCATTGGTTGGGTGCAAATAAGTGCTTGTTTAGTCTTATGGAGGGCAGTCATGATAGTCCCCCTTTTGTGAGCGCTCTATAGCCTCAATAATAGTGTCTGGCCTTGGGGCCTCCTCTTGAGCTGGATTGCCCTGTGGGCCTGGAGCTGGACCTCTTGTCTTCAGGATGCTCTCCATTTCTGTATCTGCAGTTCTTTCAGATAGGAACAATTATGGGGCAGAGTTTTGACTGTGTGGTAGCAACCCATCCCTCAACTGATGTCTTTCTGCTGGAGGTGGGCTCTACACGTTCCCTGTCCCTACTATAGGGTATTTCATCTAAGGTCTCTCCCTTTCAGTCCTGAGATTCTCTTACCTCCCAGGTCTCTGTGAAATTCTGGAGGGTCCGTCCAACCTCCTACCTCCCAAGGTTGCCTGTTTCCATTTTTCTGCCGGCCCTTAGGACTTCAGTCCTTTTCCCCAACTCAATACAAGATGATATTCCCCTCTGCCCCATCTGCATCCCCTTTCCCTCTCCTGTTCCTCCCTCCTTCCCACCTTGTGCTTGCTTTCTTCTCCCTCCCAAGTGGAACTGAGGCATCCTCACTTGGGCCCTTCAGGTTGTTGGCCTTTTTCAGTTCTGCGGACTGTATCTTGTGTATTCTGTACTTTTTTGGGGGGAGCGAGGTAGGAGCTACTAGCCACTTATTAGTGAGTACATATCATGCATGTTCTTTTGAGTTTGAGTTACCTCAATCTGGATAACTTTTCCTAGTTCCATCCATTTGCCAGCAAAACCCAAGATGTTCTTGCTCCTAAGTACTCCATTGTTTAAATAAGCCACAGTTTTTGTATCCATTCTTCTGTCATGGGATGTCTGGGTTGTTTCCATCTTCTGGCAATTGCAAACAAGGCTTCTATGAACATAACGAAACACGTGCCCTTCTGACATGGTGAGACATCTTTTGGGTATATTCCCAAGAATGGTGTTAGTGGATGTTACAGGATATCTATTTCCAAGTATCTGAGGAAACTCCAGATTAATTTCCAGAGTGGTTGTACCAGTTTGCAATCCCACCTTCAATGGAAGGGTATTTCTCTTTCTTTACATCCTATCCAACATGTGTTGTCAACTGAGGTTTTGATCTTAGCCATTCTTTTTGGCATAAGGTGGAATCTCAGGGTCGTTTTGATTTGATTTTCTCTGATCACTAAGGACTTTGAATATTTCTTTAGGTGCTTCTCAGCCATTTAAGAATCCTCTGTTGTGAATTCTTGGTTTGGTTCTATGCCCCATTTTTTATTGGGTTGTTTGATTTTTGGAGGTTAGCTTCTTGAGTTCTTTATCTATTTTGGATATTAGCCCTCTATCAGATGTGGGGTTTGCGAAGATTTTCCCCCAATATGTATTGGCCAATTTGTCTTATTGACTTACAGAAGCTTTCCAGTTTCATGAGGTCCCATTTATCAATTCTTGATCTTAGGGTGTGATCCATTTAAGTTTTGTTTAGGAAATTTCCCCCTGTGCCTATGAGTTCTTCCCCACTTTCTCTTCGGTTAGATTCAGTGGATCTGGTTTTATGTTGAGATCTTTGAGGCACTTGGACTTGTGCTTTGTGAAAGGTAACAGATATAAGTCTATTTTCATTTTTCTACATACAGACAACCAGTTAGACCAGCACCATTTATTGAAAATACTTTCTTTTTTCCACTGTATATTTTTGGCTTCTTTGTCAAAGATCAAGTTTGCATAAGTGTGCAGTTTTATTTCTGGATATTCAATTATATTCCATTCACCAAATTGTCTCTGTACCAACACCATGCAGTTTTTATCATTATTGCTCTGTAGCATAAATTGAAGTCCAGGATGTCCATACCCCTAGATATTCTTTTATTGTTAAAAATTGTTTTCATTATTCTGGGTTTTATGGCTTTCCAGAAGAATTTGAGAATTGCTCTTTCTATGTCTTTGAAGAATTGTGTTGAGATTTTTTTTATGGAGATTGCATTAAATTTGTAGAGTGACTTTGGCAGAATGGCCATTTTTACTATGTTAATTCTGCCAATCCAGAGCAGGAGAGATTCCTCCATTTTCTGAGATCGTCGATTTCTTTCTTGAGAGACTTGAAGTTACTGTCATACAGATCTTTCACTTATTTGGTTAGAGTTGCCCCAAGATTTTTTATATTATATTGTGAAGGGAATTATTTCCATCTCAGCTTGTTTATCATTTGTATAAAGGAAGGCTAATGATTTATTTGAGTTAATTTTAGATCTGTCTACTTTGCTGAAGTTGTTTATTAGCTGGAGAAGCTCTCTGAATTCTATGATATTTATACTATCATATCATCTGCAAATAGTGATACCTTTGTTTCTTTGCCAATTTGTATGGCCTGTTCTGTTTTTGTTGTCTTATTGCTCTAACTAACAGTTTCCCTACTGTATAGAATTGAAATGTGGACAGTTGGCATCTTTGTCTTGTCCCCAATTTTAGTGGGATTGCTTCAAGTATCTTTCCATATAATTTGATATTGACTGTTGTTTTTGCAGTAAATTGATTTTATTATATTTAGGTATGGGTACTGAATTCCCAATTGCTCAAATACGTTTAACATGAAGTTGTGTTGGATTTTGTCAAATGTATTTTCTGCATCTAAGGAGATGATCATGTGATTTTTTTCTTTGAGTTTGTTTATATAATGGATTATGTTAATGGATTTTCATATATCAAGCCAACCTTGCAGCCCTGGAATGAAGCGTACTTGTTTGTGGTGAATGATATTTTTCATATATGCTTGGATTCAGTTTTCAATAATGAAGGGGAAGGGTTGAGTCTTTATGTGGCTCAGTTATCAGAGTAATTGCGACTTCATAGAATGAATTAGATATTGTTACTTCTGTTTATATCTTATGGAATATTTTGAGGAATATTGGTATTAGGTCTTTCTTGCAGGTTTGATAGAATTCTGTACTAAATCTGTCTGACCTTGAGTTCTTTTTGATTGGGAGGTTTTTAATGCCTTCTATTTTTTATGGTATATGGCCCTGTTTAGATAGTTTACCTGCTCTTAATTTATCTTTGGAATATGGTGTCTAGAAAGAAAGACATTCATTTCATCTACATTTTAAATTTTCTTGAGTATAATTTCTTGTAATAGGATCTGATTATATTTTGAATTTCTTCCATTTCTGTAGTTATGTCTCCCTTTTCATTTCTAATTTTGTTAATTTGGATACCGTCTCTGGGTTTTGTAGTTAGTTTGACTGTGGGTTCATATATATTGCTCATTCTCTCAAAGAATCAGCTTTTGGTTTTGCTGATTCTTAGTATTGTTCTCTTTATTTCTATTTGGTTGATTTAGGCCCTGAGTTTGACTATTTCCTGTAGTGTACTCCTCTTGGGCATGTTTGCTTCTTTTTGTTATAGAGCTCTCAGGTATGCTGCGAAGTGGCTAGTGTAAGATTTCTCCAGTTTCATCACAGGGGAACTTAGTGCTATAAATTTTCCTCTTAGCACTGCTTTTATTGTGTCCCATAGCTTTGAGTATGAGGTGACAACATTTTCATTAAGTTTCAGGAAGTCTTTAATTTCTTATTTCTTCCCTGACAAAATTATCATTGACTAGAGAATTGTTCAATTTCCACATGTATGTGGATTTTTTGTTGCTTTTTCTGTTATTAAAGACTAACTTTAAGCCATGGTGGTCTGATAGGGTGCATGGGATGACTTCAAATGAGGGTTTTTTGTTTGTTTGTTTGTTTGTTTGTTTTCTTGCTTTGTTTTTGTGACGAATTATATGGTCAATTCAGTACCATGAGGTGCTGAAAAGTCAGTGTGTTTTTTGTTTTGTTTTGTTTTGTTTTAGGGTGAAATGTTCTGTGGGTATCTGTTAAATCCATTTGGTTCATAACCTTTATTAGTTTCACTATGTCTCTTTAGTTTCTGTTTCAATAACCTGTCCATTGGTGATAATGGGGGATTGAAGTCTCCCACTATTATTGTGTGAGGTTCAATGTGTGTTTTGAGCTTTAGTAAGGTTTCTTTTATGAATGTCAGCATCCTTGTATTTGAGGTATAGATGTTCAGAATCAAGACCTCTAATGGATTTTTCCCTTTGAAGAATATGAAGAGTTCTTCCTCATCATGCTTGATAACTTTTGGTTGTAACTCTATTTTATTGGATTATAGACTCTTGGTTCCAGTTAGGGTTGTTTTTGTAGTTGGCTTTATGTGTATGTGTGGTTCTCTCTTTTTGGCTTTGTTGTAAGATGTTTAATAACTTGTCTTTTCTTTGGTGTAGGTACTTTCATTATGGTGGAGTATTCTTTCTAGGATCCTCTGTAGGACTGGATTGGAAGATAAATACTCTTTGAATTTCGGTTTGCCCTGGAATATTTTGATTTCTTGGTCTATGTTGATGGAGTTTTTCTGCGTATTTTAGCCTGGATTGGTATTTATGTTCTCTTAGAGTCTGCGTGTCCTCTGACCAGGTTCTTCTGGCTTATAGCATCTCTGTTGAGAAATCTGATGTAATTCTGATAAGTCTACCTTTGCATGTTACTTGGGCCTTTTCCTTTGCAGCTTTTAATATTCTTTCTTTGTTCTGTGCATTTAGTGTTTTGATTATTATGTGATGAAAGGATTTTCTTTTTGGTCCCCTTTATTTGGTGTTCTATAGGCTTTTTGTACCTTTATAGCCATCTCTTTCTTTAGGTTGTAGTTTTTGGGTTTTTTTTGTTTTTTTTTTTTCTATAATTTTGTTGATGGCATTTTCCAGTCCTTTGAGCTGGCAATCTTTGTCTCCTCTATTGCAATTATTCTTTCACTGTATCATGAATTTCCTGGATGTTTTTGGTTAGGAGTTTTTATTTTAGATATTTTGAATTTTCTTTGAAAGTTGTGTCAATCTCTTCTCCAGTATATTTTACACCTGAGATTCTCTCTTCTATTTCTTATATTTTGTTGGTGATGCTTACAACTGTAATTCCTAACCTTTTTCCTAGATTTTCCAATTCCTTGTTTTCCTCCATTTGTGTTTTCTTTATTGTTTTTCCTTCCACTTTCAGGTCTTAGACTGATTTATTCAGTCCTTCACCTGTTTGATTGTGTTTTTCTGTATTTCTTTAAGGGTTTTGTTTGGTTCCTCTTTAACGGCTTCTACCTGTTTACATCTGTTTGCCTGTATTTCTTTCAGTGAGTTATTTATATCCTCCATAAAGGAATCTATTATCTTCATGAGATTGAATTTTAGGTCAGTTTACTGATCTTCATGTGTTTTGGTATATTCAAGGCTTGCACTGGTGGGAGATCTGTGTTCTTATGATGCCTGCATATATTGGTTTCTGTTGCTTATCTTCTTGAGCTTGCCTCTTGCCAGCCATTTATTCTTGTCTTGCTGGTCCAGGTGACTCTGCCTCTTTTGTCCCTGGGTTACCCTGGTAGGCCTGTGGCCCTGGCTGTAGTAGATCTCCTGTGGGACTATCCAACTAAGGGTTCTTCAGAGGGGCAGAGAAGCTGATGACCTCTTGCCATAACTGCAGTAGGTCTCCTGGGAGGGTTTTAGACTGTTGAGTCTTCAGAGGAGCAGTCAAGCTGTTGTCCTGTGTGAAGCTGTTCTCCAGAGGGGCTACAGACTATGGTTTCTGTTCACCCATGTGCAGAAGATCTCCAGGGAAGCTTTCAGTCTTTTGGTTCTATTGCCCTGAATGCCACAGGGCTCTAGGAGATCTTCAGACTGTAGTGCCATTTGTTCCATTGCTCTGTGTGCAGTAGATCTCCTGGGATGCTCCAGGCTATGGTATAAGTTGCCCTGTATGCAGAAGGTCTCCTGGGATGCTTCAGGATGTAGTGTCTTCAAGGGAGCAGATTAGCTAGTAGTCTGTCCTAGCAGAAAAGACCTTGTTTTCTGTGTCAGAATCATTAAAGCTACAGACACTTATTTAGAAGAGTGGGAACTTGGTGCAAACATGGAGATGAACTTTAGAGTGTAAAACTTATTTAATATTACAGGCTTCAGAACATCAATGCAAACATCAGGACTACAAATTATCAGGCTGAGGGGTTGAATATGTAATTCCATAACTAGCTTAGGTACCCTTAGCATTTGATAGTTCCTGGGAGTAGGTAGTCATTTTTTGTTTGTTTTTGTCTTTAAAAAAAAAAAACTGCAAACAAGATCCGGGCCAATCACAAGGTTATCTGGGCAACACACATTTGATGGAGGAAGAAGAGAAGAGGAGGAACAGGAAGGTTGAACGACAAAGCATTTTCTTAATTTGCTAGGCTGGGATTAGAGAGTTGAAAGGGTGGTAAGGGGCAGAACTGAATGAGATGAATATGTCCAAGATGCTTTCCAAGGAATTCTCAAAGGAATAATAAAACTATTCCATTAAAACCTTACTGTCTGTAGGTTTGCTCTCATGACTGTCAATTTTCTATGTCCTATATATACATTTTTCCGTTGGATTCAAATACCAGCTGTTTTACTGTTTCTATGGACATTTCCCTCTGATAGGGAAATCAGACATGTAGTTATAGGGATAGTATTTGCAGAGCCCATCTATGCTATCATTCTCTTCCCTACCAGCTATTTCTGAGCTTTTTATGCTTACAAAGCACCTATATTTGGACTTTGACTACACATATAACCTAACTTTTATTTCTCAAGGAACCAAACCTGTAGAACAGTGCTTTCAACGTGACTTTATCACATGGGTTTATGGGCACATAAACTGTGAGAGTGTCAGACGTGCGCATAGCACTTATTCTGTTCAGTACCACCCCCAGATGTAGCATTTTTCTTTTCTGCTGATCATGTTCAGTTAACTTTGGCCATAGTTAATTCTGTAATTGCCTACTGATTCCTGGAAATACAGTGCTGGTAGCAGCTGTGATGGACCTGTTTTCTATGCAACCTTTTTCTATTGTCTAGGAAGTATATGCTTCCTTTTTGGTCTAAAATATAGAACCCTACAGACTTGTGCTGATAAGAAATCCTCTAGTGGGTCATTTGAAGTGCTTTAAAGTGGGGTCTACTTTCATCCAGAGTGACTTGATCTCATACATTCTTTCTACGGAGCACAGGGTACGATATGAGTGTCTTCTTGGGCTCATAAATACACCAGGTCTTAAAAGATAGCACTTCATAAACCCTATGTTCTTTCTCCAAGCTGATATCAAACTTCACATTTCAGGCTAGCTATAAGGCCAGATGTCCTTGCGTACTAAAGGATGGGATGGGCAATTGATTTTCCATTCCCAGTATCTTTGCAGTGATGTCAGTCTTCTAGACATATGCTGTGATGAGTAGCATTAGATAAGTTCCTTAAAGAAGGGCTACCAAGAAAGGAAAACTGATATGTACTAGGAATAGAAATATCCCTCCATTACAATGGATCAAGGTAGAAGGAACTGGCCTCTAAAGTGTTTTTATTTGGTTGTACAATTCTTGTGACGAATCAGAGACTCCACCAGATCTGTCGCAGGAGCCAGCAGTTTCCCCTTAAAAACTTACACTCTCTACTTTCTGTTTTAGAAATGACACAAGAACAAGCAGTTCATACTTTCAGCTGTTTTAGTCTTGGTTAATCACTAACTACAGCCACCTCCAGTTGTGTAGGCAGAACTATAGTTCTAAAGGGAAGGAGAAACTGGAAGCTGTATAATAATCACACACAACATTCATTTAATTAGGAAGTCAATTTTGAAAGATTTATTGTATTTTTAATAGTATGCATTTGCATCTCTATGTAGTTTTGTCCACATACATGCATGTGCCCACAGAAACCACAAGAGAGGGTCAGATCCCCTGGAGCTGGGGTTAGAGGCAGCTGTGGGTACGGGTACTTAGAACCTAACTCCAGCCCAATGCAGAAAACCTTAGGAGATGACTAGAGGATGAAAACAATTTCTTTTCAACATGAGGTAGAAGTAAGCTGTGGAAGTTCACATGGCAAGGAAGTTAGTAAAGGTGCTTTGAGAAGAACTCGATATGTTTTCATGGTGATTTTGATGTTCATATGCATAAATTATGAATACAACAAGAATCACTTTATTACTCCCCATAGTGTAAGAAAAGCCTGACTTGACATATTTGTTCAAAGCAAAACATTTATTTAATCTATGGCTGCTTTTAACCAATTAGATACTGTCAGGCAGACAAAATTGTAACTATGACTTATTTTGTTTTCCCTCAGAATAAATTTAACATTTTTAATCTAAATCTTTAATAAGATTCTGCAGCCTTACAAAATCAAGAAAAGTAATGTGGACTGAAAATGAGTTTATTTTCCAATAATTTGTTGTTAGGCCTTTTTATAAATCATCCATGTTTTCAACAAGAAATGTTTTTAAAGCACTATCTCAGTGCTTGAAAAAAAATAAGTGATGGGTTTTATCTTTGTTTTGTAATCAATTATGATCTCTCGTTTCTTTTACTGTAACCATTGGGTGCTATTTTGAGATATTTCATACAATAGAGGTAGAAATGGCTATTTAACCAATTTTTATTTTATTTTTTGTATGTGAAAGCTATATATATATATATGTATATATATACAGACAGACAGACAGACATATAACCCTGTGTATGACTTGAGCATGATGAAACCAGAAAAGAACCCAGAAATAGTTATAGATAGGTGTAAGCTGTCATGTGGGAGCTGGGAGAAGAACATTGGTCCTCCACAAGAACACCAAGTTCTCTTGAATACTGTGATTTTTATGTAGTCCCTGATTATTTTTTAAAAAACATTTTAGATGATTAACATAGCTGGGTTTTTTCTTTTCTTTCTTTTTTTGTTTTGTTTTGTTTTGTTTTGTTTTGTTTGTCTTAGAATGTCTATTGCTGAGGTGGGTTGGGACAATGTCTGCTCAATGTTAACCTCAAGAAGCTAGACTAGGTAGCTAATCCCCAACTGGCCAAGTAAAGAGAAAATTAATGAAAAATGTCTGTGGAGACGTTGGGAAAAATGGTACACAATGGTTCTAGTAACACTACAAGCATGTGTTTATTACCAACAGGGATTTTACATTTGGATAGAAGGCAAGAAGTTTGCCTGTCTACAGTCTCTACAAAATGTTGATACCAACTTATTTTACTGGATAGAGATCTCAGTTTGGTTGCCAGGCAGTTTATCATATTTTGGGTTTAAATGACATTTTTCTTCTCCTTCCCTACTTTCAGAAGCTTGAGGTCTGTAACTATAATTAAATATGAAGATGAGTCACTCTAGAAAACTCCACAGCAATGGACCCATGCTGTCCTGTCCTGTCTGCCCAGATTCCATGAGCAGTGGCCCTAGGCTGTCCTGTCTGTCCATATCTCATGTGACTGAAATAGACAGCTGCAGAAAATCTTTAAATGCTCTCTGATCTTTTTAAAAATTTTCATCGTTACCTTAATGTCATAGTTGAATAATCAAATGAAGGATATTTCATTTTGCTTACTACCAGATGACCATTAGATAAAAGCTTTATGTTATGTCTTATGTCCTCTATCAAGTTTTATAACAAACCTGCCACAATGTTAAAATGATTTTGCTATAAACACAGAATGTGTCAGTCAACGGAAAGCTGAAGATTCTAAAGCTGTCTTTAAAGAAGTGACATTTATTTGTCTTTTAAAGGGCAAGATATAGGTTAAAGCAGTTGAGAATGAAGAAAAGAAACCCTTCAGTCTTTGTGGTATGTTCCATTGCTAGGCTGATACATTTATTTTAAATTTCTTTTTGGCTAGCTTAAAGAGAGTTTAGCTTACCAGCACAAAGTTCACTTACTTGGTAATTGAATATGATAAAACAAGTGGAGATGGATGATTCTAATGTAGATCCTTATTTAGTAAGAGCAAATATTTTCAAGTGTAACCATATTTTTTATTTCAATTAGATCACTACATTTGATTTATGTTCCAGGTTGACATACATTCATCGGTGGGACTATTTTTTGTTTCTAAATTTATCTTTTCTAAAGTAGAAGCTGCATGTAGGATTTATACACCTATATGACATTCAATTTTATGGCATTTTTACACAAAATGCTAAATAGTTTGGCCCTATTTTACTTTAAAAAACAGAAAAGGTGACAGCTACATTATCCTTCATTTAAAAAAGCAACTGTAGTATGCAGGTTTCTGTATCAGCTGCTTAGGCTAGAGGGATGAATGGACTCAGACAAATGTCCCAGAAGCACACAAAATAAACAGGAGGAAAATAAGGTGGATCAGTGTGAGAGTATCTGCGCCAGACCTTAAAACTTTAGTTTGGTCCTTCAGATGAATATGGAGGAAATAGGAATAATTCATATTAGCCACCATTTGTCTTTTACACACACATCATAGCACAGATGCACACATACACACACACCACACACCACACACACAGACAGACACACACACGCAAATGCAAAAGCACACAAACACACAGATACACACACACAAACAAACACAAACACACAAGCACACAAACACACACACACACACACACACACGAACACACACACACACAAACACACACACACACAAACACTCACAAACACAAGCACACATAATGAACAAATGTGGTGTGATAAAATCAACGAAGGAAGCAGATGTGTAGCTAAAAGTCATAGATCTAAAAGTAGAATTTTATCCTTGGAAAAGCATATATCTATAATTAAGTTCATTTTATTATCCATCAGGTCTGTACCATTAAGCAAGTCCTTTAACATATTACAGTTCAGATTATCTACAAAGTTGACACAACACATTACTCTACTGTTTTCAAATTGCAACTTCCTTAAATGAGATTAATTACATAAAATGGTCAGTACTTGGTATCACTATTGTAGGACTTGAACAAATGCTATTTTTGTATAAACTGAAATTCAGAGGGCTAGGAGATGGCTCAGTGGGAAACAGTACTTGTTATGCAAATAAATAGATTTTACTACAAACTCCTAACATGTGTAGAACTGAAACAGAGGGCTGAGGTATGAAATAGGGAGATTTTAACAAGTAAGTATATCTGAAAAGCAAGCTTTAGGTTAATTGTGAGATGTTTCAAAAAAGAAGATGGAACTTGTCAGAGGAGATATCCAATATCGTCTTTCACTTTCATGTTCCCCTGCATTGGAACATCTTGACATTAATAAATAATCATTACACATACATACATACATACATACATACATACATATATTCATATATACATACATACATACACACATACATATATTCATACATACATACATACACACACACACACACACACACTCACACACACACACACACACACACACACACACACACACACACACCTGGACACAGACATGGACACAATCTATCATGTAACTGCTTTTCACTGAATTCTTCAAAATGCTGGTATAGAACAAAAATTGAATGTGATGTGTTTTATAAAATGATAAGGAGATATGTTTAGTGAATGTGTAGTCAGTTGTGGGTGAAGGGGGTGCCTTGGTGGGCCCATGTTGAGGCATTGCTTCCTCCTAAATGACTAGCCATATGGATGATATAGTATAGAGGAGAGTTTATTCAGGGCATGGGGAGGGGAGTTGAGAGAGTAGAGAGATAAAGAAAGGCAGAGTGGGGAGAGACAGAAAGACAGAGAGAGAGAGAGAGACAGACAGAGAGAGAGAGACAGAGAGAGAGACAGAGACAGAGACAGACACAGACAGAGACAGAGACAGAATACAGGAGTAGAGGCCAGCCATGAGCACATGGAGAGAGAGGGGGAAGAAGAATGGGGAGAGAGGGAAAGGGGCGAAAGGACAGAGCAGGAACAAGAGGGCAAAGGAACAAGAGAGAAAGGAGGAGGGAGTAAGCAGACCCTTTTATAGTGAGTCAGGTATACCTGGCCATTTCCAGGTAACTGGGTGACATAGGATGGAGCTTAAACAAAATGATAACAGTATGTGAGGTTAACCCTCAGAGTAACAGGATGTCTTCACTGACTAAAAGAATTATAATGTGGAAGCATAAAAGAAATTGAGTTGGTTCAGAACCAAAGTGCATGGATAAAGTAAAGAGGAAGAAGGTTAATAAAATCCTTGGAAAACATGTAACTAGAAGTGGTGAGACTGTAATGACAGAAAAGGCTAGATTCTTAAATTAGTGTAAATAACAACCTCTTAGAAGATTTTGCAGAGTTGTGAAATTGTGTTGAGAACTAAGCCTCTAATATGAGTTTGCTCAACACATCAATATCCATCATGTATCTCTTCAGCTGACATTTTATCTCCACGTCTCTTCTACCATCTACAGATTGCCTGTATTTCCCATCTTATACTGTCTGCCACTTCTACAATGTTTCTCTATGTATATTTTTCAAGAAAATGTTAAAAAATTGCCACATAACCTCTGAATAGCCATTGAGTTCCCAAACAATTAATAGGTTCAGAATTGAATTGCGGGTGATTCTTTTGTGGAGGTATGATAGAATGTCAACTCTCCCTAGACAGGGTACCAAGGGAAGACTAAAGCACAAATGCTACTTAAAGTTAGATTTATGAAATGAATGGACTAGAGTTATTTACAGGATCACAGGTGAGGATTTAACTACTGGAGCATGGATGACTTTAGCATGGGAAACCTTAGCATGGATGAGATCACATACTCAGAGAATCCTGTAGCTGTTGCATGCAGACAGCTCCACAATCCAGAATCTTCTTTTCTACGTTATTGCTTTAATGAACTAGAAGAAAAATAGTGAGTCTCCTAACTTTCTGACCTTACAAAGACAGAAATTTGCTTATCTTAAGTCTGAAATGCCTCTGCAAGAGGGAATGCCTCAAAGGAATTGAAAACTATACAACTCTTAAAGCTTATTTTAAATGACAATTACTTGGCCTTGTTTTCCCCTAGTTTTCCCCTTGTTGAAGGGTGAAAAAAACAACAACAAAAACAAACAACAACAAAAATCTAATTTACATTGGAATAAGGGCAATCAGCAAAGTGACTGCTACACAAGTCTGAGAACTCAAGTTTGTCTCCAGAACCCATTAAAAAAAAAAAAAAAATCCAGGCTTTGCAGTTGTTTGCTTTTAATCTGACACTGGGGAGGCTGGAATAGGTGGAGTGCTCAGTCCCAGTGGCTGGGAAGCCTAGCTTAATCAGTGTGTTGCAGAGCAATGAGATACTACTCCAAACCAAAAACGACAGGTCCTGACTGACTTCTATCCTGCCCAAGAATGCATAAACAGATGCACCTGCACGCAGGTGTGCCCAGACACATTCATATACACATCTATAAAAGGTAATATAGTTTTTTTTGTATAACTGGGCTTTTATTGGTGTAGAATATACACTTATTATAGATGTGTGCTATAACATCGCAGGGTTGTGTGTGTGTGTGTGTGTGTGTGTGTGTGGTGTGTGTGTGTGTGTGTGTGTGTGTGTGGTGTGTGTGTGGGTGTGTGTGGGGTGTGTGTGTGTGTGTGAGAGTGTGTGTGTGTGTGTGTGAGAGAGAGAGAGAGAGAGAGAGAGAGAGAGAGAGAGAGAGAGAGAGATCTGGAAAGGTTAATGTCCTATATATTTTTCTACCTTATCTTTTGATTCTGAGCCTGTCACTGAAACTGAAGCTCACTGATTTGACCAGACTGTCTGGCCCAATGAGCTTCAGGCCTCTGTATGTCCTCCTTACCCTAGTGTTGTGGCTACATGAACAGACCAGTGAACCTGACCTTTATGTGTGTCGTGGACTCAATTCCTCAGGTACAAATGGCAGGAACTGTGCACATGAAACACTCCCCCTCTTGTTACAAGACATTTACTGTTAACGGAGTTTTGCTTGTGACTTGACTTTCTTTGTTTAATGATTCTTTGTCAGCATAGTTCTCTTGAGCAAATATGTATCTAATTTATTTTAAAGGCTGCACAATATTTTTAAAATCTATTTATGCATTATATGTATTGAATTTGAATGTAATGTTATTTAGACATTTGTATAACTAACTCCATGTTTGTCCTTCTCTCAGCAAACACACTTATATATGTCAACTAACCTTGTTGTGACCACCTATAAGAACTAGCTCTCTGACAGTTTCAAATGCCCAATTGCCAGTACAATTTGTTAACAGTAGTAACAGCATACAACAGATGTTGACTACATTTAAATGAGTTTCTATCAGCTCACATTTGTGATCTCCGCACAATAAGGAGAAGAGAGAAAAGCATACACCAAGCCCAAATTATGTTGCCAATATACTCACTGGACCATGGCCAAACTTCCAATAGCCAGACTCTTAGAAAGAAAACCAAGTTCTTCTCCACTCCCATCCTCACCCCCACCAGAAACCATCAAGATCAGGAGATTTTTCTTTAATGGCTTCCTGTATAGTCGTTTTTTTTTCTTTCTTTTTTTTGGTGGAGGCAGTTTTCCAGAAGCCTTCTATGTCTCTCATTCTCATAGACATCAACACAGTTCCCATGGCAACAAGGTTCATGAAATTCGCATATGTGTGCGTGTGTGTGTGCATATGTATGTGTATGTATGTATTATGTATATACACATACATACATACATTCATACATATATGTTTCTAAACATAACACACATGATAAATTTATAGCATGTAATTTGTATGTATGTTTTTAGGTCTCACCATTTTGTATGAGATAACCAATTTTCTGAGGAACACTATTTCTCCTACTATCATAATCCCTTACTTGCCTATACTTCTTTGAGTATGTTCAGGCCTTGTGGCTTTTGCTTTCTATTCTTTGCCTCATTGCTTGCATGATTCTTCAGGTTTTGTCTGGCAGTCATGCTAGTAAGGCTTTATTGGTGTAGACTCTGATGTTACTAGCAGACACAGACTAATAGCAAATATCCCTGATCACCTGGTTCTTAGAATCTTTCTGGTTCCCCTTCTCCAAGTCTTTAGTACAGGAATTGTTTTTACATTCTATTCTTAGCGATTCTAAAAAAATAAAACATTGTTAGATTATATCCTCTAGGTTGTAAATGTTTGATTCCTTATTCAAATGGTAGGTGGCTCACAACTTCTGGTAGCATCACAAATGGACACACACACACACACACACACACACTCTCTCTCTCTCTCTCTCTCTCTCTCTCTCTCTCTTCTCTCTCTTTTGGAAGCTAAATGAGATATTAGTCTATATTTTATATATCACCTATATATCTCTTGGCATAAGGTACCACAAATATTTTTAGCGGATAGTTAGAATTTCCAATTTGACTTTCCTGTGAGACTGCATTGTCTTCCATTCTTCATATTATTCAACTTCTATCCAAATGGCCATCTTCTACTGTAGGTTTTAGTGTCAGAGACTTGGGACCAATAAATTTTTTAGATACTTTTTCCATACAGCTGTTTTCAACCATCATTTTTCTTTGCTGTCTAGTTCAATAAATGATAAGAAGTAATTTAAACAGTTTTAATGCATACTGGGAAAATGCTCATTGCATTATTTTTATTTTCCATTTTTAGAAGTGACTTTGCAAAGCAGAGATAGAAGTCACTAGTTAAAGTCACTGGCCCACACTAGGAATCCAGTATCTACATAGCCTGATGTCTATGCATGCTCCCTTATCTCATTGTTAAGATTTAAAGTCTATTTCACAGCTGACCTTGACTCCATTATATTGGTTTTCTCTCTCTCTCTCTCTCTCTCTCTCTCTCCTCTCTCTCTCTCTCTCTCTCTCTCTCTCTCTCTTCTCTCTTCTTCCTTCCTTCCTGCCTTCCTGCCTTCCTGCCTTCCTGCCCTCCTCCTGCCTTCCTGCCTTCCTGCCTTCCTGCCTTCCTGCCTTCCTCCCTCCTCTTTTTTCCTTTATTTCCTTGCCAGATCCTTCTTTATCAAGAATATTCAATTGATTTTGATTGTTTATATAAAAATAAATTATGGTTTTTATTTTTGGATTTTTTTTCAGGCTATAGACTACTGTTTTCTTCTCTAATAAAATTCAAGTACCTCCAGAAGAACAAAAAATAGAGGGAGGGCAAGCTGTAATCAGGACACCTTGTATGTGAAAAGAACCTATTTTCAATACAAAGAAAAGGGAGAATAAAAATTAGGAGACTTTTATTTCCCAACATTATTGTAGTCATTTAGTGTAAAAGTTGCCATTCCCTTGGAACAGGGAGGGATCATCACTCAAGAGGTCTTGTTGTTCTCAGACAGAACCTGGGTTTAGTGCCAGCATAAATCAGACTTTCTTTTCATCCTCTAAGTTGCTTAGGGTAAAAATAGAAAGAACATCAAGGAGCTCGCTGAACTTCCTTCTGTATAAACTCTATAGGCACAGGTATTAAGTCCTATCAGTAGGACATTGGTAAATATGGAGCTCGTATAGGAAATTTAAAAATTCACTGCTGGGACTAAGAAAACAACAAAAATATGATTAATGAATTTTAGCACAGTGTGAGTATAAATTTTATATACATGTGTATGCAGGTCTGTGTGAGTGTATGTGCATGCGTGTGTGTGTGTGTGTGTGTGTGTGTGTGTGTGTGTGTGTGTGATAAGCAGTCTTCAAAGCTTTAAAGAAACAATGTGCAAATACTGAAAGGAAGTGTAGTATAAATTCTTAGGGTTCGTTTAGATGGAATTTCAGAATTCCAGTTCAGCTATGTATTTCAATATGCTTAACCCTTTCTAGTTTATATTTGTATGAAAAATTGAAATATTCAATTCACAAGACAAGTCATTCTTTATTTTCCCATGTAAGTATTCAGAAACCATCTGTTCAGCTAAAGAGTTTGAGTATATGAATGTTCCTTGGAGAAATTCTTGTATCTCTCCTATTCAGGACAGCATCTTCTCCATGCAATTCTGCCTGTAGCTCTTAGGAATGATTTGTCACCTTTCATTTGAACCAATGATTCAGGTGTTTGACTTGAAGCTTCTCTAATTCTCAGCTTGCTGGTCATAACTACTCCATAGGACTTACTCCATCTGTGGTTATATCTATCTCTTTTAAGAAGACAGAAGAAGATATAATTGGCAGAAATCTGAGTGTTTGTTTGTTTTGTTTTGTCTTCCATGAATCACACCAAACATCCATTGGAAAGATCAATCATTGCTCCTATTTGTGACCCCTCAGGGAGCGGTCCAAAGCTCAGAACATATGCAGCGCTGAGTTCTATGTGAGAGGAGTTTGAAAATACTATTGACAATTTCTACCCTGCCCAGCAAAGCACTGAAAGAATTAAAATATTCCTCTGCTAACTGTTGCATGTCTGACTGTGCTACTTCTCTGCAAATAACCACGGTGGGATTCATTTGATCAGCTATAGCTTGTGTTTAAAGCTCTCTAGCGGAAAACTCGACAATGTCTTTTTTTCTTGTAACCCACTGGCCCTTTGATGACATTTCAGACACCTGTATTGAATACATTAAACCCAAAACTATCAATATGGATTCAAACCACTGAATCTCATCCAAGTGCAACAAATACTATCTGGAAACCTAAAATTCCAGCCAGGTGCTCTTTAAATATTAACAAAAGAAAATAATTACCAACACAACAAAATCAATAAAAAATTTGACCAATCCCAGAAAGATTTAGAGATGTTTAATGGAAGTGAAGACATAAAGAACAGTTGATGAATTTGTACAGACTTGAGGATTAAAGCTCAGACACCCAGAAGCCATAAAAGACTGGCCAGGGTTGGTGACTTCTGGGACTATGAAAGACAGCCTGGTTCCTGGTTGACATAGGCTAGAAACCCTGGTGACCCTGAAGGGATGGTAGGCACTTTTCCTGATTCCCAGGCACCAGACTGGGAATCTCCAGCCTCAGCCTTCTTAGATTTGTGGCCATCAGTCATTTAAGGGCCACAACCCAAGTTTCTCCACAGGTAGAGCACATGACCATAGGTCACAGAGGTGCAAGACAGATCTTCATTTTAATGAGGTACCTAAAGTTCTGGAACCTTAGCCAATGAATTTTCCTTCCCAGACACTCCTCCCTGCAAAAGGTATTTAATCTCAGGCTCACCCTGAGAAGTGGGGTACGGTTTTACTCATTCACTTTCCAACATGACAATAAATGCCTTAAAACCATGGTCTGCTGCTTTTTATTGGAATCGCTGTGGGGAGCTGTAGAGAACACCTTTGCCTTCAGAGACGCCCTCTAAATCTTCTGTAGAAGGCCTCTTTGTGCTGCTCCCGACTCCAGCCACCATCCAGCCTGCAGCCTACCACCACCAAGTCAAGGACTATCCCCTCAGGACCAGTTGGAGCCCCCTCTTTTCCCTGTCTGCCCCAGGCTAGATATAGCCTGTGGGCCCCACCTTCATTCTCAGCTCTTTCTCAGCATCCAGCAGCGCCTAGATGTGGGAGAGTCTGAGAAGGAGACAGCCCCAGTCTCCTTGCAGACTCATGGCTCCATCTGTCCTGCACTTCAGACTGCATTTCCCCACCCCTGGAGGAGTGACCCAGGGCGGCCCTATGATACCCTCCCAGGCAACAGTATGGGGTAAGCATGGTCAAACTTCCCGTATCCTGCCTCCCTGAGCGGTCAAGCCCTGTGGCAGAACAGTACATAACCCCACAGTGGCTACCTGTAATTCCAGCTCTCAGGAGACAGAAACAAAAGATTTCTGGAGCATGAAGTTGTCAAAGCTAGATTTCATTCATAACCTCAGTAAATAATATTGAAAGCAGTCAATGAAGACACTGATTGCCAACGCCTGGTATTGATATACATCCACACATGTGCACCACACACATGCAAATGTTTGAGCACATATGAATACACATTGGTACTTACCAAACACTGGTGCAGAAATAAACAAAAGTCAATAGAATCATCTGTTGTATAGCATTGGGCCTTGGTGTATGTTTGTTCATAAAGTCTATATGGTTGGATCCCCAAAATAGGTGCTTGAATCTGACAGATGTCTACATTATTGGACCTACATCTTTGTAGCCACATCTATGTTTGAGAACTCATTGCAGCTGCATAGATGGTATACAACCTTTCTTTCTTTAGGCTGCAGTGTGAGACTAGATATCAGCCTTTCAAGGTCATAAGCATTCCAAAAGATACATGATAACCCCTTTGTGTGTCTGTATTTCTTCTGTGATCATCCTTAGAAAGTATTTATGAAACAATATTAACTGCAATAAAAATATGACCTCAAAATACAGCATCAAAGAGAAGTGTGATAGTGTTTCTGATAATTGCCCTGCCCTCCATTCTTCAGTTATCAGCACTTATGTACGCATTTTTCTTTGAGGATTTCCCCGTGTTCCCTTACTGTATTCTAGGGAATTAGCTATATGTGTTATCATCCACAGGACCTCTTCACAAAATTGAGAAGGTTTCTGATCTCTATGCTGTCTAGTCACACCTGAGGTTAGATTCTAGGAACTGATTACAGAAAGCTGATGTGCCAACCACAGAAATTACCTAATATTTACTCTAGTGATATTGAGATATCACACATAAAACCACATGCTTGGTTTGACTTGTAGAATATTCACTTATTTTTAAATACGAAGTCATGATTATTCAGCTTCGGTAGAATTATAGAAATATAAGACAACATTACATTGAATATGCACCACAATAATTCTCCCTTTAGGCATAATGTCTACCATCGGTTACTGGTCATTTTAACTGGTATTTCTATTCCCTACTGTGTAGTGAGCTTGTCAGGCGTTTGACATCATAGATCTTGATAAATGAAGAATGAGTAATTAAAGACTGTATCTTATCAAGAGTCTCAAGCACTGATAATATTTGAATTTCTAAATTCTCCCAATAATTCAATATATTGTGAAAATCAAAGAAATGAAACAATAAAAACAAAATCTTCTGCAAGCAATACATAGTGAGGAATATTTATCTTTTCTGAGGTCAGCTTCCAACGGGAGGCTAGAATATGAGGGTCATGGGATCATTAGGTACAGATATCTATCTTATCTATGACACCAACACTTTTTAAATTCTTAACCATAAATAAAATATTAGAGTCAACTCACCCTAAGTATTGATTTCTGATGTAATTTCTAAATTTCCTTACTTTCACAATCCACTCAAATTCATAGACAAGGACAATTGAGAATATGGCAATAATTTTGAAAAAAGATTTGAAAGAATATTATAGGGGCTATATACTGTATACTTGAATTAACTAAAAGGTGTGTGTGTGTGTAAGTTGAGTTTGTAATTCTAAAGATATGTGTAATATCAAACAATTAAACACAAAATTTATAACATAAATAGAAATTAAAGGTTTCTCCCTATTCATATACTATGAAATAATGTGGACATTAATATCTTAGTTTATAACTATGGTTGTATCCATATTTATTTTTCTTTAAAGACACACTTTGATTGATTTTACGGTGCCAACTTATTTTAAGAGTACTGCAAATCAAATTTTCTAAATGACTTACCGATTTTGAAACTCTAATAGATCTAGAGAAAAAAATAACTGCCCTCATACCTGGTTTCCATGAATAAATTTTATTGGGACCCTAGTCTAGTAAACTGCCAGATGAGCAATGGCTTTCATCACGGGTCAGGCAGAGAGTTTAAAATTTTCATGGAGGCCAAATAGCCAAGAGCACCAAAATTCTACTGCAAACACATTAGACAGAATGTAGAAACAGTGCCAACTCTCGCTTTATAGTAATAAAGAAACAATAACTATGGTTATTTAACTAAGCTCAGATATGCAAGTTTCCATACAAATTTATGTATATGCACTCAAGTGATTTTTCATATTAACCTATTTACTACTATGATTTCATTTATATTTCTACTGTAATTGATTATATTTTAGTAAGCATTTATTTCCATACTTGCATTCCACATAAGATGGAAGCTCTTGCCCTACTGTTTTCAATTATATGTATTTTAAAGTAATATTTTAATATTGTTCTTTCAGATTTCTTTTTCTGTATCTTTAATAATATCATCCTCAATCCATAGTGATATGCTGTGTTATTTGACACTATGGATAGTATACAGATTAAGAATATAATGAAAATAATTGTTTCCTGAGAATTCCCCCATATTCACTCAGATGGTCTGTAGAGTTAGAACATAAATGCATCAACAGGCAAGGGACTGCAGAAACACTAACCAGAATTATTGACTTGAAGCTTCAAAACCTGCTCCTAATAATTATTTTAAATCACATAATATGACATGTATGTTCACTTAAAAAATATGACCCAATCGTAATGGCCTGTGTCAAATGCTGAGTCATGATTTTGGAAGGAAATTATCTCTGACTTTGATTACAAAGTGAAAGACAAGCATCAATACAAAGGTTAGGGGTCAGTGCACTGGCATGTGGATCCCAGGTTCACTTTATGCTTTTAATGACCATGAAATCAGGAGAATTGCTTGCTCAATTTAATTGTGGACCTATGGGCATTAATTTTAACATATTTTTCCTTATGTAAAAGAACCTTTGAACTTAAAACCCTGAGTTGACTCAAATAATCTCATAAACATTCCTTTCTATTATTTAAATAATTACTTATAATGAAACAAATGGAAACTCAGCAAATCAAAACGATTAGCTAATTCAACTTTTTATAGCACATCTGGGATTGTGGTGTAGAAGTAGAACACAAGTGGGATAGTTATGAAATGTTAATATTTTTTCTTTTATTATACAAACAGTGATGATATGGAATAAATCACAGCCCAACATGGGAACAACACAAATACCATCCAAACTCAAGTAGAAGGAAGGAGGACGTTTTCTCTTGAAAGTTTCCTGCCTGGTAGAGAAAGTCAGGTTCTCTATACTTCACACATGTCCTGCCTTCACTTTTAGGAAATGGGTGAACCGCAACTTCCCAGCAAGCTGCTACATGCTGAACTGCGATCTCAATTCCATTCTATTTTTCCTATTTTCCAGAATATGATCTAACATTATTTCTACCTTCCTTATATTTCAAAACTTTGTCCTTTATGCTAAATGTCAGTAAGTACTTAAAATGTGTCAGGAAACAGGACCAGCACTTTCCACATTTATTGACTCATAAATAACCATTAACCTACTGGCTATTATCAAAGGAGTAGCATCAGAATTTGAAAACAGTAAGGCTACATCCTCTGTGACCTAAATACCCTGTTATTTATCATAGGCCTTCCTTTTTAACTCACAAAATGACATCTCATCAGTAAACAAGACCAAAGTAAAAAGTTTCTGTCTCCATTTTCAAGCACTGACACAATCCTCTCTTATTTAGGTCAGCAGCTACTTGTTTTGACACATGAAATTCTTACCCAACACCTTGCTCAGGTGATAAGCAGCAGTTAGCATGACTGTTTATCCTTAGAAATATAAATGAAACCTTGGTACTCCCTTATGTCATAAACCTTCCCATTGCTTACTTCTCCTAACCAGAGGAAATAAATGCACTGCAACATAATAGAGCCTTCTGAGAAGGCCGTTATTGGCTCAGTATCCCTCTTATCTCTTAATTTTTGTTGGTTTCACAAAAATTTCATACCCTCCTATTTTCTTGAATTCATAAGCTGCAAGTGCTTTTATAAGTGCACTGTAAAGTCCACAAGACTAAAGTTAAATTCATTTCTATGGATTGACCTGAATGGCAATTTCTGAATTATGGAGACTAAAAGTGAGGTCCCGATGTTAAATTTCCATAGCTTGTACACAGGCCATAAAATTTAATCTTCTAAATCCAGCCCAGCATCAGAAACCTTAGTGACAGTCCCATAATTCTGTTACACTTTTTGGAACCTTATGGAAATATACTTTCTGTTGGTAGGAATGTACAAAATTATCTACAAGAAAAATGAGAGAGTAGGTAACAGATATGTGTTTTCTTGTTGAGGGTTTGAACACATTGTGTACCCCAAGACTGTGAACTTGAAAAAATCTTGCTGTGGTGTAGCTCAGTCCTAGCATATCCCTTTAAACCAAGAGCTTTCTATAAATGGAATTAAATGAAGTCAGTGATATGTCCAGAGGCAAAGAAACAACCAGTTGACAAGGAGCAAACCTAAGAAAATCCAAGAAAGTGAAAGGCTGATCTTTGACATGGAGTGTATTTAAGAGAAGGCAGAGAAGTAGTAGCTTATCCTTCTCGGATGTTGATGGAGTAGGAAGCTGTCTGCTTTCCCTGACTCCCTGAACTAGCAAGCTTTCACTACAGTGTCTGGCTCCTGAGTCTTCATTTGGCAAATAAAATGTTTGGGATTTAATTTTTAAAAACAACATTTCTTTTCTATGATTTTCATGCAAGATTGTCATCATTGAGAATTTGTTAGCATTTTCCATGTTAGTTCAGATTCGTTATTCTTGCAATGATAAAAGTGTTTTCCAAAGCATAGTGATGTCCCGACATGGTGACTCACATCAGTTATTCCAGCAGTCTGCAGACTCAGCACTAGCTCTACATCCACTTGAGCTGTGCAGAGAGCATTTCTTAGAAAGTGAACATGAGATCGACTAGGACAACCACAGGCCTCGAACAATCTCAAGAAACAGTGAGCCTATAGAGCAAGCTAACTCTAAGCAAACATGGGGTAGAAAATATGAGGAAATTCATATGGGATAGGAATAAGAAAAAACAGGAGATTCTGTTTACACTTCTGACTCAGACCATGATTTTGGGAAAGGGTCAAAGATGCTTCTGTAGATCAGGTCCCCTATGGGTAATGTAGTTGTTTTGGTCAGTTTTATAGCCTTTCAGAAGAGTGACTTTGTTCTACTAGAGTAGAAAATACTAATTGCTCTCATCAAAGTTCCAGAAGTTATTTTGTTTGGTTTTTGTTTGGTTTGTTGTTTTGTTTTGATTTTTGTTGTTTATTTGTTTTGTTGTGTTTTTTTTTCTTTCTGAAGGCACAGTTCATGGAGAAACAACCCTCATGAGTCATTTCAACCCTTGTCAGGTATAGGCAAGATCAGAAGAGCTGGTCTTCAAGCTCTGTGGTAGACTACACTTAATGCAGCAGGACTAAAAACTTTGTAGAATAAACTACCTTCAGTGTTATTGGCCCAGACAGTCTCAGCTCATCTTTTAACAGATGTAACTGAAAGAAAAGAATGCATTTTCCATCCTCATACTTCTATGTTTTTCTGCTTCCTTACTTCTCTTTGTCAAGGAGTCAGATACCAATCATCTAACATTAACAACTTGTTCCTTCTACTCTTTTAAATTAACAAGTTACTTATAATTAGCTTATTCTCAGGCTAAATAAAGAAAACAGTTGTAATGCATGATTGATCTATTTAAATACAGTAAAGTGACCCATGCAGGCTTTTCTCTGACAGGGGGAAACCCATCCCGTCCCTCCTGTGAAGCCTGTACATCCCCTTCTGATCTGTGAGAATGCTGACAAGATCGGTCTATCCATTCAACTATAGTGTCCTTCCTGGTGAGCTAGAGGTTGTGTTTATGCTTGTTTCCACGAATATTCGCCTGTTCCCAGAGCTTTTGCTTTGTTAGTAGACAATTTATGAAGCATCTTGTAGCATCTTTCTAATTTTCTGTCATTCTTTTAAATCTTGACCAAATGATATCTACATTTTTATTTGTTTGCTTGCTTTTTACTGTTTTTTTGCAGTTTAAAAATTGGAATTTCTTGTGACTTTTCACATTTTTTTGTCTACATTGATGTCCTAAATGTAATAGGTTAAATATATTTTAATATTATTTTATGATTTCTTCCTTCCTGCATGCAATTATTCTTAAAAAGCCTGTATTTGTTGGCTGTAAAGTAACTTTGCTGTGTATTTTAGTTACCCTGCTTACTTAAATCTATGAACTTCAAGATGTTCAATTGAAGTCAATAAATTTTAAAATTTCCAACATTAAATTTTTGTTTTTAAAAGGAAATGAAACAATTAAAAAGTGCAGATCATTAGAAATAATGTTTTCATCTGACTACATGGTTTATTTTTAAAATATTCCATTGGCTCCTTTGAGGTGACTCAGTGAGAAAAGGCTGTACCCACACAGGGATGACCTGAGTTCAATTCGTAGACCCCACAAAATTGCTTTCTGACCTCCATACATATGCTGTGCCATGAACATCTACACATACATACTTTAAATATACATGGACGCAACAGAAAAATAACAAACAAAATTAAAAATTAATATTTCAGAAGGAAGAGAATGTTTCCCCCTTTCCTAGAGTATAATCTGATTTCAAGTCTAGGATGACATATTAATACTGCCTTTTATTTTATGGTGATAAGAACCTTGAATGGAAATCTAAAGATAATATAACTCTAGGTACCGTGTCCATGAAAGTGTCGTTTCTAGAAAGGTAAAATATAATAGTATAGGGAAATAAATTAGGTAGCAGTCATACCTTCATCCATATTTAACATATATTGGCTCATCTAAAAATATCCTATGAAAGGGTCCCTTTGCAAATATTAGACAAATAACATTATAACATATATAAATATCATCTCCAAAGATAAGAATATTATTTTAATTTAAACCAAAAGATAACTACATTTAATTCCTGATAATAATGGACAAATACAGGCTTAAAGTTATGCATATTGTATTATGAAAAATGATCCTGGCATTTGGAAGCCTGGACTACCTGATTGACTGTTCTTAGCTCCAGTTCTCTCCCCATTCAAACATCATTTAAGACCATGGAATACAGGTGCTAACCACTGTGATGATTTGGTAACTCTTGAATTGTTATCCACAATGTATATTGCAGCTTTGATAGAAGGCAGAAAAACTTGTCCCTGGGGGTTTCTGTATCCTTGTGTCTTAAAATCTGCTTGTCTTTGTTTTTTTCTTTTTTCTTCATTGGTGTTTTATTTGCCACCTTTGACATCTACAGAGACAAGTCAGAGGGCATAGTCCAATATCCCATCCAAGACTCCCCTCTGCATTTCCTGATAATCACATTTATTATGCTAATTGGCTTTGATAAGCCCATGGGTTTTTACTATAACATCTTAAGTCCAGAACATCGAAACATGCTTAAAATTAGAATGTTATTTTTTAAAAAAGAGTTAATCGTGTTTTATCTGGGGTTGTCTCTACAATTATATCATCCATTTATGTCCATTTTGGTAACAATTCACAACTACACAGTAACACGTAAATATCATTGGAAACATGCAGGTGATGATAAGGGAATATAAAGCAAACATACTTGGGTATTTAGCAAAAATTTGGAAGAGTCTATCTGGAAAAGGTATCAGCCACCATGTTCCAGGGCAGATGGCACAGCTGTACCAATGAGCAACATTCTTCATACAAGAAGTAACCAGTTTACTTAGGAAGCAGGTTTACCTTGTTTCAGGTTTCCTACTTCTTGGAATCTGAGCAAATGAAGGCACAGATTTTTGAACCCATCCCACACTTTGAAAGATATAGACCCAGAAGTTACTGTAATTTTTTTTAATGAAAGAATTTATTATAATACAGGACTGATCAAATGCACATGAACTTCTCATTACATAGGATTCCATCAAAGTAAAAATAACATAAGGTGTGTCAGTAGTCCCACATAATGACCTTGAGCTCTCATGTGAGCAGGTCAGCCACAGGAAGTGTAACAGTTTGGTTTCAGGCGGACAGAAAGTTTGTAACCACATTGTGCAATGCATTCTGAAATTCGTCTATCAAGTCAGACAATTTATTGTCTCAAAGGGAGAACCAAGCAATTTTTTTAAAAATGCTTTGACATGTTAGAGTACAGTTTTGAGAAGCTGACTGATAAGAACAAATTGAAAAGTTTGAAAACAGGAAATTGTGTAAATACAAGATATTGGTAACTGATTTTTCAGTACTAGCCTTCCAATTCCTCATTTCCAGATGTCAGTTACCTGAGGTCATCCACAATCAGTGCATAGTAAGTGGAAAATTACAGAATAAGTAATGGATAGGCTTTAAGTGGCATGCCACTGTAAACAACACTTACACATTTGTCACACATCATATAGGATTATAAGATGAGCTGTCACAGCCCCACAATGCTGGGTTTAAAGTTCTCTTTTACAGTGGCCTAAAGCTATACCCTAATGCCTGTGCATTCCCTCACTTTATTTCAGTGTTCAGACACAGGAACAGTAGCAGAAGGTATTTTTTAAAGAGATGGACAGAAAAAGAGAGAGCAAGAAAGAATACACATTCTTCCAGGACGTTTATTATGTTTTACAAATTTATATACATACTAATATGATTTCATAAAGATCATATGTTAGTACCAGTTATTGTCAGTCTTTGCCTGTCCTAACTTATATTTGTTTATTGTCAGTATGTATGCATAAGAAAATGATGATACAGCATTTGTTACAACTTAGACATGTACTTCAAGGGTCCCGGGGACTGCAGTATTTGCTGTCTTAAAACTACTCTAAGGCAGAACAATGACCACAAACACAGCCAACTGGATGCTCTCCCAGAAAGCACAAAAGTAGACAAACGAGATGGGAATGTATGTGTGTGCTCTGGGGAAAATTCAAAAAGAAGGAGAATGTCAGCAAAGAAATGAGGGTGCTACATTAAACCACTCTGAGCTTCGATAAGAGCAGAGAAGAGGTTCCCAAGGATTTGTAAGTAAACCATGGCTGGTAATCCAGAGCGCAGCAGCACTACCACTACATTGGCCTGAGAAGGACAGAGCATGTTTGAGATTGTCCTGGCACCAGACAGGATGAGCAAGGCAATGAAGGAACTTCAGTGCATTGTCTGCCTCTGTGCAAGCTTATGTGTGAGCACAATATCAACTATACTCATGGCCAGCCTAAGGGCTTGCTATTGTAAATCAATTTGCTAATGCAAATGAACCATGCCCATACTTTGTTCATTAGTTCTTGTGTGCAGCTAATTACACACACACACACACACACACACACACACACACATTGGGGGGGTGAGAGGGAGAGAGACAATTAGTAGTTGCATGAGGTGATGCATCATTCGCCATGTATAAATCGTGATGATGTAGCTGTAGCACTGACAGCTTGCTTACACGTACAGACATCATACAAGGTTTAAGAATTATTTGCTTTATTTTGTAAATGAACTGAGAAGCTGAATGCCAGGCATCTTTCTCTTTGTTGTTGTTTTATTTCATGTGACGTCATCATGATACAAGTGTTAAAGTTATTATAGATTTTAATTTGGTATCCCAGGAGAGTTTTAGCTACAGCATTCTTCAAAAGAATCCTCTGCATTCTAGAGTTCTAGAGAACATACTATGGGAATAGTATTGAGTTGATAATCAAACAATGCTCAAATTAAGAAGTTCCCGAAGCTTCACTTGATAAGACAATTAGAAAATAAAAGGTACAAAAAATGAAAACTTCCATTTACTTATCCAAGATAGTAAGAGAAAAATCAAGAAAAATCAAGCCATTGTTATGGCTTGAGCAACAGTTGATTGATGAAGATTCAGAGAATATCACATATCAGTGAAGCACATTACTGATGCCAGGTTTTCAGTATTAGAAATAAGTACAGTTTCTGAGTAGATTCCTAGAAGGGAGGAAGTAAGAATTCCTGAGGGCAGAAATTATTGGAAAGTTATAGAAAATAGCTTGAAGAAGGATGAAAATTTTCAAGGAGGAGTATCCTGACAAAGAAACAGGGGTTCAATGTGTAGCAGAAAAGCAGAGAGTGCGAAAGAGAGGGCAAAGCCTCTGAACCTGATGCTTAGGGGTTCAGGGCCTCCCCAGAAGCCTTTGGTAAGAATCCTACTTACTAGAGCTCTATCTATTTGAGCAACATAAGGAGTTGCAGTGCACATATTTGATTATTTTAAAAACACATATCTATTTCAGCTCTTTATACTCCCTAGAATTGACAAGTTGTAAAATATACTCTATGGACCCAGAATTCACGAAGCTCTGTATTTGCTGAGGTATCACCTGGGACATGCAGTTTCTCAGCACCACTGAATATTTTAGGATTCAAAGATGGCACTAACACTGAGCCTGAACAACAATAGCCGACACTGAAATAATCCTGCTTGGATGCATTTTCTTAGATAGTCCTGTTCTTGGAGATATACATTTCATAGAATTTTAAGGAGGGAAATTAATGCATGTCCCTTGCCTTGGTTTGAATATATTCTCACTCCATGAGAGTAGGAAGAGGAATTAAGTACTAACCATATTTCAAAAGCTTGCTTTATAAATGTAATCAGAGAACCAGCAATATAGTCTTAACATTGCACATGGCTATTCCTTCACAAGTGCTGCCCTAGCAAAACTATTTGACACCAAAAAAATGTTCTCTGCAATTTACAGAGCTGTGCTTTATGACCAACCACCAGCTAGCACAACTCTCTCCCATTACTGGGAGCCACAAGGTTTCCTTTCCTACTACAGGGGTCAAAAAAGTGTTAAGGTTCTTGTTGTGAACCTCTTCTGAGATTTATGAACTTGTGATAATTCTAATTGTAAGCTAAATGTACCTCTACCACAAATAGGAACATACTGTGGAAAAAGTAAGGTCAACTATGTAGAAAGATCAATACATTACAGCTTTAAAGGAACATGGTGATGACTGTAATTATTTCAACAAAGTGCAAATGCCAAATATATTTCTAGAGACTTTGTTTTTAAAATGTGTGTTTGTGTGTATCTGGAGGTAAGTACACACAGATGGGGGTGCTCATGGGGTATCGTGATTTGTTTTACGGTGTCAGGAAAATCAACATTTCATATTTAACTTTTGGATAAAAAAACTACTTTTAACAATTATGCAAATGTGCAAATATAAATTTCTCCATCCCTTAAAAGTTTCCTCTAAATATAATAGGAAATTTTTCTACCAGAGGTCCCAATTTATGGTGAGAAATATTAAATCCAGGGATTTTTTTTTTTGCCTTAATGTGAGTCTAAATGTGTCTCTGCTTACCATCCACATAACAGGTTATCATTCCCACCTACTACTCTCCGGAGGGTACTGGCAGGTGACAATCTTAATAGTATCACCTCAGGAAACTTTGTACATATTAACCACACTCCCCACCATGGTATTTCTTCCAATGAACCATTTCAGAAAAAAATCCATCTTTTTACATTTGATTTTCTTCTTCTTCTAACATATATCCATATATATATATATATATATATATATAAAATAAATGTGTGTGTGCGTGTGTGTGTGTGTGTGTGAATATATGTATGTTGATATGTGTAATGAATGCGAGTACAGAAGAAAAAGGTATCAGATACCCTGGAGATTGAAAGTCAGGCAGATTGAGTCACTCAGTGTGGCTGATGGTGAACTGAATCCACCGGGCAATGTCTTGTTTTTATCTCGTGCCATTTTTTCCAATCTAGAACCCTATGATCAGTCACTTGCTAAGGATTCTGGTGAATCTATCAGATCACATCTATCTGTGAGTTGTGAAAAGCCTAGAAATCTAATCAGTGTGTAGCTGATATCCCTAAGCTATGTTGAGATGGTTTGGTTTTCGAATTATCATTAAAAACTGGTATAACCTAAGGACAGGGAGTTAGAGGGGAGGGAGAGGGGCAGAAAGAAGAAATCAAGTTAGTTGGAGTGAAATCTGAATATAGAAGTGTTTCCATTTTTTCTGACCGCTGGTGAGAGTTGTTGAATATTTTTTCAGAGATGCTCTAAGAGGCTATTTAGCATTATAACCTAGTAGGTGTTGGGGCCAAATTTAGCCTATGAATTTGGAAATCTTTAAGACCAGGAGCCAACCCAATAGAGAGCTTAAAAAGTAACAGCAAAGACATTTCCTTTGGGTCAGAGTAGAAGTTAATAATATTATCCCTACCAGTGTCCTGAGGATAAATTAATAACTAGAAATGACAGCCAGGTCAGATCATCGGGTTGTCATGGGATGATCTCTGGGTTGAGTTCAGGCCAATGTTCAAGTGGTGATAAGAACGGTTCCCGTATGTGTAGGATTTCTTAGCAATGAGAAAGAAAATGCCTTGAGGAGAGACAAAAATCTCACCCAAGAGAAGAGGTTCTAAAATGAGGAGTCAGCGAGAAGGCCAGTGGATGCCTATGTTCACAAAGACACCAGAGGGTGGCTGTGAGCTTAATATCCATTTACACTGACCATTGGGGGACACTTAGCAATTCGTCAGTGTTTGAATAGAGGTCTAGCAAGTGGTCCAATGGCTGGAGAGCCCATGTGAAGGAAAAGTATGAACCTACACTAATTCTGAGTCATTGCCCCAATAATTTATAAAAGAATGAAAGCCAAGTATAGGTTTTTGTAGAGAACAGTACATTGAGGTGGGAGGGGTGCCTAGGCAGGTCTGTGCTGTAGCATCCTTCCTCCTGAAGTACCAGCCATATCATAAGTATAGTGTAGAATAGAATTTATTTAGGGCATGGGAAGGGAGAGTTGAGGTGAGAGGAGAGAGAGAGAGAGAGAGAGAGAGAGGAGAGGAGGAGAGGGGGGAGGGGGGGGGGGGAGGGGGGAGGAGAGAGGAGAAGAGGAGAGGAGAGAAGAGAAGAGGAGAGGAGGGAGAAAGAGAAAAGGAGAGGCTGAGAGGCTGTCCAGGAACATGAAAAGAAAGAGGGGACATGGAGAAAGAAGGCAGAGGGAGAAGGGGAAAGACAAAAAAAGGTGTCAGGAAGAGAAAAGACTATGAGAAAGAAAGAGAGACAGAGGGAGAGAGAAAGAGAGAGACAGAGACAGAGAGACAAAGAGAGACAGAGAGAGACAGAGAGAGGTCAAATAGTCCCATTTATAGCAAGCCAGGCCTATCTAGCTATTACCAGGTAACTGTTGGGCAGAACCTAGAAGGAATGCTAACAATTACAGAACTACAGGGCCAAAGAACTCTTTCCTACCACTCTCTCATATTACCTCCTATGAAGATAGGAACAGGTTGATAATTTGACCCCATCTATAACACTGTTGAGTAGAAAGATAGTAATTGACCTGTCATTAGCTTAGTCCAGATTCAGCATAGTGAATCAACACTATCGGTGATTTGTCCTTTGCTGTTTGTGATTATTGAGAGAAGATTCTGAGAATAAACAAACATGTTAATTTTAAAAATCCTCAGAGATGTCTTTTCTGGGCCAGACTGGACCTAGCCTTGTTCTAGGGAGAAAGCAAAGGAAAAGACAAATAACTAAGGCTGTTGAATCAGCTAGTAGTTAAACCAATTCCCATGGATATTGCTCTAGTTTCATTCACAGTATAAAAATGTTTCAGTGGGGACTAGAAACGAGAAACCCATCTATCACTGGAGAGTTTCAGTCTGGAATGTTGGCATGATGCCATCTTCCCAGTTTTATATGCTAAATGTTGTAAGCATTCAATTAGATGACAAGACCTTTATGTGTTCTTGTAACTGAATTATTCGCTGTCTCACTGTTATGTGAGTGCTGGATGTTGAAAATGTTTTATCTTTACCTGGTACTTCCTATTTTTCTTTTGTTTTAATTGCTATATACTTAGTAAACTACTAACATGTTTACTCAAGTTCATTCCCCATAAGGAACACAAGCAAAAACACAAAAGCAAAACTGAAACACTGCATTGATTGTGATGAGGAGCAGTTGGTAGGAGGAAGGCTGGAGAGAAGACAATAGATTCTAATTACGGAGAGTAGACAGAAGGCCAAAGCAAGAGCCAGTTAGACTGACTGAATCCAGATTGGTGGCCCTGTCAGGTAGAGGAGCACAGTGGAAAGCTGTACTTAAGTATCAGTGCTTTGCACTGTTTCTCTGCTCCTGCTGTGTAAATAAACCAATACCCTGCAGCTGTTAGGATTTTAGTGTGAATGGAGATGAAATTCTCTCCTGAAACTTGCTTTCTGGTGAGGAAAAAATATGCATAAACAAATACTTAAAGAAAATGGTGATAAGTGGCCAGAACGTAGCATGCAGTGGATTATAATATGTGTGTGTTGTTTTCTATAATATGTTTTATTGTATCCTAGATTATAGGGTTGAGAATTAATTCCTGGGTAAATGAATTAATCAATGAATGAATGAATAAATAAATAAGTAAGTAAGTGAATAAATGGGGGTGATTTACTGGCAAAAACTGAATGTCTAGTCACAGCTGGGACTCAGGTAAACTTTGTGATTATGGTAATTCATATTCTCACCACATTGCCTTTCGGAAGCACAAAGGAAAGAACTCCATCACATCTCTGGATTCTTTTACTGATGCCAGGAAAAAGTTTGGTTGTTGAAGTGCTTAATTTACCAAGGTCAGGATCCAAGCATGATCTTCAGAAGGAAACAACAAATTGTTTGCTGTACTTATGTAAATCAGTGCTGGGAGATGAGAGAAAAAGACCACAAAGCTCCCTGAGTGACCAGGCTAGCCTGTCAGGCTCCAGGCTAAGGAGAGGTACAAAGGTGGCTAAACTCTGGACCTAGAGAAGGCCCTACTTGACTTCTAGTCAGAACCTTTACTGTTGTGCACATGTTCTTTCACAATCCAGCCATATGAACATATATGCATGGATGTAATCATATATTCACACACAAACACACAGGCACACCATTTTATTGATTATTATTTGAAGAATTTTAAAAATTGGACTGTAAGAAACACTTTTAAATAGTGTTGTTTGGCATGAAAAAGTTCTTGTTACCAACACCATGGTAAGAAAACATACAAACTATCAGACCGGAGTCAAGAATTTATTGAAAACAGTGCTTCCGTCAAAGTATGACAGACATGTCACAGACACCTTTGAGGCTGTCTCTGACTTACCAGTCACCCAGAGCAATCAATTTTGATAGGTCCCCTTCAACATGAAGACACTTGTTTTGGAATCCTGACCTTATTAGGGAACAGCAGGAGCACATGCATCTGGAGAGAGGATTAGCTGTCAGCCACCTCATCAAAACAACAGAACAGAATGCTCGGAGCTACACTCTCAAAGATGCTGGATGCTGTTAGTGATTTTAACAGTATGAAATACTCTGTTCACAATCAAAGCAAATGTTAAATAATTATGATACCAATTGCCCAACAAAGAGTAATGGAACCCCGGCAGTCTGGATGTCTTTCCTGTGAGAAATCACCTAGAGCATCAATAACAGTCAAATGCTGTCAAATTCTATTCCTTGACCAAAATTTTCCCGTCCTCAGGGAACAGCTGTCAGAGGTTCCTTGACTAACATGCAGACAAAGTGGTATAACCGACTGAATACTCTTAATGACTAAAGTCAGCTGTATAAATACTAGTTGACTTCACTCAAGGAAAGAAAAAGGACTTTCACGTTTTTTCTTGCATTTTAATATTATAAATGAAAAAAGTGGGGAAAAGATTGCAATTAAAAATAGCTATACATTGCTACCCACAAATGAGGGAAGCTGACCTTGACAATACCGCCAGAGAAATTTGGCTGTGCAGTGTACACAATACCCATTGCCCCTTTCATTCTCAGGATGGATGATAGAATAGTACATTTATTAAAGACAATATAGTTTCTATATCCTTAGTAAATTTATAGATTTAGTTTTCAGACTCTGCTTGTCATTTAAACCATTTCATTATATTTTGTTGGACATCCTCATGCATACAACCATACACATTAGGGCAGTGTTCCTATCATGTCTGAACTATTCAATAATAAGAATTCACATCCCTAAATTAAAGCTCTGAAGTTTTATTTCATTACCAGTTTAAGTCCACAACATTCTAAAAACATACTTCCAGATGAAGAAATATAAATTGCTTAATAAAAGTGTTAATCCTGATTTTATTATCATATTAATTAATTTATTCATCAGTGATTGAAAGCACCAGGAAGGGGCAGGGTAGCCTAGTCAGTAGAACGCTTGCCTTGGAAACATGAGGACTTGACTTTGAGTTCGAAACACACATAAACAAACAGAAGAACGAAAAGGAAACACAGGTCTGTTGGTAGAACTTTGCAATTCCCAAGGCTCAGGAAAAAGATATCCAGGACTCCTTGATGTCCAGCTGTGCCTTCTTTTTGATTTCTAGGCCAAAAAGGGAACTTGTCTCAAAAGGAAATCAAGAGAACAAAATGAAGGATCTCAAAACAGCACAGAAAGTTGAGGCTGTCTGTTGTTTTACACACACACACACACACACACACACACACACACAGTTATATGCAGCATGACTGTACATGCACAAACATGTACACAGATACACGTACACATCTAAAATCGAAGTAACCTAGCTAGGACTATTTTATTTTATTTAAAGTTAGAGTAATTCAAGATTCCTCTTTTGTGACTCATTTAGCAATGTATGCTCTATGTGAGAAAGCACACCAGGTAGTGAAACATTGATGGGTAAGGCACAGCCCTTCTTTGAAGCAGTTTGCAGACAGGCAGAGAAATGTGATAATTAGATGCTTCTGTCGGGAAAAACTATTGAGTCACCCACAACTTTCCAGACTGAAGTATTAAGGTGCAAACTGATATTTAACAGGGATTTATCACAGAGAACAGCATGTGCAAAAACAGATGGTTGGGATACTGTGAGGCAGTTGAAGATTTCAGATGTCGAAGATTCTGTAATGGAAGTTTGCTTTACATACTTGAAGATAGCAGAAAATATCAATGGCATATCACTGGGGATTAACTAATGAAGATTATAAAAGGGACTAGCACTGTCATATATGATCTCTTTCTAAACATGGCGGAATTCAGCATCGTTTTTTCACCACATTTCATTTCCATGACATGACGAAGTGAAATATGGATGAAACGGAAAAAAAAAAGAAATACCCCTCCTTTCACAGGTTTGAAAAGAGAAAAATGTATTTGTTAACAGATATATATCTGAAAAATGTTTATTGAATATAACTTTATTGGACATGAAAAGGAACATCCAATCCAATAGTTCTATGATGAAGTCAGTTACATTGGTGCTTACATTACAATAATATTTGTGCAGGATTCTAGCACTAGCAGAAATAATCCACCATAATCCCTTTGTAGTAAAATCCAAGCCAGAATCTGTGGAAAATATTTAAACACTATAGAGTGAGCTCCAGTTCAGAATGTGAAGACTCAAATATAGAGCACAGAAACAGAGAATTAAAATTGATAAAAACACAACAGATATCTATGCATAACCATAATGAGAAGCCAGATTTGTTTCCTCTGTCCTATAAATGTTGCAGACATAAAGTGTCACTCCAAAATATTATTAGTACAGTGCATGAAAATTGTCTTTTGACTTTGTACAGCCTATTTACTTACTTTCCTTATCACAACTGTTTTCAAGCTAGGAGGATAAGTGAGCAATTAAGAGTGGAAAATGTTTTTACAGAGGACCTGAGTTCTGTTTCCAGTACCCATGTCTGACTCATAAACACATGTAACTCTGTAACTCCAGGTCAGGGAGCCAAACAATCTATACAGGACATATGCAGAGACAAAAAAAATCATACCTTACTAAAAATAAAGTTTCTAATATTATGAAAACATCTAGTAATTTTTCTAAAATTTAGCCAATTGACTCTCAAGAACATACACGACCATGGATGTGCGTTCAAAAATGTATGAATGATAGTCTCATAGTTTATTGTACTTATCTCAACTGTTCAAATAATGACAACATTTTATGAACTATCTCTGCATAGTGTTCAATAGAAAGTTTTGTAGAGCCCAGACTTTTGGATCTTTCTACTAAGAACAATTCAATGATACTTAGATCATGTGATATACAGTATCAACTGCAGGCCATAGCTGCCAGAAAAACAGATAAGCCAGGTGCCCACCATCTTTCTCCACTCTCTCAGTTTTCTAGGGCAGAAAATCCTTGCCCAATCACAAATGAATAAAAGTTTCAATACGTTCTATTAATAGCTCATCCTGTTGATATAGGATTGATTAGCCCCTTTAATTTCTAGAAATTAAAGTTTCATGCAGAGTTTACATGGTATATTTATAGACAAATTTTCAAAAACTTTTTGCAAATTATCTTTTGGAAATATCTTTTAGCATTCTCAGTTTTAATTAATTTATAAAAATGATTGCATTTAGTCAAAACTACAGGCATCTACTTTTCAGATTTTTATAAACCTGAGTTTCTATAGTACCCTCATCTAATACATTCTATGGGCGAACATTTAGAGTCTTAGAAATAATTTCAATTTATACTCTACTCAGCAGTGTGTAGAAAATATATTCAAGGTACAGCTGATTTGAGTTTTTCTATACATGTGTTGCTATCATCAAAATCAAATGATTAAGCATTAAAATAAATATCAGTTAAATAAACTATCAAAAGTCATAAAGAATTTTCCTTTTATCCAGGCTTACAATCCTGAAAGTTCAACAAATGCCCTTACCCATTTTGATGATTTTACTTTAATTCAGTTTGATAGGTCCTTCAAAAACATTCAAAATATAGCTTTTCAATTGAGGTTTTTCAGATACATCTGCAAAGAATGGGAAAGATGTAGAAAATATAGTTAAACATTTCAAGCAACAGCAGTGTTAGCTTTCTCCTTCACATATATGAACAACTACTTTGAATGGTGCTTTATGTTCAACAATTACACTAATAATTAGGATGAAGAAGAGGAAAGTGTCAGCCCCATGTTATATATTTCCTATTACACTGCAATGTTTTTTTCTGCTTTTTTCCCTTTTATTGGATATTTTATATTTACATTTCAAATATTATTCTGTTTGCCGGTTTCTTTTAAATAAACCCCCTATTGCATCCCCAATCCTGTCTTCTATAAGGGTGTTCCCCTCCCAATCCACACCAAATTCCCACCCCGACCAAAATTCCCCTATACTGGGGAGTTCAACCTTGGCAGGACCAAAGGCTTTTCTTTCCATTGGTGCCCAACAAGGCCACTCTCTGCTACATATACAGCTGGAGCTATGGGTCAGTCCATGTATAGTCTTTGGATAGTGGTTTAGTCCCTGCGAGCTGTGTTTGATTGACATTGGTGTTCTTACTGGGTTGCAAAGCCCTGCTGCTCTTTCAATCCTTTCTCTAATTCCTCCAACAGGGATCCCATTCTTATTTCAATGGTTTGTTACTAACATTCACCTCTGTGTTTGACAGGCTCTGGCTGTGCCACTCAGGAGACCGCTATATCAGTTCCTGTCATCATGCATTTCTTAGTTACATCAGTCTTATATAGTTTTTTTTTAAAGTGACTTCTGTAGCTTTCTTTTTTTTCTATCTTTTTTAATTGAGTACTTCTTATTTACATTTCGATTGTTAGTCCCCTTCACTAGGTGTTCAGTCTTGGCAGGACCAAGGGCTTCCCCTTCCACTGGTGCTCTTACAAGGCTATTCACTGCTACCTATGAGGTTGGAGCCCAGGGTCAGTCCATGTATAGTCTTTGGGTAGTGGTTTAGTCTCTGGAAGCTCTGATTGGTTGGCATTGTTGTTCATTTGGGGTCTCGAGCCCCTTCAAGCTCCTCCAGTCCTTTCTCTGATTACTGCAACAGGGGTCCTATTCTCAGTTCAGTGGTTTGCTGCTGGCATTCGCCTCTGTATTTGCTGTATTCTGGCTGTGTCTCTCAGGAGAGATCTACATCCGGTTCCTGTCGGCCTGCACATCTTTGCTTCATCCATCTTATCTAACTGGGTGGCTGTATATGTATGGGCCACATGTGGGGCAGGCTATGAATGGGTGTTCCTTCTGCCTCTTTTCTAAACTTTGCCTCCCTATTCCATGCCAAGGGTATTCTTGTTCCCCTTTGAAAGAAGGAGTGAAGCATTCACATTTTGGTCATCCTTCTTGAGCTTCATGTGTTCTGTGCATCTAGGGTAATTCGAGCATTTGGGCTAATAGCCACTTATCAATGAGTGCATACCATGTGTGCTTTTCTGTGATTGGGTTACCTCACTCAGGATATTTTCCAGTTCCATCCATTTGCCTATGAATTTCATAAAGTCATTGTTTTTGACTATATAATGTTGGGTAGATGTACCACATTTTCTGTATCCATTCCTCTGTTGAAGTGCATCTGGGTTCTTTCCAGCTTCTGGCTATTATAAATAAGGCTGCTAAGAATATAGTGGAGCACGTGTCTTTGTTATATGTTGGGGCATCTTTTGGGCATATGTTCAAGAGAGGTATAGCTGGGTCCTCTGATAGTTCAATTTCCAATTTTCTGAGGAACCTCCAGATTGATTTCCAGAATGGTTGTACCAGTCTGCAATCCCACCAACAATGGAGAAATGTCCCTCTTTCTAAACATCCTCGCCAGCATTTGCTGTCACCTGAGTTTTTGATCTTAGCCATTCTCACTGGTGTGAGGTGAAATCTCAGGGTTGTTTTGATTTGCATTTCCCTTATGACTAAAGATGTTGAACATTTCTTTAGATGTTTTGTAGCCATTTGGCATTTCTCAGCTGTGAATTCTTTGTTTAGCTCTGAACCCCATTTTTAATAGGGTTATTTGTCTCCCTGCAGTCTAACTTCTTGAGTTCTTTGTATATTTTGGATATAAGCCCTCTATCTGTTGTAGGATTGGTAAAGATCTTTTCCCAATCTGTTGGTTGTCAATTTGTCCTAACAACAGTGTCCTTTCCCTTACAGAAGCTTTGCAGTTTTATGAAATCCCATTTGTCGATTCTTGATTTTAGAGCATAAACCATTTGTGTTTTGTTCAGGAAATTTTCTCCAGTGCCCATGAGTTCGAGATTCTTCCCCACTTTTTCTTCTATTACTTTGAGTGTATCTGCTTTGATGTGAAGGTCCTTGATCCACTTGGACTTAAGCTTTGTACAGGGTAATAAGCATGGATTGATATGCATTCTTCTACATACTGACCTCCAGTTGAACCAGCACCATATGCTGAAAATGCTATCTTTTTTCCATTGGATGGATTTGGCTCCTTTGTCAAAAATGAAGTAACCATAAGTGTGTGGGTTCATTTTTGGGTCTTCAATTCTATTCCACTGGTCTATCGGTCTGTAACAATACCACACAGTTTTTTGTCGCTATTGCTCTGTAATACTGCTTGAGTTCAGGGATAGTGATTCCTGCAGAAGTTCTTTTATTGTTGAGGATAGTTTTAGCGATCCTGGGTTTTTTGTTATTCCAGATAAATTTGCAAATTGTTCTGTCTAACTCTTTGAAGAATTGGATTGGTATTTTGATGGGGATTGCATTGAACCTGTAGATCACTTTTGGTAAAATGGCCATTTTTACTATGTTAATCCTGCCAATCCATGAGCATGGGAGATCTTTGCATCTTCTGAAGTCTTCTTCAATTTCTTTCTTCAGAGGCTTGAAGTTCTTATCATACGAGACTTTTTATTTGCTTGGTTTAAGTCACACTGAGGTATTTTATATTATTTGGGACTATTATGAAGGGTGTCGTTTCCCTAATTTCTTTCTCGGCTTGTTTCTCTTTTGTGTAGAGGAAGGCTACTGATTTATTTGAGTTAATTTTATACCCAGACACTTTGCTGAAGGTGTTTTTCAGGTTTAGTAGTTCTCTGGTGGAACTTTTGGGATCACTTAAATATACTATAATATCATCTGCAAATAGTGATATTTTGACTTCTTCTTTTCCAATCTTTATCCTCTGGATCTCCTTTTGTGGTCTGATTGCTCTCGCTAGAACTTCAAGAACTATATTGAATAAGTAGGGAAAGAGTGGGCAGCCTTGTGTAGTCCCTGATTTTAGTGGGATTGCTTCAAGTTTCTCTCCATTTAGTTTAATAATATCGACTGGTTTGCTGTATATGACTTTTACTATGATTAGGTATGGGCCTTGAATTCCTATTCTTTCCAGGACTTTTATCACGGAGGGGTGTTGAATTTTGTCAAATGCTTTCTCAGCATCTAATGAAATGATCATGTGGTTTTGTTCTTTCAGTTTGCTTATATAATGGATTATGTTGATGGTTTTCCATATATTAAACCATCCCTGCATGCCTGAGATGAAGCCTACTTGATCATGCTGGATGATTGTTTTGATGTGCGCTTGGATTCGGTTTGCAAGAATTTTATTGAGTATTTTTTGTATCAATATTCATAAGGGAAATTGGTCTGAAGTTCTCTTTCTTTGTTGGATCTTTGTGTGGTTTAGGTATAAGAGTAATTGTGGTTTCATAGAAGGAATTTGGTAGTGCTCCATCTGTTTCAATTTTGTGGAATAGTTTGGATAATATTGGTATGAGGTCTTCTATGAAGGTCTGATAGAATTCTGCACTGAATCCATCTGGACCTGGGCTCTTTTTGGTTGGGAGACCTTTAATGACTGTTTCTATTTCTTTAGGAGTTATGGGGTTATTTAAATGGTTAATCTGTTCCTGATTTAACTTTGGTACCTGGATGACTGTCTAGGAAATCGTCCATTTCCTGCAGATTTTCAAGTTTTGTTGAATATAGGCTTTTGTAGTAGGATCTGATGATTTTTTTTTTAATTTCCTCTGATACTGTAGTTATGTCTCCCTTTTCATTTCTGATTTTGTTAATTTGGACACACTTTCTGTGTCCTCTCATTAGTCTGGCTAAGGGTTTATGTATCTTGTTGATTTTCTCAAAGAACCAACTTTTGGTTCTGATGATTCTTTGTATGGTTCTTTTTGTTTTTACTTAATTGATTTCAGCTCTGAGTGTGAATATTTCCTGCCTTCTACTCCTCCTGGGTGTACTTGTTTCTCTTTGTTCTAGAGCTTTTAGGTGTGCTGTCAAGCTGCTGATAGATGCTCTCTCCTATTTCTTTCTGCAGGCACTCAGAGCTATGAGTTTTCCTCTTATCACAGCTTTCATTGTATCCCATAAGTTTGGGTATGTTGTACCTTCATTTTCATTAAATTCTAAGAAGACTTTAATTTCTTTTTTTATTTCTTCTTTGACCAGGTTATCATTGAGTAGAGCATTGTTCTCCTTCCATGTATATGTGGGCGTTCTTCCCTTATTGTTATGGAAGACCAGCTTTAGCCAGTGGTGGTCACATGGGATTATTCTATCTTTCTGTATCTGTTGAGGCCTGTTTTATGACCAATTATATGGTCAGTTTTGGAGAAAGTACCATGAGGTGGTGATAAGAATGTATATCCTTTTGCTTTAGGATAGAATGTTCTATAAATATCTGTTAAGTCCATTTAGTTCATGAATTCTCCTAGTCTGTCTATGTCTCTCTCTCTGTTTAATTTCTGTTTCCATGATCTGTCCATTAATGAGAGTGGGGTGTTGAAATCTCCTACTATTATTGTGTGAGGTGCAATGTGTGCTTTGAGCTTTAGTAACATTCCTTTTGTGTGTGTAGGTGCCCTTGTATTTGGAGCATAGATATTTAGGATTAAGAGTTCATCTCGGTGAATTTTTCCTTTTATGAATATGAAGTGTCCTTCCTTATCTTTTTTGATGATTTTTAGTTGAAAATCAATTTTATTCGATATTATAATGGCTACTCCAGCTTGCTTCTTCAGACCATTTGCTTGGGAAGTTGTTTTCCAGCCTTTCACTCTGAGGTACTGTCTGTCTTTGTCTCTGAGGTGTGTTTCCTGTAAGCCGAATAATGCAGGGTCCTCATTGCATATCCAGTTTGTTAATCTATGTCTTTTTATTGGGGATCTCTCAACCATTGATGTTGAGAGATATTAAGGAATAGTGATTATTGTTTCCTGTTATATTCATATTTGGATGTGAGATTATGTTTGTGTGCTTTTCTCCTCTTTGTTTTGTTGCTAAGATGATTAGTTTCTTGCTTTTTCTGGGGTGTAGCTTGCCTCCTTATGGTGGGCTTTACCATTTATTATCCTTTGTAGCGCTGAATTTGTAGAAAGATATTGTGTAAATTTGGTTTTGTCATGAAATATCTTGGTTTCTCCATCTTTGTTAATTGAGGGTTTTGCAGGATACAGTAACCTGGGCTGGCATTTGTGTTCTCTTAAGGTCTGTATGACATCTGTCCAGGATCTTCTGGCTTTCATAGTCTCTGGTGTGATGTCGGGTGTGATTCTGATAGGTCTGCCTTTATATGTTACTTGATCTTTTTCCCTTATTGCTTTTAATATTCTTTCTTTATTTTGTGTATTTGGTGTTTTGACTATTATGTGACGGGAGGATTTTCTTTTCTGGTCCAATCAATTTGGAATTCTGTAGGCTTCTTGTATGCTCATGGGCATCTCTTTCTTTAGGTAAGGGAAGTTTTCTTCTATGATTTTGTTGAAGATATTTACTGGTCCTTTGAGCTATGAGTCTTCACTCTCTTCTATAGCTATTATCCTTATGTTTGATCTTCTCATTGATTCCTGGATTTCCTGTATGTCTTGTACCAGTAGCTTTTTCTGTTTTACATTAACTTTGACCATTGTGTCGATGATTTCTATGCAATCTTCTGCTCCTGAGATTCTCTCTTCTATCTCTTGTATTCTGTTGGTGATGCTTTTATCTATGGCTCCTTGTCTCTTCCTTTGGGTTTCTATATCCAGGGTTGTCTCTCTTTGTGCTTTCTTTATTGCTTCTATTTTCATTTTTAATTCCATCACCTGCTCAATTTGCTCGTGGGGGGCTGCTTTTGAGCTCTCCGTGAGGGCGGCAACCAGGTGGGCCTGCGTCACCTTACCTGGATCCCCTGTGCACCCGTGTTCCAGATGGCCTTAGGTGTTTTCCTCTCGAGTCAGAAATGTGGGCAGAGTGTAGTCTCTTCTGGCCTACCAGGCGTGTCTGCCCCTCTGAAGGTTTAGCTCTCCCTCCCACAGGATTTGTGTACAGAGAGCTGTTGATCGCTCCCTTCAGGTCCGGGTGGTGTCTGGACCCCGTGGGACCTGCAGCTCCAGTGCCGAATCTTATCTAATTTTGGTGTATATATATAAAACAGGTGGAGCTGGCTCTGAATGGCCATTATTTCACCTTTTGTCTCTGCTCCAAACTTTGCCTCCATATCCCCTACTATAGTGAAAGCATCCACACTTTGGTCATCCTCCTTCTTGAGTTTCATTTGCTCTGTGGACTGTATCGTGGGTAATTCGAGGTTGGGGTAATATCCACTTGTCAGTGAATACATACTATGTGTGTTTTTCTGTAATGGGGTTATCTCACTCAGGATGATATTTTCTAGTTCAATTCATTTTCTTATGAATTTCATGAAGTCATTGTTTTTGATAGATGAGTAGTACTCCATTGTGTAGATGTACCACATTTTTTAAATCCTTCCTCTGTTGAAGGGTATCTGGGTTTTCTCCTGCTTCTGGCTACTATAAATAAGGCTGCTATGAACATAGTGGAGCACATGGCTTTGTTGTATGTTGGATCATCTTTTGGATATATGCCCAGGAGAGGTATAGCTGGGTCCTCAGGTAGTAGAATGTCCAATTTTCTGAGAAACCTCCAAACTGATTTCCTGAATGGTTGTACCAGTTTGCAATCCTACCCACAAAAGAGGAGTCTACCTCTTTCTCCATATCCTCACCAGCATCTGTTGCCACCTGAGTTTTTGTTCTTAGCCATTCTGACTGGTGTGAGGTGAAATCTCAGGATTGTTTTGATTTGCATTTCCCTGATGACTAGGATGTTGAGAATTTCTTTGGGTACTTCTTAGCCATTCGATATTCCTCAGCTAAGAATTCTGTGTTTAGCTCTGTAATTCATTTTTAAATAGGGGTATTTGGCTTTCTGGAGTCTAACTTCTTCACTTCCTATATATATTGGATATTAACCCTCTATCAGATGTAGGATTGGTAAAGATCTTTCTCAATCTGTTGGTTGCCGTTTTGACTTAATGATGTTGCCCTTTGCCTTACACATGCTTTACGTTTTTATGAGCTCCCATTTGTCGATTCTTGATCTGAGAGCATAAGCCATTGGTGTTTTGTTCAGCTAATTTTCCCCAGTGCCCGTTTGAGACTTTTCCCCAATTTTTCTTCTATTAGTTTGAGTGTACCTCGTTTGATGTGGAGGACCTTGATCCACTTGGACTTAAGCATTACACAAACTGATAAGAATGGTTCAATTTGCATTCTTCAACATGCTGACCTCCAGTTGAACAAGTACCAATTGTTGAAAATGCCTTTTTTTTTCTCATTAGATAGATTTAGCTCCTTTGTCAAAAATCAAATGATCATAGGTGTGTTGGTTCATTTCTGGGTCTTCAATTCTATTCTTCTGATCTCCCTGCCTGTCTCTGTACAAATACCATACAGTTTGTATCACTATTGCTCTATAATATTGTTTGATGATGACTCCCTGAGAAGTTCTGTTAATATTGAAGATATTTTTCACTATCTTGGGTTTTTTGTTATTCCAATGAATTTGCAAATTTCTCTTTTTAACTCTATGAAGAACTGATTTGGAATTTTCATTGGGATTGCACTGAATCTGTAGAGCTCTTTTGGCAAAATGACCATTTTTTACTATATTATTTCTGGCAATCCATGAGCACAGGAAGTCTTTCCATCTTCCGAGATCTTCTTCAATTTCTTTCTTCAGAGGCTTGAAATTCTTATCATACAGATCTTTCACTTGCTTGGTTAAAGTCACACTGAGGTATTTTATATTATTTGGGACTATTATAAAGGGTGTCATTTCCCTAATTTCTTTCTCGGCTTGTTTCTCTTTTGTGTAGAGGAAGGCTACTGATTTATTCGAGTTAATTTTATACCCAACCACTTTGCTGAAGGTGATTATCAGGTTTAGTAGTTCTCTGGTGGAACTTTTGGGATCATTTAAGTATACACTCATATTGTCTGCAAATAGTGATATTTTGACTTCTTCCTTTCCTATCTGTATCCCTTTGATCTCCTTTTGTTCTCTGATTGCTCTGGCTAGGACTTCGAGAACTATATTGACTAAGTAGGGAGAGAATGGGCAGCCTTGTCTAGTTCCTGATTTTAGTGGGATTGTTTCAAGTTTCTCTCCATTTAGTTTAACGTTAGCTACTGGTTTGCTCCACATTGCTTTTACTATGTTTACTCTGGGCCTTGAATTCCGATCTTTCCAGGACTTTTGTCATCAAGGGGTGTTGAATTTGTGAAATGCTTTCTCAGCATATAATGAAATGATCATGTGGGTTTTTTCTTTGAATTTTTTTATATAGTGGATTACACTGATAGATTTCTGCATCACTGGAAGGAAGCCTACTTGATCATGATGGATGATCATTCTGATGTTTTCTTGGATTCAGTTTGTGAGAATTTTATTGAGTATTTTTGCATCAATGTTAATAGTGGGAATTGGTCCAAAGTACTTTTTCTTCATTGGGACTTTGTGTAGTGTAAGTGTTAGTGTACTTGTGGCTTTATAGAAGGAATTTGGTAGTGCTGTGTCTGTTTCTATTTTTTGGAATAGTTTGAACAGACTTATTGGTATGAGCTCTTCTATGAAGGTCTGATGGAATTCTGCACTAAACCTATCTGGTCTCTGGCTCTTTTTGGTTGGGAAACTTTCAATAAATGCTTCTATTTCTTTAGGAGTTATGGGGTTGTTTAGATAGTTTATCTGATCCTGACTTAACTTTGATACTTGTTATTTGTCTAGAAAATTGTCCATTTTTTATACATTTTCCAGTTATGTTGAATATAGGCTTTTGTAGGATCTGATGATGTTTTTAATTTCCTGAGATTCTGTTGTTATATCTCCCTTTTTCATTTCTGATTTTGTTAATTTGCATACATTCTTTGTACCCTCTTGTTAGTCTGGCTAAGGGTTTTGTCTATCTTGCTGATTTTCTCAAAGAAACAGCTCCTGGTTTTGTTGATTTTTTGTACAGTCCTTTTCATTTCTACTTGGTTGATTTCAGCCCCAAGTTTGATTATTTCCCACCTTCTAATCCTCTTGGATGTATTTTCTTCTTTTTTCCTAGAGCTTTTAGGGGTGCTGTCAAGCTACTATATGCTCTCTCCTGTTTCTTTCTGGAGGTACTCAGAGCTATGCATTTTCCTCTTAGCACTGCTTTCATTGTGCCCCATAATTTTGGATATGTTCTTTATTTGGATATGCCTTTATTTTCATTAAATTCTAAAAAGTCTGTAATTTCGTTTTTTATTTCTTCCTTGACCAAGTTATCATTGAGTAGAGAGTTCAACTTCCATGTACACATGGGCTTTTTATCATATTTGTTGTTACTGAAGACTGTCATTGTTACTTGGTGATCTGATAGGCTGCATGGAATTATTTCAATCTTCTTGTATCTGTCGAGGCCTGTTTTTTGACCAATTATATAGTAAATTTTGGAGAAGGTACCATGAAATGCTGAGATGTTCTAGGATGAAATGTTCTATAAATATCTGTTAAGTCCATTTGGTTCATAGCATCTGTTAGTTTCTCTATGTCTCTGTTTAATTTCTGTTTCCATGATCTGTACATTGATGAGAGTGAGGTGTTAAAGACTCCTACTATTATTGTGTGAGGTGCAATGTGTGTTTTGAGATTTAGTAAGGCTTCTTTTAGGAATGTAGGTGCCCTAGCATTTGGGGCATAGATATTTAGGATTGAGAGTTCATTCTGGTGGATTTTTTCTTTGATGAATATGAAGTGTCCTTCCTTATCTTTTTTGATAACTTTTGGTTCAAAGTCGATTTTATTCGATATTAAAATGGCTTCTCCTGTTATTTTCTTCAAACCATTTGCTTGAAGAGTTATTTTCCAGACTTTCACTCTGAGGTAGTGTCTGTGTTTTTCTCTGAGGTGTGTTACCTGTATGCAGCAGATTGCTCGGTCCTCTTTACATATCCAGTCTGGTAGTCTTTGTCCTTTTATTGGGGAATTGAGTCCATTGATGTTAAGAGATATTAAGGAATAGAGCTTGTTGCTTCCTGGTTTTATTCCTGTTGTTGGAAGCAGAAATATGTTTGTGTGTCTCTCTTCCTTTGGTTTCTTTGCAAGGAGATTACTTTCTTGCTTTTTTTTTTATGGCATAGTTTCCCTCCTTGTGTTGGAGTTTTCCATCTATTATCCTTGTATCTTTTCTTTTTCTTTTTTCTTTCTTTTCATTTTTTTTTTTTTTTTGTGGTTTGGTATTTCAACTATTATGTGTTGAGAGGAAATTCTTCATCCAATCTATTTGGAGTTCTAGGCTTCTTGTATATTTATGGGCATCTCTTTTTTAGGTTAGGCAGTCAGTCTTCTATAATTTTGTTGAAGACAATTACTGTCCCTTTAAGTTAGGAGTCTTCACTCTCTTCTACTCCTGTTTTCCTTTTGGTTTGATCTTCTCATTGTGTCCTGATTTCCTGGATATTGTGGGTTAGGACCTTTCTGCATCTTTTACATTGTCTTTTTGTTGTGTCAATGTTTTGCGGTATCTCTTGCTGCTGAGAGTCTCTTTTCCATCTCTTTGTGCTCTGTTGGTGAGATGCTTGCATCTGTGACTTCTGATCTTCTTTGCTAGATACTTTATTCCAGGGTTGCTCCTTTATGATTTCTTTTATTATTTCTATTTCCATTTTTAGATCCTGGATGGTTTTGTTCAATTCCTTCACCTCTTTGGTTGTGTTTTCCCGTAATTTTTAAGGGTTTTCTCTTTACTACCTTCTAGTTGTTTCCTGTATATCTTTAAGGGAGTTATTTATGTCCTTCTTAAAGTCCCTTTCATCATCATAATATGTGATTTTAAATTGAAATCTTGCTTTTACTGTGTATTTGGATGTCCATTATTTGCTTTTTGTGGGAGAACTGGATGATGCCAAGTAGTTCTTGGTTTCCCTGTTGCTTAAGCTCCTGTGCTTGCCTTTCTCAATCTGGTTGACTTGGTGTTAGTTTGTTTTGCTGTCTCTGACAGTGGCTTGACTCTCCTGTTGGCCTGTGGGTTTTCTTTCAGCTGGATCTAGGAACAATGAGCTGCTCTTGGGTATGTGTGACATGAAGCCACCAGAGGGTTGCTTGACACAGAAGAGTTGGTCTTACTGCTGCCTCAGTTACTCCCCCGATGACTGACTTTCAGTTTCTCAGTGCAGGCAGAAACCCAAAGGTTCCTACCCCTAACTGGGGTATCAGCTCCTGTGCTCAGAAAGCACAGATGGCACTAGTCGATTTCCTCTGAGTCAGGAATGTGGGCAGAAAGTAGTGTCTTCTCTGAGTTCTCAGGATTATCTGCACTTTGAAGGACTAGCTCTTCCCTGCACGATTTTGTTGCAGGGACCTATGGACTGGTTCACTTCAGTTCAGTCATCACACAGAAAACAGCCATTTCCTGCTTCTGACTGCAACTATATTCCTCACATCCAGAGGCACTATGCAGCTCTCTTGGGCCAGGAATGTGAGCAGAATTGGGCAGAAGTGGTGTTCTCTCCCTGAGGTCTCAGGATTGTCCCCACTTTCTAGGAGTTCAGCTCTCTCCCACAGGATTTGGGGTGCAGGGAGCTGTTGATCCTAGAATTATATTCTTTCTTTTTCTTTCATCTTTATTAACTTGGGTATTTCTTATTTACATTTCGATTGTTATTCCCCTTTCCGGTTTCTGGGCCAACATCCCCCTAACCCCTCCCCCTCCCCTTCTCTATGGGTGTTCCCCTCCCCATCCTCCCCCCATTACTGCCCTCCCCCCAACAATCACATTCACTGGGGGTTCAGTCTTGGCAGGACCAAGGGCTTCCCCTTCCACTGGTGCTCTTACAAGGCTATTCATTGCTACCTGTGAGGTTGGAACCCAGGGTTAGTTCATTTATATATAGTCTTTGGGTAGTGGCTTAGTCCCTGGAAGCTCTGGTTGGGTTGGCATTGTGTTCATATAGGGTCTCAAGCCACTTCAAGCTCTTTCAGTCCTTTCTCTAATTCCTTCAACAGGGGTCCCGTTCCTGTTCAGTGGTTTAATGATGGCATTCATCTATGTATTTGTTGCATTCTGGCTGTGTCTCTCAGGAGAGATTCACATCCCGTTCCTGTCGGCCTGCACATCTTTACCATCCATCTTATCTAGTTTGGTGGCTGTATATGTATGGGCCATATGTGGGCAGGTTCTGAATGGGTGTTCCTTCTGCCTCTGATCTAAACTTTGCCTCCCTATTACCCTCCCAAGGGTATTCCTGTTCCCCTTTAAAAAAGGAGTAAAGTATTCACATTTTGGTCATCCTTCTTGAGTATCATGTGTTCTGAAACATCTAGGGTAATTCGAGTACTTTGATAATATCCACTTATCAATGAGTGCATACCATGTGTTTTCTGTGATTGGGTTACTCTCACCAGGATATTTTCCAGTTCCATCCATCTTTCGCCCATGAATTTCATAAAGTCATTGTTTTTGGTAGCTGAGTAATATTCCATTGTGTAGATGTACCACATTTTCTGTATCCATTACTCTGTTGAAGGGCATCTGGGTTCTTTCCAGCTTGACTGTTATAAATAAGGCTGCTATGAATATAGTGGAGCATGTGTTTTTTATATGTTGGGGCATCTTTTTTAGGTATATGCCAAGAGAGGTATAGTTGTCCTCAGGTAGTTCAATGTACAATTTTCTGAGAATCCTCCAGACTCATTTCCAGAATGGTTGTACCTGTCTGCAATCCCACCAACAATGGAGGAGTGTTCCTCTTTCTCCACATCCTCTCCGTCATCTGCTGTCAGTGGACTTTTTGATCTTACCCATTCTGACTGGTGTGAGGTGAAATCTCAGGGTTGTTTTGATTTGCATTTCCCTTATGACTAAAGATGTTGAACATTTCTTTAGGTGCTTCTCAGCCATTTGGCATTCCTCAGCTGTGAATTCTTTGTTTAGCTCTGAACCCCATTTTTTTTTTAGGATGAAAATTCTTTTTTTTTTTATTATTAACTTGAGTATTTCTTATATACATTTAGAGGTTATTCTCTCAAGTTTCTAAGCAAACATCCCTCCCTCCCCTTTCCTTACGGGTGTTCCCATCCCA